>NC_081144.1:17073906-17379968 GCF_958295425.1 Solea solea | reverse complement strand
AGACAGTAACCATGGAAACTGCCTTGTGGTTATATGAGGAGGTTTTCTTTATCTTTTTAACATTTTAACCTACCATTTAGGTTGTTCAAAAGTTGAAAATTAAAGTACTATCATTTTGTTCCAGTAATTTTTGTTACGAAGTGTTTACACAATGAACTGAAATGCAAAGGGATGTAACATTACCTGTTTTTGAAAAAACAAACAAACATTTTTTATAAACTTATTATATTAAAAATATTCAACTTTGTGCTCAGGCGGCCTCCCCCTCGTACTGAAGAGAAGCCAGTGGCCAGTTTGCGGCCAGTCCAGTCAACCCCAGGTCCCATGATGCCTCGCCAGACGTCTGCAGACTCCAAAACAGGAAAAGATTCACCCCAATCCAGCCCCGGAGTGTTCCCAGTTAACTGTCTGCAAAAAGCCGGGGTGATGGTACAGAAGATCGTCACCACTACTGGTAGGTAAACAGTAGTGCATGCACTCAAACGTGCACTGTTTGTGTTTAAGTCCTTAGTTCTTATTTCTCTTTTACCATTTTCCCTGTAATTCCAGCTTGTCTTATATAAACAATAATGTTTATATTTAGTCCTCTTAGAAAAGTCTTGGTTTTGTCTCTGTCAGACATCGTGATTCCAGGCACCAACAGTTCGTCTGATGTCCAGGCCAGGATCCCAGCTGGAGAGAGCATCCACATCATCAAGGGCACAAAAGGTAACCAATCACCACACAATGTTATAAAAGTACTTGTTTTTGAATATCTAAGTGTATTAATATTATTATTATTGAAGAACCATTTAACCATTTAAATGTTATGAAGGTGGTCAGAACAGAGACAATTTCAGCTGCTGACTTCCTTTATCTCTTTCAGGAACATACATCAGGACATCTGATGGTCGCATCTTTGCCATCAGAGCGGCTAATAAAGCCAAGACTGTAGAGGAGAATACTACAGCACCACCCAAAGGTAGGATGATTCATTTACCAGAGCTAAGCTCCAATAAAAGCATTTAAAATCCTGCTCTTCTTCCTGTTTACATATGAAACCACATTACAATGGCCTTGTGAGGTGAAGAAAATGCTATTGACATTATATTAATATAAACTTGTTTACTCTTACAATTTAATCTTGTGATTAATCACTTGTTGTTTTTTCCTCTCAGACTTGCAGGGCCCACCTGTTGAGACCTCGTCCAATGACAGTGACAGCTGTCGGTCACCTGATAAGAAGGAGCCGGAACCCTCCAAGTCTGTGCCTCGCCCTCTGTCACCTGACAGCCCAGAGATCATCAGCGAGTTGCAGAGCTACACGGGCAGCAAGGGAGCCGAAGCCACAGCAGTCTCTGAAGCTCAACCAGAGAGGGCAGCAGAGAGCAACACAAACAACCTGCCTTCCACCAAACTGCTTCAGACCAATGGCAGCAGTTTTCCCAGTGGAAACATGAGCCACCATGATGCCTCTGTTACTAATGTAATTCAGCACACCACTGACACCACTGTCGCTCAAGACCTGAGAACAGGCTCCAAGCGTAAAGCCTCCTCTCCATCTTTGGATGAGCAGCCCAGCAAACACCTCTCTGCTGGCAAACACTCCTCAGCCTCTCTGGTCTCACAAGGCTTCCCCTTCACCGGGGGTTATGGCCTGCCGCCACTGGGCCTCAACCCCACCATGCTGAGTGGGTCACTGGGGCACCCACTCTTTGCTGGGGCTGGTTCGCCTTACTTCCAGCCTCCGCACACTCAGCTGGGGGACCACGGTTACAGGTACGCAGATTTGTTCAGCTCGGGTGGAGCCAGCACACCTCCCACCTCCTCTCCCCCGGCCCCATCGATGACGACCGCACCTACTGCCATCCCATCTTCCACATCAGTTCAAGCTGCCAGTTTGGTTCCAGGTGCCCTGCCTCCATTCATGCTGAACCCCAACTTGGCTGGCATGGCTGGGATGCTCCCGCCAGGTTTCCCCCTTTCTTACAATCAGTCCCTGGCTAGCCTCTACACGGGGTCAATGCTCCAAGGCGGGCTCCCAGGGCCAGCTGCCACTCCTGGCCCTGCTGGAGCAAGCTTCCTCTCCCAGTATCCTCCCACTGCTGCCTCCAGCTCCACCTCATCTTCCCCTTCCTCTTTCTCCTCCTCTGCACGCTCAGAGGGCCACCGGGGTCCTCTTCTGGTGAACGGCAGGAATGTTAGCAGTGCCAGCAGCTCAGATGACGATGATGATGTCATTGAGGTGAGGGGACAGTGACAGCCAAATTATGAGGTCATTTGAGAATGCCTGATTCAATTTAATAGTAATCACAATATTTGCCAAAATACAGGCTTTGATGGGCCTGTAATGGAGGCTGTGAGGGAAATAGACACATAATTAAACAGAGTGAAGTGATGACAACTGATCCCCTGCTGTGTCTTGGACAAATTGAGTAGAACATTGAACACAGACTGTAGTTAGAGCAACACATTCTGATGCTGAATATCAGAAGATGAAACCGAAGGAAAAAAAAGAAAACTAGAGGATTTGCGCTTCCAAGATTTTTTTGTTTAATTATTACTGGCATCGAGATACCAATCACTGGACTTGTACTGCTGATCGTGGGCCTTCAATGACCACAAATGGCCACTAGTTGTCCTGTTGACTTTAGAGATTCTAGTTCTGCAGCTTTGTTAAATGTCAAGACTCTCGCATTATTCAGCTAATTAAATGATACCGTTAGGATGATGTCGCTTTATTAAGAACAAGGTTTGATAATTGAGTTAGCTGGTAGTAACAGTTGTTAAATATCAGTAACTGGATTGCTTTAATATGTCACTTGTCAAATATTGCTACTGAATATTTCCTAAAACTGCAAAGGTTAATAGATCAAACCGAATGTTGACAAAGCTTTTGGAATTGAGTTAATAATTCACTGCCAGGACAGGAGTATTGTACATTGATGATCTCAAAAAAAAAAAAAAAGGTGTGGGTCATCTTGAATTACTGATGGAGTGTTTAAGGTGTTGACGTGAAAGTCAATTATTGAAACCTTAAAACTCTGATGTAAGAATGTATGCTCAATCAAATGCCTTGAAACCAGGCCTTTTTGAGAAGACTTAGGCATCAGACTTGGGAAGATCTGATTTTTTTTTTCTCTTTTGTGTGCGTGTATTTTCTATTTATGTATTCTTTTATTTTTTAAAGAAAAATGATTGCCTAAAAACAGCCAGGTGAAAGTGAGAAATTACCACTGTATTGTAGTGAGGTGTCCTCCTCCTCGTAGCGGAGGAACAACCAACAGAAAATGCCTTTTTATTTCCTCCGTCTCTCTGAATGTGAACTGTGAGAGATGAGAGGTCAAGAGAGACAGACTCTCTGGATCTCAACAACAGTCTTACTGTAGCCTAGCGAAAAACGATGCAAAACACTCACTCAAGCCTATATATGTAGTTTGTACAAACCCCAGAGGAATTCAGCTTGTAGCCCCGAATTTTTGGTTTTTTGCTTGTGTCATCCCTGTGCGTACCTGTGCATCCTAAGGGTTACAAAAGGAATCATTTAAAAGAATAAATAGAAACTTTTGTTGCTTAGTTTGGATGCAGATTTGATCTCGGCTAAATTTTCTTCTTTGTCTCCACTTTTTTTTGCCAGTGTGAAACCAGTCTAATTTATTTTCAGAGACAAAGAGAAAGAAAGAAAGAAAGAAAGAAAGAAAGAAAGATGGTGTAGCTTTGCCAAAAAATGAAAAATGCACAAGCACATTGGCAGCCTCAATTGAAAAAAGGGTCTTCAGAGACCAAATAATGCTGTCAGCAAATTCACCACAGCAGCACACTCGCTCTACAATGTCCTCACAACCACAGTCCAGACAGTACATGTATATCCATCTCACTGTATGACCCTGCAGGTTACACTGTAAGAGACACACATCTGTAAACTGATGGGGAAAACTTGATCATGTGACCAAGTTCCGGTCGGATTAATCATAAACCATTGTTCTGCTGTTCCAACTGATTGCCTCTAATCACATTAACTGATCAGTAATGTTCAGGACTGTCCTTTTTATAGAGAAAATGTTCTCCTACAAAATGGCTGCTGGAAGAGCTCCAAGAACCACCAGCTCATTTATCAAAAGCGAATCTCTTTAACAGTGTCAAGCATTTCCTGTATTTTCTCTTCCATGTATTTGTTCTTCATATTGATATCGTTGGTTTACTTAAGTTTAATTTTTGTTCTCCTCTTTTTTCCAATGTTGGAATTTACCAAAACAATTTATTTATTCATGACAGTTGCATATTTATTCATGTTTATTTTTGTACAATTATATTTTTGTCTGCTTTTTATTGCTGTTTTGTTTTTTTCTTTTTTGGTTTGTACAATTGTGATGGTCATATGGCTATTGTTGTTACCGCTGATGGAAATGACGATCTGCTTATGTGACTCAGCAACACGTGAACTTGTGTAGAACTTGCACGAGGACCAACCCACTGGTGTGTTACAGTAAACATAAATATCTTAGACTCACGTCTTTAAGAAGGATTGTTTACAATGACAAATAAAGGACATTAGGGATATAGTGACTTTCAGTCATTAGAGCATCCTCACAGGTTTGAGATACATATCTAAGAGTTTGTGTTTGGAGAATATGAGCCATCTGTGCATGTAAATAAAGCCCATTCACAAGTGATGGGTTAGAAATCAAGGCAATCCTATTACTCATGAACTGTAAAGAAAAATGATATCAAGTGCTTTTCTTTCACTCTGCTGTTGTTGTTGTTCATTTCCATATCATCAGAAATATCCATCTGTGTCACCATCATGATGGAAAACTGTCTGAGTGAGTTTCCTCAGTGTTGAACTGTTGGGTCATCAGCTCTGTGTTTGCTGTGCTGACCAACTGCTCTTCTATTTCACAGCTTTCTACTTGAATTTACATATTTATTTATACAAATCGATTTGGCTTCAAAAGCTGAGCCAACTGTCGGAATTCCATTTTAGTCAAGGAGAAGATTAAAGCTGCTGTCTTTGAGGATTGGCTCCTGTCAAAGCCTATTGTGTGTAGTGTATGGATAATGTGTATGACCTTGGATTACTTTTAAATCCTCTCTTTTCTTTTTGTTTTTTGAAAGTTTGTAAATAAAAAGAAACTGTTCTGAATAACTCTTTCCCTCTTTTCTTTTGTGAATGATGCACATTGTACTTTGTGTTGTCTTTCCCCCTCATAAAGGGAAACCAAGTACATGTAAAGTTGAGATCTTTTGCACAGAATCACAGTCACTTTTGCTCTCTCAATCACAACTATATGAAATATTAGCAGATTTTAATGCACTAATCAAATCAACGTTATCATAAAAAGAAGAGAAAACAAACCACACGATGAGCAAGTACTTGGCATCAGTGAGAGAAAATATTGCCTTTAAACGGAAAGAAATCTTTGACAGAACCAGACTCAAAGGTGTGCATGTAAAGTTGTAGGGCAACCTTGAGAAGAAACTCATTCTCACTCGCCCCTCCTCCCTATTTTAAATGAAGTCTATACACAATAGAAATATTGCTAGTTGCAACTGTTTTATATTTATGTATATGTATCTGATCTGATCGGCCCCCTCACCAGGTGCTGTTTTACTGGCATTATACATTGAGAAATTGGATTAGTTTCCCATAGACTTCCATTAAAAGGGACGTCTGTTTGCCCCCTGTTGGCTATTTAAAGCACTTATACTTTGGCAAACGTGTCCTCCGGAGAACCAGGCAACGACATCCGCGTTTGTTTAAGGCACTGTGGTATAAAGTACACAAAACAGTAGCGCGACTGTTGTAATGTACATGAACCTTACTGAACAAAAGAATTTGTATGTGGCTGTTGGATACAGACTTGACCCCTCTGAGTAAAATATAGCCCATTTGTATATATGTATATGTATATATATATATATATATATATGTATATATATGTATATGTATATATATACATATATGTGTGTTTATGTAGGCTATATATATTATATATATATTATATATATATATGTATGTATGTATTAAAATAAATAACAACGATTAATGTACTGCAGTTTGTTTGTTTTACTCATTCTATAGTCAACCCAACGCCTTGCTCCCGTGTTCAGAACTCCGTTTCCCAGCATGCTGTGGTGTTGAAACGTTACGTGACTGGATGTTTTTTCACCGACTGTTGATGACGGTGGCAGACACAGCGCAGGTCAGTAGCTGTGTGCTGCTGCTGCTTCTGAGAGGAAGCGAAGGAGAGGAAGAAGGAATAACTGTCCGCTAAAAATTTTAATCTAAATGTTCCTGCCACACGAAATCCCAGAAGAACGGTAAAATCAACATATGAAGCGACTGGGGCAGTTTCGTTAGTCTCTCTTCTGACGCTGGTTCACAAACGTCTCTAACATTGTTTTGGAGGCCTGTTGCTAACTACGGGAAATCCTCGGGTTAGCCCGGTAGACACCGAGCCGAAAGAGGACTCAGGCGAGCCGGAACTAGAGCGTCGTGGTCTGGTGTGGTCGAAGCTGGTGTCTCAATTTTACACGTAAACGAAGACGGGACCTCTCCTGCTCCGTGCCGGATATAAATGAACGCAACGCGAGACGATTCCAGTTTGACAGCTAGCTAACATTAGCTTTGTCTCCTGTGTTTACAAGCTAAGTCGGTTGTTATCTACTTCTTAGGATTGACTATATTTGCTCGTTTGACCTTGTACTTTAATCTAAAGTGTGAAGGTCGCGAGCTCGACATCAAGATCGAAAGGTGTCCGAGCTAAAGTTACCACATCTGTTTATCTACCGCAGCGCAAAGTTTGTTAGCCTGTTGGATAGTTATGATCAGTCTCGTTGCTTTGTCTTCACTGAACTTAAGTGTTTGAATGTCAGAGAAAGTTAAATAATTAGTTCAACTGTTAAGTCGCATATCGATTTTTTTTTTTTATTATAACAAAGAGTGTTCAGAAGAAATTGGCATAAACTGAGTTGATTAATGAAAGCATCTTTGCTCATTTGAATATCCCGGATGAAGGATCAAAGAGAGGTGTGGACACTGATGCTGCCAGGTGTCACTTGTTCTGCTTGGCATTATTAATCTTACACCAGCATCCAACATCTGCTGCACCAGGAGCAACGCTTCTGCTTGAGCTGATCTGCTCAAGAAGGAACATCTTCACAACAGACCACAATGAATCGTTACCTGCCAGTGGCAAGGCAGCACTTCCTTGCTGCTCTTGCCAGCACCAGTGTGGTGGTGAAAACTATAAGTGCTGTGGTAATACTCCTGTACCTGTTGTCATGGGCTGTTGACACTCCATACTCACTGGGGGTGACACCGGGATACCTTTTTCCACCCAATTTCTGGGTGTGGACACTGGTGACGCATGGGGTAGTGGAGCAGCATTTCTGGGGTGTGGCAGCCAATGTGGGGACAGTCCTGGCCTGTGGGCGTCTCCTGGAGCCTCTGTGGGGTGCCCTGGAGCTCCTGATCTTTTTTGCAGTGGTTAATGTGTCTGCTGGCCTCCTGGCAGGACTCTCCTACCTCCTCACCTATGTGGCCACCTTTGACCTGGACTTCTTGTTTGCTGTGCGCGTCCATGGAGCTGCCGGGTTCCTTGGAGGTGTCCTAGTAGCACTGAAACAAACCATGGGGGATACTACAGTGCTCAGAGTGCCGCAGGTGAGTCCAACAAATAACGCAAGTTACTTCTGCTCTGCATTGGCACTTTAATGTCAAAGAATGTTCTGCTGATTTGAGCCTGTAAATAATAGCAGGCTACCAATGAGGAGCAGCATAGTTAAACAGAGAATATAGCATAACAAGAATGTAAACAACTAGTTACTGATTTGCGTTCAAGCCTGTGTCACCATTGATGTTCAAAAAAAACCAACTAAATTAATATGGTTTGCTTTGTCGAGGGCATGAATATGTCCCAGTATGTATGGACACTATACAATCAATTAATAATTACAATAATTACATAATTAACATCTTCCACTGTTAATAATGTATTATCAAGTTGTTACATTTGTAAAGTAATGACACTGTGGTAGTTTGTATTTGTGGTTTCAGTCTTGTTTGACTTCATTTTTGAGTTATATACCAAGGGTTGTGCACATCTGGGTCTATTCTGTATTTTGTGTATTTATGAAGTTTAAATAAGTTAATACAGATTATCCAGCAAACCTACAACACATTTTTCAGATGTTAATGCATTCTTTCTTTTAATTAAAATTTTCAAAAAATAAAAGGGTAATTGTGACATGTGTATGGGTGTGGTTATCTAACTTGTTAATTCTTGCAAGGATATAATTGTCCTCATGAATTGTCAGCCATAATGAAGCTGATCTGATAATGAAGCTAGTTGAAACCATTGTTAAATATAATGATAATGCAAGGAGTGTAAATGCCAGTGATTCAACTGTTGAGTGTTTGTCTTTAGCCTTTGTGATTATCTACTTAAAATGATCGATGAGCTGCTATAGTACACTTTAACAATTCATCTGATGCTCCTCTGGAAAACTCACATTAGCAACACATTCCTAATGTGTCTCCTAAACTTGCAGGCTACTCGGCTTTAGCTATGATTATTCTTGCTTTTTGTGCTTTGCATGACTTTGTATCAACCTTAGTCACTTCATGCAGTCATCTCAGGAAATGTTAATGTTTAATTGATGCTGAAGGTGCCAATCCATCACACCCCAGGTTGCTGTCAATAATTGTTAGTTACAATTTATAAATCTTGACTTGAGTGAGTCATTCACAGTGGTCCGTATGGACTAGTAGTTACTCCCTTTACCTAAACATTGTTGTCTCCTACTCCTGTCTCAGGTGAGACTCAAAGCAGCCCCAGCGTTGGTCCTCCTCCTCTTGGCCTTACTGCGTCTCTCTGGGCTGCTTGACAGTGCCGCCCCTCTGGCTGGGTACAGCTACGGTGCCCTTTCTGGCTGGGTCTACCTGCGTTTCTACCAGAGGCACAGCCGGGGTCGCGGGGACATGTCGGACCACTTTGCCTTTGCAAGTTTCTTCCCTGAGGCGCTCCAGCCGGCCGTGGGGCTGTTGGCAGGACTGGTACATGCAGGTCTGGTGAAGTTGAAAGTGTGCAGGAAGATGGTGAAGAGATACGATGTTGGGGCGCCCTCTTCCATCACTATCAGCCTGCCAGGGACAGACCCACAGGATGCCGAGAGGAGGAGGTGAGTCTGACCAAATAAAGTCAAATATTGTCTGTGTAGATACTCATTCATCTTAGTCATATTTCTCCAAAAGTCACTGAATCAGCAGCAGCTGGACTAACGAGATGTTTCACCTCTCATTCAAGACCTGTCTTTAGTTCATAGAAGTCCAGTTGATTTCTTAGGGAGCCAAATATTAAAACCTGTTAAACCTTTTCCCCAAACAAGAATATTTCAGAAGAAATGACATTAGTGGATATTTAGCAAATAGTACTCATGGCATTAAAGAAACCCGTCTTACCACAAGATCCATGTAGTAGCTACTTTAGAGTTTCATTTGGCTTTCATCAGCAAGATGTTCCAATAAAGGCCTAATTTCTTCACCAACAATGACAGACATAATGCATTTCCTAAACCTTTACCCATTACCGAACCATCCCTACCCTTTATCTACCAAAACCCAAACCTTTAAAAAGGGTCTTTAAAGTTGAGGGCACTGGCTGAAATGTCGTCCATAACAATGGTTTAGAGTCAAAATTGTCCTCACGACCATAGAAAGCCATCATGTGCACACTAGCTGAAACCCACACAAACTCCTACTTTGTCTTGTTCCAGTAAATGACAGTCAGACTTGCAAACTGTCACACGGATTCAGTTACAGATAGATGTTATTGCTCACACATAAACAGACTTGATCCTGTTATTGTCAAGGAGTCTTTTTATATTTTTTGGGATCTCAGTCTTTTGTGTGTGAATACAAATGTTGTTCTACCCTGTCATTGGAAACGCATCAAAGGACAATAAATGATCTCTCTTTCCTCCCAGGAGATGTTTGTTGAATATGCTGTCATGGCTGCACATGTTAAAGCTTCTCAGTTACTGAGACGCAGCTTAAAATATGACATCCAGCTTGTGTGGTTACATTGTTTTCACTTACTGGTTGGTTTTCATTATACTGTATTTCAGTCTGCATCGCTACTCATCCTATTAGTGTTTCTGTCCTCTAGCACGTCACATTTAAAACGTGGATTAATTCAAACATGAATTCAGCCTCACTTGATTCTTATGGTGTGCAGCCTCACTTGAATGCTTGATTTCAAGTTGCTGGTGATCAAGCGGTCAATGGTTTAATGAAAGGGAAATTAACCTAATGGTGATGATTTTAAAAGGTCATTTGTACTTTCCAGGGCAAGTGGGCCATATTTAATTGAAAAAATGATTGACTCATTCATTGAAATTATGTTCCTCTTGATTGCCAGTAATAAGGACTGTGTACTGTTTCAGTTATCTAAGACTCTTAACAAAGCAGGGAATCTCAGTTTCTCTCCGCCAACATTGTTTTTTCCTCTCTCTGTGTCTCTCTCTGTACTTACTGAGGAGGATATTTTGGCTGTGCACACAGTGCTCCAATATGTAGATCATAGTTGTGGTAAAATAAATAACTTCAGAAAGAGGATGAAAGTTGTAATACTCTTTATTATTAAATTAATATTATTAAAATGATTACAAGTGTTATATCTCATTTGAAACATGCTCACCCTCTTCCAACTCTGACTTCAATTTCTGTAGCAGCAGATATTACATAGGTCAAAGTAGAAAAGGGAAAATCTATTTGTTATTTGTGGGTTTTTTCAGGCATTGATATGCACCACAACGCGTTCCTCCAATTTTCTTTTACTAATTTGACGTACAGTGTTAAAGATTATAGGGTCACAGCCCCTCGTTGTCATTGTCAGTGAGTCATAACAGGTTCCACAGGTGTCGGAGAGGAATTTGTACAGATGAATTGGGGACACGGAACTCTTTCGTTTTAAGGGGAAATTAAGACATGGGACAAAGTCAGGATATGTAGTTACATAAGTCATTGATGTGTAGTTATATTATGAAAGTATAGCAATGAAGATATACTTGACTTAAGGAGATTAGGTGAGCCTTTTGTTAACTGGCTAAAATCAATTTTCCCCCACCATTTTGTGAGTGAGAGAGTGAGTGTCAGTAATGATGGCATGTTTGTTGAAGTCGATGTTGACAATACCTCATAACTGAACTATCCCTTTAACCTTTGAGGCTTGTTTACCTCTTTTTTCACACGTTTTTTGAAGCACAGTGATTCATTGGAAATATGATGAGATTACATCTACACAGGAGCACTGAAACAATCACAGCTGTGTTTCCCTCTGGTGTTTATGCAGAACAATCTCTCTCTCTCTCTCCTTTCCAGACAACTGGCCCTCAAAGCTCTGAACGAGCGTCTAAAGCGCGTGGAGGACCAGAGTGCATGGCCCAGCATGGATGACGAGGAAGATGATGAAGAGGACGAGGTCAGAACTGACATGCAGCCTCTCCTACCAGGTGGGCGTGACCCCTCTGCCTCCTCTGTGTTGAGACCAGCAGGGGGAACCATAGGCACTTCTCTTGCCTCCTCCTCCTCATCCTCCTTGTCACAGAGTGGCGGAGCACCATCCCCAGGCGGAGCACAGCACCCAGAGTCCAGCATTATCAGCTTCGAGGATGCGCCATCCAGATCGTAACAAATAGAACGGGCACGAGTACGGATATTCACGGCGTGTTTGATGTCACTGGCAGGTACTAGCGTTCAGTGTCTCTGGCTAGTAAACTAATATATTTGGTGTCAGCGATTAGGCATACACTCAGTATCACACACAAAAAAACGACACCTTTGACCAGTTCATACACAGCAGTCGTGTGCATACAAACACTCTGTTAAAGTCACCATGAAGCTCAGAGGGTTGATAACTGTACAGCGCTTTCAGTTTGTTCGACATTTTGGTTATAGATGCTCAGTGACACTTCATTCTCTCTTGTCCAGACTTAATGCTGACTTGCAGAGTTTGGTCCACTGCTTCGTGTATCTCTCTTGGTTTCTAAGTAAATAACAAAATGGGTTTACAATATTCTCTTTGTAAGTCGTGCTCAGAGCAGCCCATATTCTTCTCTGATTGCTTGCTACAAGAAAGTCTTCAGTGACAGACTCGTCATTTTTGATTCTAGATGAAATGCCAACTGTTCGCGCACCGGTTTGTTAAGTGCTAAAGCGACTTCCGCGTTGGGTTTACTGGTTCATTTGGAAAGCATGTGGACCAGGGGAAAGACGCTGCTGCAGGTCTGACCTGCTGAAGAACTATGATACAAACTTCAAGGTTTGAAGAGTTGCCAGGTGGGTCTCTGGAACAGCAGGCAAAGAAATTGACTGTGTAACCTATCTTTTCTTTTTCTTTTTCTTTTTATCCTTAACTGTTGCTCAGTTGAAATCTTTAAGCTATTTTTTTTTTCTCCACCATGTTCATCCTTGAAGAAAATCAAGAAGACAAACTTTGTATCTGTGCTTTAACAGGAAATGTAAAGGGTGTTCCTCTCACACACAGATCATTATAATCCCAGTGAATAGTGAGTTGCAGATTCATAGTTTGTAACCGACGTGTCAGACACTGAACGATGAAGATAAATGACTTCATAGACACAGGTGACTTGGTCACATCTCACATCTCACATCTAAACTTGCTCGGCTGAGGGCAGGGATGAATAATTTCTTTGAGAAGTTGAAATGATTAAAATGAATCACAAATTTCTTGCAAAGGAGAAGGTCAGTGATACAGTTGTTTTTCGGGCGGCAGTCACTGTACTGTCATATGATCATGGCACCTATCCTAGTTTTTCCTTGTTGATTAAGTTGTTCACAGCCACTAAATTATTCTAGATGGTGAGAAACTGAAGTGTGAGCCTGTGATCGCAAGGTTAAAAATGGCTGCAATTTAGATGAGAAGTTGCACGTCTCTACATACTGCACATAGGTAATTGTTTATGAGGTGACATTAAAGCCATCCTCGGTCCTTTAAATGCAAACTCAATCTTAAGCTGAGAACAAGAACAAGCTGAGTAAATTAGGTTTCAGGTTGGCTGGGAAGCCAAATTTCACAAACTAAAAAGACATCCATGCATACATACATTACAGCACCTTGCGTACAGAGGACTGAGAAGCAATATGACATTTTGGGAACTGCTCGGAATGTTTTGATTAAATCGAGAAAGATACCATTACATGTTTAAGTCAGATATATTGCGGTTTATTTTATATTCAGAAATGAGTTTTGTGCAGACTAATCTTGGAGTGGCCTTACGGATGTTTGTATTTTCACCAACCGAGGGGGCATGCAGTAAAATCACATTGACCAAATGACCAAAATCAGCAAATCAAATGGAACAAAAGACAGGGAAGGTTATTTATTACCTTCATGTGTTCTTGTTTTAACCAGCAGCTGGGATAGGATTTAAAATCAGCAGAACTTAAACAAACCTCCAGCGATTGTGACCCGAGTTAAACAAAAAACAACAGTTCACACGGGAAAATGTAGAGCTACGGAAATATCCTGCATCCATCCATCCAGAATGCTGAGATAATCAAGGCAGTGGTTTTAACTTCTTCTACTCTGGGAGCATAATCTAAATAAGAACTACAAATTCAGATTAAATATGTAGTGAATATATAGAGGAACGGTTTGCTTTTAACTGATGGAAATGTGTTGTATTAGGGAAGTGATAAGCCATATTAGTGTGATGAAGCTATGTGATCTGTCCTGTGTCTCTCCCCGTTCCTTCCTCTCTGTGCTCTTCTTAGCAGATGTTTACGTTGGATGAGTGGAGCCATTCTTTAAGTAAATATGGATGAATGATAGTATTTAAAAGGATGAATGAATGGACAGACTTGTCTTTCTAATGCAGTTTCACTGTGGAGAAGGTTGAGCTTCAGTCAAATATCTGAAATCTTAAACTGCCTCCTTCCCTCAAAAGTATTCACAGTAGAGATGGAGGAAAATGGTCAAAACAAATATGAAGAGAAGCTGCTGAAAAAAACATTACAATCACAGTTCATGTTTTCATTCGCATACATTTTTTGTCTTGAGCTCAGCGTAGCCTGCATCACACAACACATCGTAACATGGACGCATGCGGAGGAAAGGTGTGAAGTTGTGAAATATGGTCAAATGTTGTTTTATGATGTAGCAAAGGGTGCAGGGGGGTTTAATACTGTCTGCTGCATGGGTAATCTGACTTTTATCCTCCAACAGCCCCTGTTCTGTCTTCTTATTTTGTCATTTTCCCTTTCCATTCGTTCTGCTCTAAACATGCTCATAGAGAAGTTAGGAGTGTAGTCACAAACTGTCCGTATGAACAGTACCACTGTATAAGTACATAGAAAAGTTACATGTAAAGAATTATGTTCACAAGCAGTAGTTATGACACTTCAGTGGCCAATGAAAGTGCACCAAAATGCTGTCATTGCAGTTTGGTGACAAACCATTGTTTGCAAAAGTGTATTCCCCCCCCCCCTATACATCAGTATCGTGTCATTACATTTTATTAGGGTTTTTTGTTTTTTTTTATTATTTATTAAGTATAATTGGTGAAAAAATGGCTGTGGGGTTAACACCAGTGTCCATGATTTGTAGTTCTCTGTTTATCTGCTCTAAGATTCAAACTGATTATAGTGCTCTGACTTATGTTGGCAAAGCTGGACATTGAAACATTTTTCTTTGATTACAAAATAAGTTGTGACCCTACTTTTGCACCAACAGACCTTGTTGACACTAATGACAGTCTCTCTCTCTCTTTCTCTGTACTGTGGCTGTTCCACAGATTTCTCTTGTTGTAGTTTTCAGATATATTTCTTTATCTCTGTACAAATTAAAAGATGATTGTATGAAAGTGTTTCCCGCTGTCTACTGCTTTACTGCTGGAGAACTTGCTTTCCTGATGCGAGTGTGATCCTACTAGAAGGACAGGACCTGGAGTTGGAGGAGTAACTCGATGCCTGTTATTTACAACAGAAAAAAATGTGAGTATGCTTCCGTGACCTTGCATATAAAGAACAGTATGTTTGTACATTTTGACACTAGTTTTCACTTGAGAAGCTGGTGGCAGATGGATGTATTACTGTAAGGCCATTTTGACTTTGATTATGAGTGTTAAAACTTGATTTTAGGGTCTGAATAAAGTAAAGGTTGGGTTGGGGGTTGGGCTTAGGCATTTAGTTGATATGTGGAAGGTACAGGATGAGGAATGCTGTATGTCTGGGTCCATGGTGAGTACTGAGTCTAGTTATGTGTGCATGTGTACATGTAGAACTTTCTAGCAGGCAAAACTATTTGTCTTTCATTCTATTTATCTGTTCATTGTTGTAACTGGTATCAAAGCACCGTTGCCTTTAAAGGTGACATTGAATGCTTGTATCACACATATATGTTAGTTATGGAGGTCTACTTACATATATTAACTTGTTTTCATGGTTATAATCCTACTAATCGCTGCAAACGAGCCGATCAAAATATCTCCTCACTGACACTCTCGTCAGCCGCGCTGTTTCAGACCAAAATCACACCCCCAGAATGTGGACTGTGTTGTGATTGGCCAGCCAACGAGAGCTTTCCCACTGTCCTGTGATTGGCCAGGTACCTGGAAGTGACATAATAAATAGGCCAGCTCTCAGATACACAGCTCCCCCTCTGGCACGGTGGATGCTCTGCATCACAGCAGCTACAACGAGAGTAGTTCTTCTTCTGCGGTTGAATGTACGCAACCGGATGTGCCCGGACTAGTGCTACGGTGGTGAGAGGAGTGGTGAGGATTTCTGATGACGACATCAAATTAAGGAAGTGCCGATCCGCTTCGCAGAGCCCAGGAAAACAATACAACACTATTTTCTCAGCAGTGGCTGAACTGTTGTTTTGGAACTTTAGGGTTTCATAAACGAGGTAATGACGCAGATACACACACACAAATGCAGCGTTAATTGGAGCTTCCGGTCTATGTGGCCTTTAAAGTGCCTTTAAGGTGCATCGTCAAAGCCATGTTTTGTTATATATTGCCTTCGTATGCGCCTTTGTAAATCTATCTATCATCAGAACCTGTACGACTTGTCGGTTTTACAACCTAACAAGATGCTGTCTAACTGACTAACTTCAAACTAACAAACTGTCTAACTGCTAACTGACTGCTGCTTAACTGTGTATGTGGAATAAACCTTCAGAAAGACAGTCGAGTTGTGCCCGCCGTACTTGTTCTGGTTACCCTTTCCAGAAGGGAGTATTGAGCTGGAAAGACCAGCCAGCAGAAATCTGGACAGTATACATGTACTGAATGTGTGTGGATGCACACAAACGCACTCACTTTTGTTACCTTTACAGCAGTCATTCTCAAGGTGAGTTGGGGGAAATGTTTTGGAAGGGAAGAATAAATTGGCAGAATTTTCCATCCTATTCATTTTAATTATGTATTTGCATAATGCCAAATCACAAGGCAAAAACATTCACAACATTATAAAGAGCAGAGAAACCTCACACAATGAAAAAGCACGAGGCATCAGTGGAGAGAAAAAAATCTCCCTTTTAACAGGAAGAAATCAGAACCAGACTCAAAGATCTGCCCCTACCGGTTGGGATGAAAGGAAAAATGTGGGACAGAGGAGAGGTGGGGGTGGTAGTAATAAAAGAGAGAAACCAGGAGCAGACATACAATTGTATCACGTTATAAGTTTAGACAATTCTCAATTAGTTATGACATGTTTATAGTACTACAATGTCATTTATACAGGCAGCAGCATATACACACACAGTAGTGTGGTTTACTCATTCAAAGTTGTTACAGAAATGGCAGAGAATGAAAGTTGTAAAAAGAATCCACTTTCTTTTGCAATTTGCTCTTTTCAGAATGTATTAAGTGAAATGGGTCATCTATAAAAAGTGGCTCCCCATTTGTGTGTGTGCGTGTAGTGTATGCAATTTCAAGAGATGCCCAAGAGCCCTCTGGCATGCATACCTCAACTGGCCGCTAGGTGGCGCATGAAGCACATGCTATATCTGGACAATATTTCCTGGTTCATCAGACAACTGCAGTGACAAAAAGTTACAGCTTATTTGCTGGTTGGATGTTTGCTCAATTAAATCAAGTTGGGAGAAGAACATAACTGTTAAGAGAGATCTATAATTACTTTTTATAATGTTTCCCCTTGACTGATTATCCCATACTTCATAAATGTTAATAATGAGACATTGTTATTCGTGTGAAAAACACGAGGCGTGAACAAAACTTTACGGAATCCGTAAAGTCCACCTGCAATTATAAACATACAGCTTTACTGATGTTTAAAAACAGAACCGTTACATTTACGCACACGAGAAGCCCGAGGAAGTTACGCAAATGTCCGAAAATAGACTGTGTTTATAGCTCAGTATAATTGCACCGCTATTACACATTTCCACGCAGCTCATAAGATTTCAACTCAGTGTTCTGACATGTCGTGCCCGCGCAGGTGTGGCTCTCCGGCTCGTGCCCGTCACCCCTCCCCCTCCCCACAAGCTACAAACTACAAACCCAGGCTGCGCGCTCTTGTGAAGTAATTCATTGTATGAGACACGGGAGGAAGCACCAAACGATTCAACCGGTCGGCAAAAACTGAAAAACCCGTCCGTTAGCCACAGAAACTACAGGTAAACTACTTCCATATATTCCCGACGAATGTGAAGATGTGTCTTTTCAAAGCTGTCCACTTTAAAAGCTAAAGTCTTTGAGTTTTTTAGTTGTCCGGTGCTTTGAAATACCGTGTTAACAAAGCTAAAGGCTAGCAGAGTTAGCTTACGGTAGCCAAATTAGCCTTTCCTTTAATCGACCTCAGTCTCAATGCCGCCGCTTCGTACCTGCCACAGTTTCTATTAGGAGCAAACGGCGATTTGAGTGCGGGGTCCCACATGACAGAGACGCATTCAAGTGATTTAACAGAGAGTTGATATTTGGGGTAACTTCTACCGTGTTTGTAAACTGGACCGTAGTGACTGAGTTCGGGAGGCGATTCTGCTTTAACCAAACAATGAAGCTCTTTCCCTGACCTGCCTCCGACGAGCCTCTAAACCGCTCACTGGGGCGTCATGTACACCGTGTTTATTTTGCGCTAACATGGGTCCAAAACGCTCAAATCATTAGTATTATTAAGCCACGAGTGTACTATATTCTGTCACTAAAACCGGCTTTTTTGTCGTTTTGAAAGTGTTAAAAAAGTGTTGCTGAAAACAAGACACATGGTATCTGCTTGACAGGGGATATTTAAGTTTTCCCCCCACTGAAGATTTTTGTCTCATAGATTCACTGCTAAGAGGTCTTGTACAGTGAGAGCTGTAGTGTTTTCCGCTGGTGTTTAGTTTGGATCCGGGCCACCCACCCATTCTTCCACTGCGGACACACTAGCCATCTGTTGCCTCTGTGATGACGCCATCTTTCTGCTGACCCACCCAGTGGCTGTCTGGTTCTAAAACAATGTTTGCTTTAACACTGGAGGCTCTCTTAAGCAACCCATTATATTAATTGTAATATATACTGTAAATAAGTACTAGTACATATGTGTACAATTTATCATTTCAATTTGAGAATAACTAACAATTTAGTTCGCACTTGTCATGATTACAGGGGATTTTTAACTGGAATTAAAGTCTGTAAATGTACGGAAGTATGGATAGTGATGCTTTTGCAGATCAGCATTTGAAGGAATGCATTACAAACTCGTTGAACAGTATGAAAAAGTGATGTGATTTGTCTGATGAATGCTGAAGTAGTGGATATCTGAAATGACAAATAGTGGATAAGACAAATGTCATTAACGATATCTGAAGTGATCATTTTTGTTCAGGGAGAATTCAATTATGGCTACGTGTAATACCTATCTAGATAAGTTCACCTGGCTATGTTCTGGTTTCCTTGTTCCTCTGTGACAATGTCTCATCCTGTGAATGTCTTGGTCAAAATATTTGAAGAATGTGTCGCTTGAAAACATCGCCCTGTTCTGCCAAACAATTGATTATTAGGAAAAATGAACAGATGAATAGATAATGAAAACAATCAATTTGGTTGCTCCCTATATAAGTTATGCTATTCACACATGGAAAATGTTTATTCTTAATGATTATTTTGTGGGTATTTATGATTAATATATTTATTTTATTGTACTCTTAAGCTTGTGAAGCATTATTTAATACACTAACCCATGGCATGCAAGCATGATTTATTGCAGGTTTTATACACCGTTGTACTTGAAGCTGCTGCATATAATCATATCTTCCTCTGCTGGTGTATTGACTACTTGATCTAAATCCAAATTTACTTGATTTCCAATTGATGCATTTTTGGTGTATACATTTATAGTCTATATTTAATACTATTTGCTACATGCAGCAGTCCAGCAGCTAAGCTGAAATATATTTTTTACCATATTTGATGAGTGGAAGACGAAAAACACCTGCCGTGTTTTCACATGAGTTGGCAGTCGGTTAGCCATAATTAGGCCACTCTAATTTTCCACCCCATAGACTGTGTGGGGTATTTCTTGACATGATTAAGGTGCAACCATTGTCTGTGTGGGGTTTTCTATAGGACACACTCATGAATCATAAAGGACACAGTAACCATATTAAAAATGCAGTTCATGCTGTGGAAGGAAACAATGCAGAATGATTAGTGTTTCACTTAACACACAGGTCTCACAGGTGCTTTTGACAAACAGGTCTGTGGTCAAAAATATTGCAAGAGTTTGAAAGAGTTATCATTTTACTGTTTACCTACTGTTTTATCTCAATGATGGAGACTGAAGGAAAGGTCCACATTTTCTTTATTGAAATAAACTGTGGCTTATTGTATCAACCTGCAAATCAGAGTTGTAAAAGCTGCATCATGTTTTCAAAAGAAGTGTACAGATGTTAACGCCTGTCTCTGCTGTAAGCCCTCCACCTACTTTCAGTAGTGTTAGTGTTTGTGTCCTGTTGCCCCCTCGTCTTTGTACTGGGTTTTCTAATTTTGTCACTTTACCCAACCATTTTTGTGAAGCATCTTATCAAAAATAAATGTGTAAAACCACAATGATTTGGCCTCAACAAGAGAATATTCTTTATCAGGAAATTTGGATTTGTTTTCAGTACATATATTTTCGGTGTGGGTTCGGTTTAGGGTTCATAGTTGTACATTATGGGTTGTTCTCAGCTTTAATTTTGCTGGGCTACCAGTGGTTTTTGAGTCTGTACGATGTCGGCAATTTTTCAGTTGATCAGCATTCCATTATTGGTTAGTCAAGTGAGACCTGCAAGAGTTTGTGACAGCTGGTGTAACATGCTCTGCTGTCACAGAGGAAATACACTTGTCACATTTGAAAAAAATAATATTTAAAGCATCTCCCTTTACTGCAGACATGAAACAGAAAATGTGTCAGACTGCCAAAAATGTCTGTCAGTGTCACAAATGATGAACTCAAAAAGACTGAAGTGTGGAAAATGTTAACTTCCAGAAATAATTATTTGGAAAAAAAAAGATGCATGGGCCAAACATGCCTCACCACAGTAACTCTCAGTTGACAGATGGCCACTGAGACAGTGAGCTGGACATCAAGCCAAACATTTTTTTTTACCCACTATATATTTTTCAACTTTACCAATCGCATTCTCTGTTACGTATGGACATATGACAAATCTATCATCAATAAGTCCATTTAAGATTCATTTTCTTTCTTCCGAGTGTTCACGGTTTACGAACATGCAGGTGCTGGTTAACATGCCACCTGGTCCATATTTCCTAGAGCTCTAATTGTGTTAGTTAATATTTTACATGTATTTTAATATAAGCCAACAACATGATAAAATTAGGTCCTAGATCACCTTTAAATGTGGTTTGAGTAGTCTGATCTTAAGGGGCATTAGGATGCGTTCACACCTGTACTGTAAAAAGTAGCTCACTGGTAATTGGATCACTTGTGACAGATTTCAATAGCATGTCTGAATCAGGTCACTGACATTGACCACTTAAGCATGTCTCCTGTCACATCAGATTGTGCTTGGATTTGAAGCACTGACTCTCGGTTAGTGCTGCTGCTGCTTTTTATTACTACCTGTCTCAATTATATACTTAATACTATTTGTTGGCTCAAAGGACTCCAAAGGATCAATTAGAGACTTGCCTAGAGGCACTCAAGTGGCAGTTATTGAAACATGGGTATGTTGCTATTGTGTACTGAATGTTGCCGTCATTGACCATGTGCCCAGCTCCAGGCTAAAGCTGCTCCCAATTTTTATCCTTTTTTTTCTCCAGTCAGATGAAATGGATTTAATCTTTTTTGACACTGCTGTCCTACTTACAGTATTCCTCCACCATTTCAAGGATGTTTGCAGCAGCCCACAGTGGTGTGGTGCATTTTGGGATCAGAAACTAATGGGACTTGCAGGCATTAAAAAACCAAACTTGTTATGAGTTTTACTTGGTACATTTGTATTTCCCATCCCCTCATTGACATTTTCACGCTTAATGTGAGAAGTGGTGTTGCCAGGTGGATATAGCAAGTGTTTGTTTGGGATGTATGTATGTATGTATGTATATGTGTGTATATATATACATATATATATATATATATATGTGTGTGTGTATGTATATATATATATATGTGTGTGTATGTATATATATGTATATATATATATATATATATATATATATATATATATATACATACATACATACATACATACATACATACATACATACATTACACACACACACATACAGTGCTCAGCATAAATGAGTACACCCTCTTCGAAAAGTACCATTTTAAACAATATCTCAATGAAAACAAAAACAATTTCCAAAATGTACTATTTGGGCTTCAACCTATTATCTTCATAATTATTTGTCAATTAATTGAGTATTTCACTGAGGTTGGGTTGGCAGGGTACAAGTGACACAGCATCATACTACAACTTGGGAAACAAACATTCAGCAATGTAATGTGTTGCCCCTCCTGAGGTCCAGTCATCGACTACCTAATACATGTTTGTTTCATTTTGCTTCAGTACTGCCACCTTGATGAATGATGTGATTGTGTACATTCCCTCATCCAACAGCTAGAGCGTTTTGGACTTTATTCCTGTTCATGTTAAAAGGGGAATTCCTGCTTAGTGATTTGATTACACTGTTGACTAAAATGTAAAGTTATGCAATTGCAGTCTAGTTCAACAGAAGAACCAGACATTTTCACAAATATCTCATGTTTATGATGAATAGATCCAGTCCAATGATTCAAGGCTACATGTTGCTCATTTGCAGCAACTTCCCCTAAATAAAATCCTTAAGATTGTTTTCACACACCCACATCCGTCTACTGGTACTTGCTGTGTTGGAAATCACTGAAATTAAGACTGTATTTTACTGCTTGGTATCTTGTTCAGTCTATCCTGCCCACTTATACTTGATAATGAAGCATGAGAGCCTTTACACTTGAACTTAGGACTTTGTTGCTTTCAATTTCAAGTCTCCTAATCCCTGAGATGCTCTGAATCTTGCGTCACTGGTCAATACATTTTGATGTGTTTATTTTCTCTAATTAACTAATATAGACTCTTCTGGAGATATATTCTTCTCAAACTCTTTAGTAATTGCATGTCTTACTGTATTTTAATGTGCTTTTTCTGCATCATCTTGATTTTAACCTCCACTGCATTTCTTCCTCCAGGCATGGCAGCCATTCGTAAGAAGCTGGTGATCGTGGGGGATGGAGCTTGTGGGAAGACCTGCCTTTTGATTGTCTTCAGCAAGGACCAGTTCCCTGAAGTCTATGTGCCCACTGTGTTTGAAAACTATGTCGCTGATATTGAGGTGGACAGCAAACAGGTGAGGTCCTTGAGGTCGAAGCGTCTTTGCAACCCTGTGTCACTTTTTAAGATGTGCCTCCTTCTGTCATGATTTTTTTGACTCCAAGCAGTTATTTTGTGCTAGTATCTGCTAATTCTGTTGCCTAGGTGCTCAACCATGCTCAGTCTTTCTACCCTTTTGGCAGAGCAAGCCTATTTTTGTTTCTCTTGCAAATGTCAGAAATGTTTTTTTTGCCTCTCACCAGGCGTGGGGTGATCATTTTGAGTTTTCTAGCCATGTGTTCTAGGGCTGCATGATATCTTGTAGATCTATTGTCGTCGTGTTATCAACATGCCTCATGTACATGTCGCAAACAACTGCAATAAATGTTTCTCTCGCACTCGATCAGCCATGTGCCCCCACAGTGTGCAGCAACGCCTCGCTCCTAAACTTTCACACAATCATTAATATCCATGGACTCCGTGTTTCCTCCACATTCATTTAGAGCAATGCTTGTTTTATTTCAAGTTGGTGTGCATTTTTAGCATATTCCTCGTTATTTATCTGCCCAGTTCTATATCTCATGTCTTGGCACAGACACAATCACACACACACGGAGTTGAGTGAAAGTTAACTTGGGTAAAAGATGAGTTTAATGCTTCCTCCTAAACATAAAAACCAGGCTGAAATATCATCTTCTATACTATACTGTACAACAAAACAAATGCATTTATTTTTATCTCTTCAGCCCTACATCCCATTGACATATTGATGATCAGGATGGGGGTGCATTTAATACAAAGTCCTTGCATACCAGAAAGCATGTTGTCGTCAACAAGCACATGGATGTAGAGGTTATATACAAATCACAAGTCACAGCACGTTTCCCCCGGATCAAAAAGTTTGTTCCTTACAAAACACTTGCTCCATTAAAGCCTTTCACTTTAACCAACTATTATAGCGACCCGTGATTGCACACACAATAAAGTTGTTGTCATCCTGCCTGCTGCATAAGGCCAGTCATCTACTTTCCAGAAATAGCAAACTGGAAGTCTTGCACAAAAATAATGACGGGCGTCTACTTGCTTGTCTCTGCCAAAAATAAGTTATAGGCTAACCCACAAAAGCGTCTTAATGTCATGTAGTTTTCATACCATGCTGTCTGCTTGGAGAGCCCTTGATATGTCACTCACATTTCTTACTTGGAGTCCATGTATTACAAATGAACAGATAGAATGCCAGATGTTTTTGTAAGAATTTCAATTTAGAACAGGCTACAAAATGGGTTTGCTGCTTTTATTTGAACAAGTTGGTAGTAAATATTGTAAATATGTTTGTTTTTTATTAGATGAAGTTGAAGTTTTTCAGTCGCTGCACTGAGATTGTGGAACAATCTTCCACAGCATGTTAGACACACAATTTAAAAACAACTTTGGCTCAAACTCTCAGACCATGAATTAATAAGGGAATGTACTAAATTGCAGTTTTTTTTCCAAGAAGGTTATTCTGTCCTTATAATTCGGACAGTTTTCTGTCTGTTTATTTGGACAGAAATATAAGGATTATAAAAAAGGATTTTATAAAAAAAAAGGTAAATAATTGGTGTGTGTTTGTTTGGTCAGGTGGAGCTGGCTCTCTGGGACACAGCAGGCCAGGAGGACTATGACAGACTGAGACCTCTTTCCTACCCAGACACTGATGTCATCCTCATGTGCTTCTCCATAGACAGCCCTGATAGTTTGGGTGAGTTCACACCACATGCACATGGTCAGGCGACAAAAACCGACACACGTTAATGCACAACATAAAATACCACATCTCCTTCCTTCCTATGATCTCCCCCATCTTTCCGTTGTGTTATTTTTGGAAGCTGTACATGGCGTGTTCTTCCTGTTGTGACTACTTGAAGGGCAACTGCTTACATTTGCTGTGGAATGCAGCCATTAAACTGCAACAATGCGTTAAATCTTACAAGGAATTCTCTCTCTGATCATAAAAAAAAAACGTCTTTTCATAAAATAGAGCGATTAAAGATCATTTGATTGTAGTACTTTCACTGTACTTCTGTATAAGTGACAATTAAGGCTCATTCATTCAATCATTTCTGTTCAAAACAAGTAGTTTCTGAGATGATGCTCGGTGGATATATAGAAGATCTTCTTTTATTTTATTGTATGCCACTAAAGTGGAATTATCATTTCACTGACGCACATTTTAAATCAAATTTTAACTGTTAATTTAAAGATCAGTTTTATTGCTGCACAGCCAAATTTCCTTTGGTGTCGGGAGAAGAAATGTCTTCCAGCATTTTCTTTTTTCATTTTGCCATTAGTTAATTGCCATTTCTGAGATTATGAACGTCACCTTGTTTCCCACAGAGTTTTAAAAGCAGGTGTCCAGTTGTCATTAAGCTCTTCTTTCTTTGCAGAAAACATTCCAGAGAAGTGGACCCCAGAGGTCAAACACTTCTGCCCCAACGTTCCCATCATCCTCGTAGGAAACAAGAAAGACCTGCGCAATGACGAGCACACGCGCCGAGAGCTGGCCAAGATGAAGCAGGTACCTCAACTCTACTCCATGAGTCAAATGACTGTTAAGAAAATGTCTCTGGATTATAGACAACTGAATGTCGGAAGAGTTAAGTGAAAGTCCTTCTAAATTAAAATCTTTCTTTTTCTTTTCATCCCATAGGAGCCAGTGAAGTCAGAAGAGGGCCGGGACATGGCTGTACGAATCTCAGCCTTCGGTTACATGGAGTGCTCTGCAAAGACGAAGGACGGCGTGCGGGAGGTGTTTGAAATGGCCACCAGGGCGGCACTGCAGGCCCGCCGTGGAAAGAAGAGCAATAAATGTATACTGCTCTAAAATGGCCGATATATATTTGGACTGTTTTAACCCTGGGCTACTGTACACAGGACTGGGGCTTGGGAGGGACTGAGGGATTGGGAGGGACGGGAGGAAAAGCAGTAAACTTCTACCGCTGTAAAACGGCTGTTTGTTGGACTAAAATTACCCTGAGAGTTGTGTTTGGGAAACTCTGAATGACCGGGTTGGGCGGGTGGATGGATGGGGGGGGGACAGGGGAGCGCAGGAAATGGCTACAGTTGTAAACATTGGGCTCTGTAGCTGTAGGTTTACCATCAAGCTGGAAAATTCCACCAGCCTTGTCAAGTGTCACAAGCCACTTTCACTGATTGGGAAGATACTGGTCCTTTTTTAAAGAAGACCTTTAGCAGACTGGTGAGTAAATGTGAGTACCATGGTAAATGAACAAAAGTGGATTATTTATACCGAGGTGTTGAGTTTCTGAGAAAGGGACGGGAATGATTAAGTGGACAAATCAATATCTGTCAGCTGCTTTTATACAAGCTTTGAGTGAAATAACTTGTAGTGCAATTTCAACAGTTTGGCATGAAGAATATTTTCATCTCCATAGTGTTGTGTCCACAATATTAAAGCAATGGTCATGTGCTGTCAGGTGCTCGGGTCTTGTGTGTTGTATTACCAGAGAGGAGGAGTGGAGCCACATGCTCACATGTCCAGTTCAGTGCCATGCAGTCGCTCGCCGAGGCTCACAGACTCACTCTGAGCTGATTTGTCATTATTACTGGATAGTAAACGTTGTTTGAAGAGCCATCATCTCTGTGTGCAGCGCGAAATCACTACCAGTTGCTGCTTTAAATATGCATCAAACGTGTGCAGTGCAGTCAAGAGGAATGTGATGGTTGAATTCATTCAGAGGAGCAGCAGGGTTTAAACCGCTGCGGTGTAAGGACTAGGCGTGGAACTGTCCGCATGCTGGTGAATCTGTGGCATTTGTTTTAAGGCGACCGGCTCCATCTGAAGGTTATTCAACATTTAATAATTTCTTCATACCTCATCAGTGGAAGTGGCAGGGGAACTCCAGCATCGTACAATCTGAGCTAACTCTGCTTGTGGCTTGCCCCCCCCCCCCCCCCCCCCACATCCCTTCCTGTATCGCACAGCTGACTGCTGGTGCTCATCTTCCCCTGGTTTTAGACCAGGACAAAGAACAAGGAGAGGGAGAGTATTGTGTTTACATGCACACCACTGTTCTCCTGATGTGGGTTGAAGGACTTTTGTTTTTTGTGTCTAAGCATGTTTAAAGGTCAAATGTACAAGCTACATGTTAGGGAGAAAGATGTCTGTGATATATATGATGTTATCCATCTTCTGTGTGTCTCTTTCACCAGTTAGCTGTTTCTACCTGCCATCTAAATTTAACAGTTAACTTTAAAAAGAAGAAACATGATGTGAAATTACCTTTTTATTCATTGTCGGGTTTGGCAATCGGATAAATCTGGAGTGAAACATTCAGGTGATAAAGATCACTAATGTGCAGAGTAAGAATAAACCACCTGATATGAGTTGGAAACCCTTCATTTTAAGGTATTTTGTAAAGTTTTTTTTGTTTTAGAAATTGTAAGAGTGGCCGTTTCTATTGGAATTCAAAGTCGCCAGCCTTCCCTGACTTTTCTGTCTTATAATGCCAGATTGACACTCTCTTCAAAGTGTTGTACCTTCCTGTTCTTCTTCCTGACCTACAGGGAGGGAGGAGACTGTTCCAGAAACCCAGTTTTGTGTTTTTATACTTTTATTTTTTCTGCTTTAAAAAGGTATAAATATGTTGTCTATCAGTATTTCAGGTGGAAGACTGTTTTTGTTGCCACTAAAGTTCCTACTTTTTTTTTTCTGATGATGGTTGTGACGACTGGTCATCATCTCTGCCACATGCTGTTGTTAGGCAGTCAGGAGAAGGGCTGCCCCCTCGGCTGCTTGTCTAGAGCATCACTAGAACCATATGTGCTGACTTCTTTGTTTTCGATACAAACTCGGCTGAATACCTAAAAGGAAAAAAACAACAACTCTGGTTTCCTCAATGTACAAATCATTTTTATTTCTAGTTTTTATTGTATTTTTAAATCCTAATTTTGGATACTGAAGCAGTGGCGTAAACAAAGGAACAGGATAACCAAGCTGTATACAAATTCTGTAAATATGAAATGTGGGTTTGTTCATACTAGACGACACACATGCACAGGACTGGAAACTGTATTTGTAAACTAGCTTTGGTTTGTGTAATAAATTACTTTCTATACCACTCTGTCTAATTCATTGTGGTCGCGGTGGGTGAAGTCTCGTAACATGAATTATGGATGATGGGCGAGTGATTGTGATGAAGTAGTGGTCACACTACGCTGCGATAATGACGCCACCGTGACACAAGCAACACCAACTGAGCGGTGGTTGAAAATGTGGAAAACAGCAAGAGGATGGAGGGAAATGAGTCTGAGACACAGTACTATTCCAAATCTGTACAGCTGTGGAGCTCAAACAGGCTGGCAGATTTATAGACGTGCATAAAAGAAAAATTCTCGTTCAGCAACTTTCACAATCAACTACGTTGTAATTAATGTCTTATCACCCCCCGTAAAGTTATACCACTGCATTCCAAACGGTCAACCAGCCCTGCATCCATCCGCTCACTTATAAATCCGATGTACTTTATTAAGCACGACATGGCAGCTGATGTAGATCAATTTATTAGCGAGGCGAGTATCGTGGGTTTTACAGCAGTGCAGAAATGTGGCACATTGCAGCAGTTAAACTTCCACAGCAGAGCCTATTGATTGGATGAGAATTCCACATGAAGCCTCATCTCATCATGAAGCAGGTTGCACAACACGCTGTTACCACAGCGTGTCATCGTCACACCCTGTAATAATGCAGTGTGTTTTAGGTTTGAGCTAAAAATCAAGACATAACTGTACATCTGACATTGACATAAAACAAAGTCATTTCAGTACATCACTTCATAATTGCAGGCAGGAATCATCACATCTATGTAGAACACAGGTTATTTGGATCATTTCTGGTGGAAGAGCAGAACGGAACTCCAGTCCACTGAGTCTTTGCTGCAGAGAGAGAGAGAGAGAGTGGAGTGTGTGGGATGCTGAGGTTAGGCAGCTTCAGCCTGTGTGGGATGATGCTGGATGTTGTGGATTAATATGGAGAGGCTCTAAGTGTGTGTGTGTGTGTGTGTGCAAAGAGGTTGTATAAGGGGCAGCATGGAGGGATGGAATGGCAGAAATACCATGTGAGCAAGATGGTGCATTTCCATGAACCTTTTGCAAATGGAAACTAGAGGAAGCACTGAGGGAACACAAACCTCCTCCTAAGCTGCTCTCTTTCCCACAGTGTCAATACTCTTCCCTATTGTGTTGCAAAGTGAACAAAAGTCTTCACTGGGTCATTATCTTCATCCTCAGAAAATTCCATCCAATGGTCAGACATGGGCCAAACCAATTTCTATTTACATTTTTATTCATATTCTACATAAAATAGTATCCTTGTATCTAACGAAACTAATGAACACTGACATCATGATCTGCTTGTGCACATAGCAGGTGGTAATAGAAGATGCTTGGTGTTATAGAAGTAATATATTACCCAGGGGTGTCAAACCCATGATAATTGGAGCTCCAGTGGACCGGCCCAGTAAAATAATAGCATAATAACCTATAAACAACAAGAAACTCTACTAAGTTTACCATTTACACGTGTGATACAGATCACAGTGTGTCTACACAGGCACAACACATTTAGTCACAGGTTATCTGGAACTGAAAAATATAGTATTTCACATTATTGTGAGACATTTTTCCAAATTCAGGTTATAATTATAACAACAACAATACAAAATAGTATGGTAAAGTTGTTTTAAAACAGGATGTTGATGAAAGCACCAAACATTAGCTATGTTTCACTTGTCCCTGTTTGGGTTTTCATACCAATCCACAACGGATTTGATAACATGAGAGAAGAAGTGCCTGGAGCGACCTTTGGCAGCGTAGGAGACGTTATGGCAGGAAGGGGAATAGAAGGTGGGAAGGAAAGGTATAGAACGTACGAGGATCATAGTCGGAGGAGGCGCTGGATAATTGATCACCAGTGGTGTAGTGGGTGGATGTGAGTGAAAACAACACATCAGGCTGTGCTTCTCTGACTGAAAATTACTTTTTTGACAAAGCATTAGGCGGCTTTATATAAATATATACTGCACATTGGTGTTTGGGCATTGATCAACAAAAGTAAAGGGGGGGACAACTTGCAGTAGTTATACTGTTAGTTGGATTCAGCGAAAGCCAAAGAGATTATGTTTATCTACAGCACAACGATCATCAGAGAGAGTATAAAAGCTCTGATCAATGCAGCTGTAAATAACAACTCCAAACTGTGGTGGGCAGCGTTACACCTTTCAGTGTATAGCCTGCCAGAAATGACTATTAGAAGGAGGATCTTGCAAGTGTCATTGTTGCTGATTTTGTCATTAGAATCTGAATCTGGATACTTTATTAATCCCTGCAGGGAAATTGGGTAAGGCTATAAGAAGACTGGTGCATTTGAGTGTTTTCATCACCCACTCACACTCTGCATTCTGGCTGTTAATCATACTGCTGCTGCTGCTGCTGCTGCTGCTGCTGCTGCACTCTGTTAAAATCTCTCTGAAGTTAATGACACACGGTGTCTCAGCAGAACCAGGACTGACTACATCACGAATGACTGTGCATCCAAATATTTCAAAAATATAAGATTTTTTTTTTGTCCATCCTCTACCTGCATTTTGTCTCTATCTGTAAGCTTTTAGAAAATGTACACAGTTACAGACAAATGTGCAATGTGAGATGCACGATAATATTCTACATCGTCCCATCCCGATCTCTGATTAGGCTTTGAAGGTCTAGTGCAGTGTTGCCAACTTATATATTTAGTGAGCATTCAGACCTCCTAAGTGACCAAAGCGACCAGTGACAAATCTAGCGACTTTTTCTGGTGTTATTGAAGACTTTTAGTGTAGTGGCCAAGTCCCATTTTCAGCCGCTACTGTTTGCTAATTCGTAGATTGTTCAGACGTGTAACTCGGAGAAACTGATACTGAAACCTTCATAAACTTGAACTCAAAATGCATTTATTTATTTATTTTATTTTCAATAGGTTTTCCATACAAAGTCTTAAACCAAAAAAAATCCAACACGTCTCCCGAGTCTTCCAGAGTCTAAGACGGTTTGCTTCCCAAAATTAGCCACACCCGTGATCAGTGACATGTCCTTCTATTTCTTCAGGAGGAATAAACGGAGAAAATACAAATGGATATATGGCTCCTAGCATTTATTGTTTTACTTCTCAACAGCAGCAGTGTTGCCGTGGGCCCCTCCCGTGTCCCAAAGCACTCCCAGGCATCCCAGTCCTCTCCTTGCACAGCAGTCGCTCCCAGATGTTCACCCTCCACGTCCAGACAGCAAATGAATCGCACACACGAAGCCACCGATCAGCTGGCTGATCTGTAAATGGAATATTCTTTGTTCTGTTCTTTCTTTGACTGAAATAAATCACTGCATTTTTGGGTCACTTTTGCCGGTCACAGGCCCGGATAAAGGAAGAGGGTTGGGATTGTGACATATCCCCCCCCCCCCCCCAAAAAAAAAGATTGGCAGAAGAAAGTTCATATGTAGTGTTCTTATTTATGTATTTTCTTCTGCTTCAAAATGCAAAACCCAAGCTCTGGCTGGTTTGTCCGTTTGGGCTGTTGTAGAAACAAGGCAGCACAAGATGGCCGCCTCAGTAAAGCAGGGCCAGTATAGCACAGAAATCTTCATTTTAAAGCGAGTACACATACAATTTCTAGCAATAAACCCTCTTAAATGTACAAACTCGACCATAAACAACTTCTTGGGTCACTTCAGAGAACTATATTATGGCCTTAATCATTGTATGGATTAGTAATTACTCGAAGTCTTTAAAACAGTCACTTCTTTGCTCATGTCAGTTTAAAAGGTCTGAGTGAGGGGAAACCACGGGGGCTCACATCGAAACCAAAGAGCGGAAAAAAGGGGAAGGAAGGAAGGAAGGAAGTTCGTCACTGCCTCCTCCACCCTAACTGGTGGCCGGGCATCGTGTTAAGAGTCAGCGGTGACTCTGGTGCAACACTTGTGGAGGAATGAATTTCAGGGAGGCTGCACTGAGTCAGTGAGTGAGGGACGAGCCTGTTTCTCTCCCTCCTTCTCTTCCCCTCTCTCTGCCTCCTCCTCCTCCTCCTCCTCCGTCTTCCTCTCCCTACTCCTCCAGCTGCCGGTTGGAGAGGAATAGCGCACCAAGCAGCGCAACCGCCGGCTTTATATACCAATCTATTTTTAGCTCTTCACGAGCCCAACTATATTTAACCAATATGAGCTCATCGCCCGCACGACCTGTCCAATGGGATGGCAGGCAGTGGAGAGGAGCCGTCCAATGGGAGGGAGGAAGGGGGAAGAGGGGGCGGGTTACACAAAAGTAGAGAGGGATAGAGAGAGAGAGAGAGAGAGAGAGAGAGAGGCAGACAAGACGTCTCACTCTGCTGCTTTTCTACGGTACTACAAACTGAAGAGCGCCAGATGACTGACATTTCTTATCAGTAGCCTTGCTAACGTGAACAAAAACGTTAAGAAAACGTAGGTAAGACAAATACAGGACACAGGACAAGAGCTTGGTATTCCCTACAACCTCAATATATACAATATGAAACACAGTACATAGACAATACATTTTTATTGACTTTTAGTGACCATGTCCTTCATTTACTACAACGGCTGCTTTGTTGACTTTTAACAGCAAAGACAATGGACATTGACGTCCTCGTCATCAGAGAATCATTGTATCATGATATTATTGGTATCGTGGACCATATGTGTCGCGTATTGTACCAAATCATGAGGGAGCCTGTGATTCCCACCCCTAATGGACGTGTTTGAGATAGTGCTCTTTACGAAATTCTGTTGTTTTTTGTTTTTTTTAGCACAGCCCTACACAGGACACAAGTCACCTCAATTACAGCATATCTATGGCTATCCACTGAGTTGCTACCATGTGATTGGCTATTGCTATACAATCAAATCAACTAGAGAAAAGACGCAGAGTGAAAACCTCTGACAAGACTTAACAAATAAGGATAATCATTTCCCTCTCATGCCATAACCTACATCCCCAGGAAAGGAACTATTATTAAAATATGTCTTATTACTTATTGTTATTCTGCTCACAGACAAACAAACAGACAGACAAGGCCAAACAATAAACAATAAATAATATAATGTCTGTTTGAGTGTTCACATTGGATGATATTTTAAATGACTCAACAGGCCCCTCATGAACACTGCTGCTGCATGGATTTAACCTCTGTACTGCTCATCTTTCCATTAGACGATCTTTGGCGATGACTTTGGACCGGTCGGACTGACTGTGCTCTGTCCCTGTCTGGTGTGTTTTTTTATGACTTTAAAAGAAGACCATGACAGGGATTGCCCTAAGATTGTGAGTCATACAAACACCCACCCATTCTGTTATTTCCCACAGTTTTATTTTTAGCCTAACGTCACCAAAACACACTGAAATCCTCAGTGGTCAATGGATGTCTTGTTCTCTGGTGGGACAGTATGACTCAATGAGGCTACGTTTCACTGGAAAACAAAAATACAATATTGTTAATGATGAAAACTTTTAAATTGTATCCACAGAACGTCACATACTTGTAAATCTTCCTTAAACATTTAGCTTTGGCCGGGATCGCTCTCATTTTACTGGAAGTTCAGCGCGCGCTCCCGCCAGGCGCGCCCCCACACAGAGGTTCCAACACGTCATGACGGGAGCGCGCGGGACGGTCAAACCCACTCCCACCAAACTGTCCACCCTCCTCCTGTCATAACCCCCAACACATCTGTTAAATCTTTTAAATTCAAACGGTCACTTTTACAAAATATAGAGATCATTTGTAAGAGAAAAGACACAGAACACCTTTGAATGGTGTATGGAACTACAGTCTAAAGCTATATATAAAATAATTATAATAGTTACGATATATACATATTCTCACAAGTAATATAATATGTATATGTGTTTTAAACATGTGTAATCATTTGCAAGCCCGCATTATTTGTGTCCACTCTATTTACTTACTTTACCCAATCAAACACTGACCCCTAGCGGTGGAAACATGACATCACATCAGGCAGTGCATTGAATTCAGTTTAAACCCATGGTAAAAAAAAACAACAACCCAAAAACTTAACCAGGGTTCTCGTATTTTGAACATTTTCTCAGTTTCTTTTGGTTCTTTTTTTGTGAATATATGTAAGCCACTTTGCTCGTTCATGTCAGTGCTGGAGAAAGACTTTAAAAAACGAATCAAGTCTTTAAATTCATTTCCAACCCACAGTCTCGCGGTACTTCAGGTAAACAAAGTCGCCAGATCCACGGTTTTCCCTTGATATTATACCACCTTTACATTAAAAATAAAATTAAAATAAAATAATAATAATAACAATCAAATAATACAATGGCATTGTAGTTCCTTGGTTAAATAACTGTTCGGGGTAAACTGCTTTTAATATTAGTACAATAAACATTTAACATTTAATAAACACAGTTTTTTGTGATGCCTTTGTAGAACACATTGGCACTGATTATAAAGCAGCTGGACTTTAAAATGATAAATTTAAAATTATTCTGTTCTGGTATAGTTGTTGTGACCTGTTCAGACCTGGCAACCCTGCAGGTGAGTTGCGGAAGGAAACATAAGATGGCAGCACTGTCTTGAAAGAAGCTCCGTCGTTCCCACAGAGTTTCTGACGCTAACGGACCAAAGCGACTCAGTGGTGAGAGTTTACTCCTCCTTCCTTACATGGTCTTAATATGTTAGCTCTATACATTTGTATGTATGTCTTTAATTTGTGAGTAAATGTCTCTCAGAAGTGCACTTACCAGCTATAGCTAACAGTCTCACAGGACAGTAGTAATAGTGACTGTTTCATCTATCTGTCTATGTAAGGAATGTATCACACAGGATTAAACAATAATTGTGTAGCTATTTATTATCAGATGACAAGTCGCCATTACTCTCTGAATTAAAAAAAACATGATTTTAAGGACATGTTGAAGCCCTTATTTTAAAGCTAACTGTGAATCACACGGAACTTCATAAAACTAAAGAAAAACTCCTCTGAAATGAATGTGATAGGTCTGCATTTCTCTACCCCCCACCTGTCCAGACAGAAGCACTTTTATATCCTTCACCTATCGGTGTTCTTTGTGTCACTTTCAACCATTTGAAACACACACACACACACACACACGCACTGTGAATAAGGGACATTAGGCTTCATATCAGCCTAAAAAGAGCAAAAACAAAAGAACAACATGATGCACAAGACAGAAGGCTCCTTTAGTGAAACACAAGAGTGTGTGTATATATGTATGTATGTATGTATGTATATATATATATATATATATATATATATATATATATATATATATATATATATATATATATATGTGTGTGTGTGTGTGTGTGTGTGTGTATACACATTATATTTCATATATAGAATCAGGATTTTAGGATGACAGTTAGGTTAGGCATATAGTTGAGAAGGTTAATGTTAGAGGGAGAGGCGGGGAAATGCATGGTGTGACGGTAGCTCAGTGGTAGAGTGAGTTGTCTGTCAATTTGAAGGTTGTGGGTTTGATTCTTTAGGCAAAGGTATCAAACTCCCTGTTGCTCCTGACGGCTGTGCAAATGGCTATAAGTGATAGAAAATGCTCATAGATGTGTGAATGAGTGAATGGGATATTGGCAAAACTGTAGTGTGCAGCAGCTTTGAGTGGTCATCAAGACTAGAGAAGTGCTAGTCAAACTGTATACTAATGTCCTCACAGCAACAGAGCGACAAGTGTGTATGTGTGTGTGTGTGTGTGTGTGTGCGTGTGCTTTTTGGAGAGACAATAGCAGCGGGAGGATCTGAGAGCAGTAATGATCTCAGCAGCCAGAGTGCTCACACTGTTTTACTAATTGACAGTTTTTTGTTCAGGAAAACTGGGAGGTCATTAGTTACAATTACCCTGCTGACTCAGCACATACACCGGGCAACAAGCTTGTAATTCTTCTCTCGCAATGACCCAAGAGGATATAAGTTCCTAGGAAATCATGTTTGAGGTGACATTTTGACTTTTTAAACTTCCAGCAATGTGTTTGATCCATTTTTGTCTGTCTTTTTCTCTCTTTACAAATATGATCCACAGTCCAATACCCCAAAGAAGTTAATGTCTTCTACTACTTCTATGAAGCTTATTCCTCCTTTTTGAAAGTCGCTTTGGATGAAAGCGTCTGCTAAATGCTAACTGTTAATGTTAAATGTTAAAATGCAAACTTTCTGGTTATATGCAATAATTACTCACTGGCAAGCACATGATCATAAATCATCATGAGGCCGCACTCATGACTCATCAGCTCACATGTTGAAATGAAGGCAGTTATGTTTTTACAGAACTATTATTGCAGGAAACCAAAATATCAGAGCTAAGTTTAGCAATTTTAACCTTTTAACCTTTTACATAATTTGTGTTTTGAATGAACCTCAAGTTCTTGAGTTCAACTTATTTTTTCTTCCTGCTTGATATTTGCTGAATCTCTGGTGGGCCAGCAGGAGACGCTAAGCATGTTGTCACAGCGTAATCTGCAATTAATTAGCTTGATTGAATTGCCTCTACATTTTTGGATGTCTTAATATTTAAAATGTACCATGACTAGTTGGTCTTTTGTGATTAATTCCTCTGTTACACAAGACAGGCAACAACTTCTTCTTCTTCTTTTGAACAATTAAAACAATTTCATTATAAAGTGGGTGTGGTCTGATTTGCCTTCATCAAATTAAAAGCCGTATGATGTTTCGTCATCTTATCATATAATAAAACTGCTGGCTTGAGAATAAATCATTCACCAATGAGAAATCCTTTGGGAGGATCACACATGTTCATCAGCGTGTAACCTAAATTCATTATTTATCCCAGAAAACGAATACATTGTCCACACTAGCCTGTGATTGAACTTGAGCTGGTGAAAAATGTAGCCCGCACTGCCGTGCCCCAGTGAGTTGCTATCTCCCGAAAATAACAAGAAAGAAGACTCTGGATTTAATGATTGCATTTGGGTTAGAAGTAGAACTGGAGAAGATAATGAGGAGGGGGAAGGAGGAGGACTGAAGATGTTTGTTTCAGAATGACTTGTGAAATCGTACTTTTATTTCTCCTGTTCATGCATTTCATGGATTGGCCCCTGATTTATAATTCTTTAACAGCTCTTCCTTTATCGCCCCGCACACAATCTGAGGTCCTGTTGTCGTTGCCTATTGGCTTTTGTCAAATTGAGCCTTGTATAGTCAATATATTGTTTCATACAACATTTAAAAACATTGTTGCCTGATCTAAATGTTTTCCACTCACTGAGTGTGAGGTGTTGTGTTCTAAGGATTGAAAGAAAGTAGGGGAAGAAAAGAATGAGTGTGTTAAAGACAAGAGTGGAATAAAAGAGTGTGACTGAGAGTAATTGGGTTCAAAATAAAAGCTCTTTCATTCCCACTTAAAATATTTTGATATTTTAATAGATGTGCATGCCTGCATTTGTGTGTGTGTGCACAGTGGCTACAATGATCTGGAATCTTGGTCTCTCCGCCTCCCAGAGAGAGAGGGAAAGCGTGAGTGAGTGAGAGAGAGAGAGGGAGAGAGGGAGAGTGTGAGTAAGAGAGCGGTTGCATGCAGAGAGGAGCCTGGATGAGAGACAGAACAGAAGAGAGCTGTCAAGCTACGAGGAGGCAGCGGAGAGAAGACTTGTTTTTTTTCTAGGAATACATTTACTCTGTATGTCAGAAGCTCAGAAACCTATAAACTTGATAATGTGTGTGCGAGTGCTGCTGATACCTCTTTATAAGTAGAGATTATGAGAAAATGATCTCTGGAGTTACTCCAGTCTGACTTACTTGGATCTTTATAACTTGGATTTACGCTATAATCAGATTGAAATACGTATTTTTTCTTTTTTTTTTTAAATTAACAACAGCAACACTTTGGTTTCAGGACTTGCCCTGACTGCAACACTGAGATTTGGACTGCTTTTGCACTTGTTATAGCCTGAAGGCTGGACTCACACTTAGCTCCTGTATTTGTTTGTGTGTGTGTGTGAAGAGAAGGATGTGTTGGCCGGTGACAGCGGTCCTGCTGCTTGCCCACCTCGGGGCCACCTTAACGGGGGCATGGAGAGCATCTCAGCCAAGACTGCAGTTCACGCACTCAGGTAAGTGGCAACATTTGTTTTAATTCTGCCTTTTGATTTTAGTATTCAAGACCTTTTTTGCTCCAAATGTCAGATGCCTAAAAGTGTTGCTCTCTCTCTTGTCTCTCTCTGACACACACTCGCACAGGTAATCACTTCTCATTTTTCACTTTTCTTTGCTATTACTGCCCCCACACAGTTATTTAATATGTGGAGGAACATATAATACCTCTTTGTTCCTCCACATGTCTCCTTCACTTTTTGTTTTCATCTCACACTGTCTAACTTCGTCCATCTTTCTTAACAATGCAGTGACTAGTTTTAGTGTCTTTCAAGAACTGGCTTAATTGAAGTGCTTATTTGACTCTCAGTCATATATGTAATGTTAGTTATGTTATATATATTCATCATCATTTGGAATTGTTGCATTATATTGCACAAACAAACCAACAGTTGAGCCAGATTTTACATTATGTGAATGTGTTTGTCTTCAAGTGTCCGTAAAAACTAAAGTTGAACCATTTAATCACATGGCCTGTTAAAATTCATGTTCCTTTTAACAGCTGGGCAGTCATTTTCGCACAAAACCTGCATTTTACACGTTTGTTAAAACTTTCATCCACTCCCTCTGTGGCTGAGATGTGTGCTCCATAGCAACGTTTGTCCAAAGCATATAGTTTCACACCCAAAGGGTAATCTCCTGTAATTAACTGACTCCTTGACAACAGAAACGCGCCCATGCCCCCAGGGTTTGAAATCAAATGTCTGTGCGTATTATTTTCACTTATGGCCAAAGAAATAATGATATGTTGGCAGAAATCCCAGATCCAGATCACCACCAACTAAATTATATGTTGGCTCCTGGCCACTGTCCACCACAGGGGAATCCATGCAGAGGCTTGTGGAAGACCCTGCTGACAGACACAAAATGACAAAATTGGAAAGGAAAAACTCAAAGTGAGATATAATTCAATTAGCATTCATACTGTGGTGGAGAACCTTGGCATGCATTGGTGTGCTGGTGTATTTCACCCTCTGTTCTCATCTTTTACTTCATGTTTACTTCACTGCGCAGCAAGGTTACATTTAACACATGTTGTTGGATTATCACGCAGGTGATGAAGAGGCGCACTGGCTCCATCTTCATGTGGCTTGAATCATCGTTGAGTTGGAGTTGACGGGTCCTCTTAATGCATTTAGCTTATGCTGAGCTTCCAGTAGTTGTTGGCATTTGTTAACCTTGTGGGAGCCGCAGTGGGGTGGGTTGTGCTCTTGTTGTACAATGTAGAAAGATTGACACAGTGGAGTAGTCCTGAGGCAGAATCACACTTCAGGTGAGGTGTTCAGACCTTTGTTATGGCATGATAAAGTCATATCCCTTTAATCACATTTACCAGATAGAGAGTAAGAAATACAGACTAGTGCAGGGTCTGTGTAGTAGATGTGAGAAGGCTGATGTCGACTAATCATGACCTAGAATTTACAGCGAGAGGGAGAAGAGAATCCTTGTTGGACGGTCCCAGTTGGGAATTGAACTCTAATGAAATTTGAACGTGAACACATGTAGAGCTGATGAACCACCTATGTGTTCCTGCGTGTCCTTGAGCATTTTATTTATTTGTGGATGTAGGAGTGTGTGGATGTGTGTCAGTGCTGCCCTCTGTATTTCTGTGGAAGTCACTTTAAAGCGATGGACATGATGTGCGCATGCTTGCATAGATGTCGTGTGTGTGTATTTTACATTTATGCTCATCTGTGTCAGCTTTCATTTTATAGTGTAGTTTTCCTTTATTGTATGTAACTGATTGTAATGGATCTAGCATTCTGGCATAGCAGTTTGTTAATCATCATGGCCCATCAGTTTTTGAGAAAACACTGATGGCAGTGGATGGTTTTGAAACTTTGACTGCTGCGTTATGGGCCCAGTCTGCTTCTGTTGTGTCACTCTGTTGCTGCGACACCCCAGGTATAGGATTTGGACCCTGGTTTAGGAGGCCACTGCCATATCCATTAGGCCACTGGGGCTGGTTTAAAGGACATTTATAGGTCTATTTTGTGGATATTTCATAGCATAGGCAGTCTGACTCAGGTTACAGTATGCCAGAGTAATGTGTGAGGTGTGGTTTCTTCTATTATTTTGCATATAAACCAAGTCAAGAACTGTGGCACATGCACATAGCACCCAGGCCATGGGTCATGCATTTAGAAATTCAATTTAGTAAGCGTTCCGTCAGACTAACATGTTCACATGTATTTTAAAAGTCAGGTTTTAGTCGGACAAACACTTTTTTTTTCTCATGTCATGTAACTGTAAAGATTGTGAGTTCCCACCACATGACAAACTGGAGATGCTTCAGACCCACACTGTACCATCTTGTACTAGGAAGAACCCCCCAACTAACATTTCTCCAGAATACATTTAGTGAAGAAAACCTACACAAGAAGTGGTACAGGGGGGAAAAGGGCAAAATCAGTTTTAATTTTGCTGAATTTATTGTCTCTGGGTTTCTGGCACAAGTTTTCTTGGAGCATTACTCATAATTACTTCTATGGTTTTGCTGAATTCTTGAATTCTTTAGGTTTTTGTGCCTCGTTCTCTCCGATTACAGTTTGCAGTAAAATACCTTCATCTCTATCTCATTTGATTTGTCATCCATCCTGGTTAAGGTTTCTGCAAGAGTACCAAGTTGTTAATAAAACACTGACAGTACAGGATGAATTGACCTCTGGGTAATGGGCCCAGGTCTGTTTCACTGTACAAGAGTCACCCACAGATGGGACTTGAACCCACAATCCCTGGCTTAGGAGGCCAGTGCAGTCCATTAGGCCACTGGGGCTTGTTGATGATGCATTTTGTTGACATTCTCACACAGAGGTATGTCCACATACATTGGTAGTTTTGCATTAATGACAGATTGCATAAAACATGAAGTGTGTACGCCTCTGCTAGGGGGCGAGCTTGTTAGTGTTAGGCTGTTACTGGTTTAGCATGTGCCATTGGAAGTCTTCTTACTATCCATTCACTTAAATTTCCAATTCTTAAGCTGAGAGAGTCTAAAATTTGGCTTGCATTTCACAGTGTTTTTGTCTCCGTCTCGGCAGCCAAGGTCACACTATTCCTTGCCATCTTGTGATCAGTATTCTTGCTTCATGTGCCTGGAAAAAACAACACACAAAACAGCTTTAAATACTTGAATATATGCATGATTATTGCCTAACCCCATCACTATTAATGACTAAATTATCTCTCACTGAAAGTTCATGTCACCCATATGGAGCAATTATAGACACAGGCACACTCGCATACATGTAATGACCTCTTTATCCCAGTGTACAAATGGTAGTGCGATTTTCTGGATGATAGATGGCAGTTACAGATATCCGCTCAGTACCCCACACACACACACACACACACACTGAGCTGTGTTCCTCTGACAATTGCACACAGATAACCATGAGGAAGAGCACACTAAAAAAGCACTGCATACCTTAACACACACACACACAACAAGAAAGTAGTGTTTGTCCCTGAAGTACTCGGAGAAGGTTTGGATAGTTTGTTAAATTGGTGAGAAACTTTGTTCCATCAAGGCTTTTTGTTTCCATTCAGCATTCACTTAGTAAATTGGTTTTGCACATAACAATCTAATGTTAATCAGTCACTAGAGATGGTTTTGCATTAAATTGCAAATGAGTTTGTTTGGTGTGAGTGGAGATCTGGGATTTGTCCTTTGACCTTCTGGCTGCCGGTCGGTAGCGATGAATTAAAAGCAGCCATTTAAACTCGTCCCGCTGTGTCCTTATGGACAAATGCCCAAATTGTTATGTAAATGTGAATGAGTACCATTAGCATACAAACTGCTTGGTTATACTGCACAGTGGATAAGTTCATCAGTGTCCACCTTCAAGTGTGTTTCTGTAAAATTATACAGTGCATCGGTTTCTACGCAGAAGAAAATGTGTCACCCATATAAAAGCTTCAGTTTGAAAGTCACCTTTTTTTTATCTGCAAGTTGTGATTCATTATACAGAGTAAAGCCACATTTTCCCCCCGAATTAAACCAGTGCAATAATAAAGATACTTTTTATGGAGCCATTCTCTGCCTCCAAACAAATCCAGATGAGTGGAGGGCGGAGCAGTAGAGCTGTGTGGTCAGTGAGAAAACCAAGTCAATAGACACACCAACCAGCAGCTGTCTGCTGATTTAGCCACTTGAATGTAGAATACATTGTAAATCTTACAGAATGTCTTACCTGTAAATGCTGAATAAATAGCAGTATGTCATACTGTAGTGTACTGTACATCACATCATTTTTGGGCTTCTCTTGAATTCAGGCAAATGTGCATTTACCAGGCTCCAGGATCTTTGCAAGACGTTGGTATCAGCAGGGGGTGCTGGGCAGCAAAGCAATCGATATTTGCAATGAATAGCGGTTGTCACTGTCCCAGCTTTTAAAACTGTATGTGTGAATGGCTTGTTTCTCCTCCGCTGCCCCTGTAGCTCACTGTGGTTTTCACTTGAATTGACATACAGTACGTTATTATTTAACTTAGTAGTGGTAGCAGCAGTAGTAGTAGAGTAGTTTTATGAGTGATCTAAAAGTTAAGTTTCAGCTAAAATATGCAACTGTAAAACACATCATACATATATGTCTGTTTCTATTTACTACTGGCCAGTGAAATGACATTTCCAGACTTAAGTACTCCAACAAAATGCTCCCACAGGTATTTATTGATCCAATAAATCAGGTCATGGGTCAGTGAACAGGAGTGACCTCCAGCTCATTTAGCAACGGCCACTTTCTCATTTTGCTACTGTAAAATGACCGTCAAAAACATAAAAGTACAAAAACAAACTAATCCTTTGCGTTTCTAAGCATAAATTAGAAATATTCATCATTTCACCCTCTCTGTGACACAGAAATATGTCACTACACTTTAACAGTGTAATCCCGCTGTGTTTTGGATGGTTAATTTCAAGAACTTGATATTCTTTGTTAGAAATTCAGCAAACTATAATCATCTATGTATGTTATGTTTATACAGTCCATTGCAGTGTTGAGGTTGACGTTAAAAAGTAAAACCTTGCTCTTTGTATAAGTAGTATCATTCCCCTCCTCTTTTTCTGACCTCACCTTTCTTTCCCTCCATGTACTTATAAAGTACAAAAGCCTCTGGAGTGATATTAAAAATCAAGAGATCTTTCACTATTCATTTATTCTTTCAGATCTGTTTCTATCTAGGCCAGTGCTTTCCAGGCTCTGGGCTGGGCTTCCTGAGAGTTATCTGGTATAAAAACCAGGATAATTTGTATTATTAATTTTAACAGCAGCAGTTGCCATTGCTTGTGACTACTGAATTTGAATGAGAACTGTTTTGCTCATACTAAACTTAAGTAAAAACTCTATGACAGGAATCTTCTCATAAGAAGAACCTGATTTAGTTGACTTATTTAGAGACATTGCAAAATATCATTATATTTTAGTTGTAACCCAAGTTGTGTCTCCTCTGCTGTATAAATCCCAGAATATTTGATGGATCAGGTTAAATATCAGTGCAACAAAACTGTTGGTTTGCACTAAAACATTAAAAAAAACCCTTAATAATGGAATCCGTGCTTGAGGGTTTTCTCCTCTCTGACAGACAGTGGAACGAGTCCAATTACTTCCTTGCTTTGGCAACAACAACTCCCAACAACAGTGGACATGCAGTAATTTACCCTCGTGAGGTTTCTGGTGTTAATATCAGGGGCTATCTTTAGCCCGAAGCCTGTAATTAAGAGAAAAAAATCTCTCAAGCTTCATATTTCCTCCATTTCCCTACAGCATTAATTTGCTCCAATCTGCCGTGCTGACAATAATCGGAGTTTCTGACCTCCTCTCTCCGCCTCTTAATGTGTGTCAGCGTTTTTATAGAACAATAACAAGATGCAAGAAAAGTGTAACTCCTAGTACTTAATTATTACTCAAGCAACCAGGGGATTTAACTTGAGTAAACTCATCACTTCAAATTGAACTCACTGAAAGCTTTTTTTAATGAGACGAGGTAAAATCAATTAGATTGGATTCAACTTTATTGTCTCTACAAGGAGTACAAACTCAGAGACAGTAATATATCATTAATCCCATATGCCATAGCGAACTAGACGTGGGTGTCCATGTTTTTTCCGGAAGTACATTTCTCACAGCATTCCTTTCACTTCAGATCCATGTGGGACTTAAATCCACAAAGGCACACTTGACTTTCAGCCACATGGAAGCCAGAAGCAGACAGAGCCCAAGTGCCAAGGCTGACTCTGTCCAATAGTTTACCTCATTAGCTGTAGATTAGGGCAAGCTCAAGCTCCAAAAATATGAGGGCGTGTAGAGATGTAGCAGATACCGAGAGATTTACTCTTTAAATAGACATCCATCTGCCACCTATTCTTCCAAAAAGGTTGTTGTGAAATCTCACATTTGTGTTTATCCTGAAATTATTTTATTTTACAGTGCAGTGACTGCAAAATATAGTCAGTTTGAGATATCACTTCAAATTCATTAGATCAAACAGAGTAGTGCCAAAACACATTAGATTGCCTTTTCAACCAACAAGCATATTTTGTATTATTTCCAAGGTGAAAAGACAGATAGATAATGTTTGAAGTTCCAAGTTTCCAAGCTGTGATCTCTGTGAGTGAAGCCTTCCCTTCACATTTTGTCAGTGAGCCAATATCGTACTCATGGGCCTTATTTTTTTTCTTTCATAAAAAGGCACCAAATGTCTATTCAATTTGCGACAAGAACCACCCCTGATTTGTGAAAAGTCTAAAAAAACAAACAAACAAACAAACAATAATAATAATAATAATAATAATAATAATAATAATAATAATAATAATAATAGATTTTATTTGTATTGCACTTCGCATTTGAAAAACAAACCTCAAAGTGCCTCAAACGCATGCTTAATGATCACTGACTCTAAACATGTCACCTTTAATCCTTGGTGCTACTGATCTTACATTCCCAGGCCAGCGTAAACAAGACCAAACCACAAGAATGTGATTGTCACTATTGTTGTGAGTGATGGGAAGATGAGACAAAGTCCCACAAAAGGTTGGAAGTCGAACTTCCTTTTCCTGTTTAAATGCGGCCAGGACTTATCAGAAAATAGAGAGGATGTGTGGTGACTGATAGAGGTTTTCATCATCTGGCCTGGCTTTAAAGCAGAGATCGGCGATAAATTAAACTCTAACAACTGATTGTAAATTCAAACCTGAACTGCAGACATCATGGCTATCCATAACCTTCAAAGCGCAGCCCCCCTTTTTAATGGCTGCTCAGTTTTAAGATGTAAAGATATACAGTAGTTGCTTTCTGTTTGCCAAAGCAAATGCCCACAGATCAAGCCGTATGTCTAACATACTTTGAGGCCGAGCCAAGAAGTAGAAGCCACAGACAGTTTAAAGACTGCAGTGATTTTTCACTCTGGAGTGGACGTAAAGTATCTTCTCAAAAGTGTTGACTGAGCTCTTTATGTTGTTAAATGTAGACTGATAGTGCGGCTGCATGTGGGTATCAACTAATCTTTGAAGGAATAACAGAAGTAAATTTCTCCATTATCTGTCACGATCCAGTCTTCACAGAGTTACTGCTTCGTCCACCTCACAGTTCTAAACCTCCAGCCTCAGCAGCATGAACGGACACATGTGGTACAGACTCCACGACATCTGAAGCTGTACTCCATGTACTCCATCTTCATGTGCTATATTCAGATATAGAATTTGGGGGGGGGGGGACAGTAAATCATTATGTAACTGTGTGAATGTGAAGCAGAAAAAAAATGAAACTTTACCTCAATAAATAAAGATGAGAAATGAATTTCAAGTAAAAAAAGTAAAGGTGAATGGGCAACAATGTGTATATGTAGCAGCACAGAGACACACCCAAAAGCCTGATGATGATGAATAATTATAAGCGCTGAGGTGGAAGGTCAAGCTGTTCACGTGGGCCTGGTCTGTCGGTGACACAGTCCAGGCATGGTATGTCTGTTTTACTGCAGTGTGTGTGTGTGTGGGCACATAGGCTTAAGCATGTAGGATTTGAAACCATGAGGAACAAAATGCACCAGAGTGAAGTGTTAATTTATATACATGTATACAGAACAGAGAAACTTTCAGGTAAGACAGTCCTATCTCCTACAGTTAGTCTGCACTGGGGGATGCCCTCGTTTGTTTATATTTCTTCAACAAACACTATCATCCAACTCGGGATGCTCAAAAATAGTGTTTCCCTGCAGCTATTGGTGCCCAATTATCATGATACAATAGAATTGTGGTAAAACAAGGGAACAAGATTTAACGTTGACATTTAAACGCAGGAAGTTGCTCTAAAAAGTGAAAAGACAATAATAGACATTTCAAAAGCTCCAAAAAATATAAAATCTTTCTCAAAATGTGTGACTAGTCTGCAAGACGATTTAATTTTTTTTTATAGCAGACAGGAAATGGAGGGGTCGGAGGATACTGCCTGAAGTAGCTGCCCAAAGGCAGGCTTATACCTGCAGTTTATATCCGGTGAGTCGGAGCAGACATGATGTGGCACTGACAAATTGAATTTGAAGACGTTTGACACTGTCTGTGAAACTGAGCGCCAGGTACAACAAATCTGTTGTTTTGGTCGGTGTAATATGAAAGTAGACCATTGCTCAGCATGTGACATGTAGCAGGCAGCAATTTAAGGCACCTAGAACCCCTAAAAGTATCACACACACACGGAAAGTGTGTAATCATTGGTGCAGTGTCGTCTGATTTTGGCATAACAGCAAAGGAAAGTGATTCTATAGTCCTGCATGCTTTTGGACGTGTGTGTTGAAAATATTTTTTTGTGTGTGCACACACTTGTCTTCACATGAGTGCCCATTTGTGTGCCTACGGGCTTTGTTCCCAGGCTTCTGCCGGCCTCCCGCTGTAATTGCACCAGTAATTGGTGAAGTGATAACCCCATTTCCACAGGAAATGTGCCCCGGTTTCCTCGCCTCCACCATTGCCAGCCCTGTCTGATGGCGCAGCCAACAAAGTCCTCCCCCTGGGAACGTCGCACCAGACAGCTTAAGCTCCCCGGGGCTCAGCAAGTAGACGAACAGATGGATAAAGACACGAACACAGACTCAGGGGCGAAATTACACACATGTAGTTTACAAATACACTCACATGGACAGTGCTGTAGGCTGCAAGAATAATTGGATAGATTAATGGTAAGTGTAGCTGGATGTAGAGAGGAGAACTCGCTGTACAACATCCGGAAAATAACAATCATTCATTCCCATGAGTGGGACGATTAAGGCGTGATACTGACATCTTCCTGTTTGTCATTTGTATGTTGTATGTCAATCGTTTTTTTTTTGTTTTTTTTTTGCAACTCAGTGAGGAAAGTCTCGAGAACCTGACTGTTAAAAATAATACAGCAATGCCTGCTCACTATTAAAACTTGAAAACATCCTACTGGTGTACAGGTCAGCAGGTTTTTGTCACTCCCAATGTGTTATCATGGTGCCAGCAGGGAAAAGCGGACATTCATCGTATGTTTAGCTGAGTCACAGCTGAGCCCAAAAATGACCATGTTTGTTAGAAGGCAACTCAAACGTTTGAAATGGGACATTGACTTGTGTTTTCTGGTGGTTTCATATCTATTTGTAAGCAACAGTTTGTTGCAGAATTACACCAATCGACCATAAAACAAATGGCCTGGTTTAATGTTATGTTAGCGTCTGTGTGTGTGTGTGTGCGCTCTGTTCATAAGAGTTCAAGTCTGCAACTTATTTTGAACTCTCAGTTATTTTGTCAAGGCTCCATGATGTGAAGTCAAAACACACATGAGCCACAATAATGAAACCAGTTACCTTTTTTTAATGATATGGTCAGAAGACTACACTGGTCAAATTATTTATACATTACACTTGTACGGTGACTTAGTGGCTAACTCTGTTGCCTCACAGCATGAAGTCAACCATGTTAACGGCCCTCGGTCATGGTCCGGGTTCATGACCTGGTCGATGACCTTTCTGTGTGAAGTTGCCTGTGTGTGCATGGTTTCTTTCAGGGTTACTCCGCTTTCCTCCTCCTCTATTCTCATAAAAAAATGCAGAGGTCGACTAACTAACTGCACTCTCTAAATGGACAGTAGGTGTTAGAGTGAATGGTTGTTTGTCTCTGTATGTTGGCCCTGCGATGGGCTGGTGACCTGTCTCAGGTGTGCCCTGCCTTTTGCCCTGTGTCACCTGGGATTGGCTCCAGCTCCCCACGAGGATGAAGCAATAGACCATGTGTTGTTTTGGGTTTTCGAGTGTGTCCGTTTGTTGAATGTGAGGACACAGATGCAGTACATGAGCGTCCTGTATGTCTGAGTGTGTGTGTGTGTGTGTGTGTGTGTGTGTGTGAGGGAGAGAGAGTTTGAGAAAGTGTATGTGGGTGAAAAGCAGGAATGTGCTTAGCTGTATCACACGCCACACATTTGCTCTAATCACATCGAGGTCCATCAGAGCTCCCATGACCAGCAGCCTTTAATGTAATGTTCACCCCCCCCCCCACCCACACACACACACACACAGAAACACATATATGCACAAACTGTGTATAAACAAAATCTCCACTCATGGAGAGGTGTTGATAATAAGAAAGCATTCACGCTCAGACGTTTGCAGCGTGTGTGGTTCGTGTTTGTGCATGTGTCGTTTGGATTATGTCTTAGCATTTCTGCTCTTTTACGTCTTAACCTTTCTTGTCTTTGATTCCTAGTGACACAAGTCAAAGGCCAATTGGCTGGGATCACAGGTCATGACCCTGCTGTCAGCTTGACGCTTATAAGATTGGCTTCTTTCACCAGACACGTGTGTGTATAAGAGGTGTGTGTGTGTGTGTGAAAGTTTATGGTCACAACACGTTTATTATATTCAATTTGAAATCTTGTAGAATCATAATAAATTGGAATCATTATACAAATCGAATCGACACCTAAGTATTGTGATGCAATCAAATGGTGAAAAAAGCATCTCGTGGGAGCCCTAATCTACAGAATGACATTTATTGTGATACTTTGATGTTCTGACTACTTGAGGCTTGGTGTTTTGTTTTTTCTTCCACTTTGAATGCAAATTGACGGCGATGGGGACCTTAGAGTTATTTAAAAAAAATCAATTCTAATCCAGAGTTTCCAAAAAGGCTGCAGGGATGGAGGACAGATTGCTACTAGGTCGATAAAGTTATCTCAAACTACCTCCGGTGAATACTAAAAAAAAATTCAAGAAGACTTCTCAAAGCATTCATTCAGAAGGATTCTTTTGTGATGTGTTAACATCCTGTTGAAGGAAGGCTGTGACAGATATGCTGCTGGCCACAGATGATGCTTTTTGTATCCTGGAGCGTGTGTGCGTGTGTGTGTCATCATCTAAATGACTTTGATGTCTTGGAAAAACACTCCATTATTTCAAACTGCCCTCTGTGTGTAGATGAGTTGTGTGTGTGTGAGAGAGAGAGAGAGAGCGATGGGGAGTGGGGGCAAGGCCAAGACACCCCCTCGACACACCACACACACACACACACACGCCCTCACAAATTATGTCGGCATGGTCGCTGTTGCCAAGGCAACTGTCCCGAGAGTAAGGGTGGGGTGGGTGCAGCTGGTGTTTCGCGACAGAGTTAGGGGTGTGTTTGTGTGCACGCATGGTGGAGAAAAAGAATGTGTGTGTCATACTGTGAGGCATTCATCACTCATTGTGAGGTCAAGATAGATGTTTGGAAATGATTGGGGAAAAATATTCCAAAAAAAGAAAATCAGAGTTGTAACCAAAGGCAGACATGTGTCAGACATGTGATGTTGGTGGTGATAAGTGTAAAACTAAATTTGTCTCAGGTCTGAACATGTGTGACTGTGTGTGTGTGTGTGTGTGTGTGTGTGTGTGGGGGGGGGGGGCATTTGTGGCATCATCACTGATGTTTTCAGGACCAGTAGTCCTCATTGAGACCAAAAGCTGGTCCTAATGAGGCAGAACCTCATTTCTGAGGAAAGCTAAGATTTGAATTGTGGTTAGGTTAAGATTAGAGTTGGGTATGTGTGTTGACAACGCCAGTTTCAGTTCCCTGTGATAGACCTGGGTGTCACTGCCCTCCTGCTATAATGCTGATTTAATGCGCCCTGAAGTGAGGATGTGAGCTGGATTTATCTCAGCCTGACTGAAGCAATAGGATCTTGTGAAATGAACAGATGCTGAACCATCGCTGGTGTTTCCACTGCAGAGGTGGTTTCACATTCAATTAAGCTGAGCTTTTCACTTTATATTGAATTAAGCAAGGTCGTACCGCTCTTGTGGCTCGCACTCTGAATGTAATTCAAATGAAGTGCTGGATGTTTGAGTAGGCAAAGCGCGGTAGAATTCCACCAAGGCTAGAGTGAGGCTCTCAGGCACTCCGAGACAGTGGAAGTGGTCGGGCTGTAGTTATTTGAATGCGGAAAACATGATATGCTTGGAATTTAAGTGCTGTCAAAACAAGGTTAGCAGACAGACGGCAGAACTGGCCATTACATTATTGCTTAAAAAGAGTTGAATGATTTTGTGTTTACTTGCACTTAAGCTGTGTGTTTTGCAGAGAGCAAGGAGTAGACTCTCAACAATTAGGGAAAAATGTGTGGCGGTTGCCAGTGTAAATACCACCTCAGGTGAAATGAAAAACAGAAAACACAACCTCATTTCAAAGCAACGTGGATCCTCGTCATGACAGATTCCATAGCAGGAAGAGTGCAGGTGTTACTGATGTGTTTCTGTTTCAGTTCATTTCTAACGTGTGAGTATAGTAAGTCTGCTAGACTCACATCTACAACGTTTATTTGGACAAAGCACCACAATTTAATCATTACTTCTTTGTTAGAGGTTAAAGCAGAGATGTGGCTTTTACCACAATCTTTCTGTGCAGTGTTTTTCACTGCTGCTGTAGAATTGTTCAGGAAGACGCTCGACATGAATAGTGTGTGCCCGAGGGCGACCAAATCATAAGCCTTGCTCAAACCAAGAAGAAAAGTCATGATTTTATTGAATTTATTGTGCTGCCGATGCACCCACTGTGACTAATGAAGCCGAGATCAGTGTGAAGCGAAACAATTTACCTCTCTGACTGCTTTCTGAATACACCCAGTGGGTAATGAGCAGAGATTTCCCACTGAGCCAAAGTATAACTTTCTTCTGTCTGCCTTTAGTGTGCAGAACTTCACTTTCCTGCTGTGACTGTCACTCTGTTTCAGGTTATCTCTCTGTTTTCATTGAGTCTCATCTTCCTCTCTTTTTTTCCTCCACTCATTTCCTTTCTGCTCATCCATCTCTCGTGTTGTTTTTCGCCTGACTGTCTGCGTGTCGTCGTTCTTCTCATTCCTGTCTCCAGTATCGACCCCTCCCTCCTCTTCCACTTTGTCAACCTGATTTCTAAGCTTTTTGTGTGTGTGTGTGTGACTCTGCCCCCATTTCCCTCCCCAGCTCATTTCTTCATCCATCAACCAGCAAATCATCATTTTTCAGTCATCATATAATTGTTTTTTTCTCACTCTCATCTCACCCTTTACCCTCCTTTTTCATTTGCCTTTGTTACCCCTCTTCTGTCTGCCCCTCATTTTCTATCCATCATTTTCAGGACACAACAGTTTTCTATCACACTCCTCTTCCAGTTGGTTTCACTTCCTCCTTGATCCACCCATATGCCCATCACTCCCCCCCTCCCTCTCACTGCAACATGGTTTTCACAGACACTCCCTCATCGACCCAATCCCCACCTGTCATTTTCCCCACTCCCTTTCTTCTCGCTTATCCTCATCATCAGCCATCAATATTTATTTATTTCCTCCATCCGTTTTTCTTTCATTGCGATTGTCTACTTTCCCTCTTGTCCTCCGCCTCCTCCTCTGTCTGTCATCGTGTCAAGTTTTGACATTTTTCCTTTTCTCATCTAGTTATCTGTCATCTCCCATCAGACCATTTTCATCTAGCTGTCACTTTGCAGTGTCACTATTCTCATATTCTCATCCTCCCCCTCCTTCCTCTATTTTTGACTTTATCTCTCTGTCTTGTTGTACCCAGGCTCGCTCCCGTTTAGTTCATACCTTACGTTCACAGTGAAAAACAAAGATATTCACTTGTGAACAGCAGGTGATGTTTAAATTGTGTTGTGGATATTTGTTGCATTTTAATGTTGTGGTATATTGTGTTGTGTGGCTGTTGTCCTCTCTAGCAGAGATGTAGTTCTGTGCTTCCTGCCCAGAGACGACCTGGGCTTATAGCTGAGTCTGGTGCTGCAACAAAGCTGCAACTAAGCAAACAAAATAAACAAATAAATGTGCAATCCCTTTGTTTTGTCCTGTGCTCTCTGCACATGGTGAACATTGGCAAATATGCGGATCACATGATGTTATTGTGGTCATGTAAAAGATACTCCTTGTACCTGAAATCCTTCAGTTTTAATTTCTATATGTAACAACAGAGACTGTGACTGACCATGAGTCACACTCGGTGCATGCGTAGACATTGAAAATGCCTTACACTGTCACTGACACTGTGTAATGCCTTTTTTAAAATCTATACGGGGGTGATAGCTGCAGGATGAAGTAGCTCGCATGTCCTTCTACCCAACTACATCTTACAGTTTTTCCCTGTGAGATGCCAAGGTGTTCCCAGATCAGGCAGCATACCTAATTCCCTCAGTTTGCTCAGGGTCTTCTTGAGGATTTCCCTATAGTTGGACGTGCCCAGAATACTTCCATTGAGAGGGTTCTGGTAATTCATCATTTTCAAATGCGTCTGTGTAAAGGAAGGGTTTTCCCTGGCACTTCAATACAACACAGTTTCCTTGGCACTTGGAGTGTTCTTGGGGTCACATCCTCATTAACTCTTTCATTATGTGTTTTAGCATTATGCTTGGGTGTTACAGTATAGACTAGATTGGAACTGTCATCACAGGGCATTCACAAAGGCATTCTCAATCTCACCAAAGTTTCTTAATATTCATGTCATGTTCTTTCTGGTTATTTTGTATCGGAGTGAATTTACCTAGTTCTCACTTAATCTGACAAGTGTTCATTTTGAGCTAATTGACACAAATATTCTCTGGGTGAATATTGCCTCTTTCTCACCGTCTCTTATCATCTTTTCATGCTCTTCCTCAGTCTTTCAGATTGCTCTTAGGGATCTCAGCAGTGTCCCACTTCTCTTCACAACCATTAAGATATTTTTATTTTCCTTCTCTTCCCCTCGGTGTTCACTTCCCCTCACACTGAATTTGTCTTGAAGGCCTCACGTCTTTTTTTCTTTCCCTTCATAAACCACATCCTAATATTCTCCTTCCTATTAAGCCCATGTGTCTGCTAACGTGATGCATACTGTGGCATATAAAGAGCAGATACAGTGTAGTGTTGAAGGTATTCACAGTCGTCCATCACTTTTAGACTTAGATCCCACATGCGGCTGCCATTTGCGGGCAGTTTTAGACGATGCCACGTGTTTTTCCGCACAGGGCCGTCTGAACAAAATTGAAAGAGTAAAGTGCACTCACACATACACAGATATCAGCAAACAAGTTTAAGTAATTGATGGATAGAGTTGGGCTTTGTGGGTTTATAAATGTGGTTTGCTAATTAAAAAAATGTGTCTTTTCAATATGAATTGCACTTTAGAATCCCTCAAACTTCAGCAGAAATCTGATGTACGGAGTGTTGCAAATTAACTTCGGCGTGAACAAATGGGTTGAATGATTGGTTTGTACAGAAACCACCCAAGCTAGAAATTCATCCCCTCGTAATACGGTATGCAATATTAACCAGATTATATTCTGTGTGATGCAGTTAAAGTTCTTTGTCAGCTCACTGTCGGCTGCATAAAGAAACGCTCTGTGTGGTTGAGAGGTGTAATCCATCACTGCAGAGGAAGAATCACCACATGAGTGGCTGCTATTTGTCGTGCTTGGCAATACTGTAATATGAATGACTGCTTAGTTTTTTGTTCAAAATGATTATTATTTTTTTTTAATTCCTCATGTAAACCAATTTTTATAAATTAGAAGCTGTAATATCTTCTATATTCCAGTTGTTTAGTTCCTTTTTGCCTCTCATCCGTTTGGTATAATGGCCAGGTTTCTTTACAACATCATACTGTAAGTAGTTTGCTGTATTTATTTATTGCTCATTTGTTTTTATGTACATCTGTACCACTGACAATTGTTAGTCGATGCCCAGTCCAATCCACTGCCAATATGAAAGTTTCTATCGCATTAATTGCGCCATAGGCTGCGATGCTGTCACTGCACAAAGCCTCTGGACTCCGCTATCAGAAGCTGATCTCCCACTCCATAGTTTTCATAGTTTTCATAGTTTATATGTACACTGTGTGTATAGTTTACACTGTGCAAGATCGTTTTTAGTGAAAACATTTTGTAATGTGTGCACATGTGTGTTACCTGTGTTTCCAGATTTCCTTGTAATCGTAAAATCTCTGCAGTCTGGAGATGTAGTTCATCCACAGTGTGACTGTCTGTGTTTGTTTATCAACAAAAGATACATTGTGGATTATTTATTTTGACTCGAGCATCCTGTCTGTCTGTCTGTGTGTGTGTGCACGCATGTGTGATAGATACTGAAAGTGTGGCAGTGTTGGTCTTTGCCATTTTATCTGATTGTTTGTTGTCCTAAAAAAAACTCAGCTTTTTTTTTTGACATTTCAAAAACGGAAGGATTACAGACGGCAATGATTGCTACGTCTAAATTCATTTCTGCATTTATTGTCGTTCCTTTTACCCTTTGTGTTTTAAACAAACTGTCTAACCTGGCATTAAGATCAGAATCATGGTAACACTTAACAATAAGGGCACATTAATTGTCATTACTTAATGCTGTTATAAGCAGTTCATTAATGTTTTGACTAACCATTTTTATGTTATTCAGGTTAATGAAGTTATTGATGTATCTATTAAGAGTTTATAACTGTTAACTAACTGTAATCTTTAGTTAATATTAAATGTTGGAATGAGCATTACTTAGCCAAATCTAAGTATTTATTGACCTTTATTTCCCATTATTAATGTAAACAATGGCCCTTATTGTAAAGACTGTGTTGTTACTGAAGGGTCACAAGCAGCATTAATAAAGATCAACAATGTTTAATACGTGGTAAATCAGGCTCATGTAAGGCTTATTTATGGTGCTTAAGTATTGCTAAGTGATATATGACCCACTTTACCCACTTTTTCATTACTACAGGTAAACAATGGTTAATGAATGCTTTATTGTTGTTAATTAATGCTTATTCAGTACTCCCATAAGCAATAACAGTTATAACTGTGTTAACTAATGTCACCAGTTGCTTTATAAACCCTTGATACCCTATGAATTAATACCTTAATTAACATTATTAAATGTTTAGTTAGTAAAGAGTTATGTAAATTCTTATTGCAGCATTTAATAGTCTTCCCCCATCATTTGTTATTTTACAAATTGAACCAGATAATAGAGGGCTTTTGAGGTTTAGAATGTATATTTTTAAACTTTGGAGGGAGCCAAGCTGACTTTTGTTTCTCGTTAAAACATAATTTTGTCACAGGGCCCATACTGATTTCCCCTTGTTTTATTGCACACATGTTTTTATTAGGGTTCGAGCAACAAGGTTGCAAGAAACCTATTGAAACTGGAAGGATTATTAGGGTTCGAGCAACAAGGTTGCAAGAACCCTATTGAAATGCAAAAGATTATTATTAGGGTTCGAGCAACAAGGTTGCAAGAAACCTATTGAAACTGGAAGGATTATTATTATTATTAGGGACCGAGCACTCACACAGTGTGCGAGGACCTATTGTAATTCGAGCAACATGGACCGAGCACTAACAAAGCAGTGTGCAAGGACCTAGGACCGTGCACAAACACAGTAGTGTGCAAGGACCAAGGACCGGGCACGCACACAGCGCGCGCGGGGTCCGAGCCCACGCAGTGGGCGAGGACATATTGTTATTCTAGGAATTATTATTATTATTATTATTATTATTTTCTTTCATGCCACGGGATCTCAAATTTGACCCCCTGAACCTGCGTGAAAACGGACGAAAATTGGCACGCACATCAGAACTGCCGAAAAATTCGATAAAATAGTGGAATTGCGAAAAAACAATGCAAAATGGCTCAGTAGCGCCCCCACAGGTCACGTGCCTATGGAGCAGGCAAAATTTAGTTTCACCGAATTTCCCGAAACTTGGTGGGGTGATTGTTCGGCGCAAGCCGAACAAAAAATCCTTTTGACACCATGACCTCGACTCAACAGGAAGTCGGCCATCTTGGATTTGGCGTCCATCTTGGCGTTTTACAAGTTTCGTAACTGAACGAACTTGTCTGAGGGCGTTCATCGTAGCAACGCGCAAAACGCGTCAAATTGTTCCAAACCCATCCAAGATCAAAAGTTATAGAAAACTTTCGCAGATTCAAAGGGGCGTGGCCACGGCACCCATCGGAATTTTGGCGAATTTCGGCGTCTCGCCGCGAAACAACACGTGTGCTATAACTTCGCCATACCTTGTCCTATCCGCACCAAACTTCATACGTGACACGAGACCCCGCCCCTGAACACGTCTACGAATGCGAACTTGACCCCAACGCCATGTCGGCCATTTTGATTAACGCGTTTCGCCGCTAAACAGGAAGTGCCCTGTAACTCGCCCAAAAATTGACCGATTGGCTCCAAACTTGATATGTGAGACCATGGGCCCGCCCTGAACACATCTGCAAGACATCACCTGCACACAGGAAGTAGATCGTCTGAAACAGGAAGTGCCCTTTAACTTCACCAAACATTGACCAATCGGCCCGAAACTTGATACGTGGTATCAAGGGCCCGCCCTGAACATGTCTGTAAGACATCACCTGCACACAGGAAGTAGGGTGCCTGAAACAGGAAGTGCCCTGTCATTTGCCCATACATTGACCAATTGGCTCCAAAATTGATACGTGGTACCAAGGACCTGCCCTGAACACATCTGCAAGACACCACCTGCACACAGGAAGTAGGTCGCCCGAAACAGGAAGTGCCCTTTAACTCCGCCAAACATTGACCAATCGGCCCAAAACTTGATATGTGAGACCAAGGGCCCGCCCTGAACATGTTTGCAAACCATGACCTGCACACAGGAAGTAGGTCTTCCCAGACAGGAAGTGGCCCGTAACATTGCCATACGTCGACCAATCTGCACTAAACTTCACATGCGAGATAAGTAACCCGGCCAGAGCCCACGTTATACATGACATGCCGGTAGAGGGTGGCGGCCGCGAGGTCCCGTACAACGCTGCTTGCAGCTTTAATTAGGGACCGAGCACTCACACAGTGTGCGAGGACCTATTGTAATTCGAGCAACATAAACCGCGCACTCACACAGCAGTGTGCAAGGACCTAGGACTGTGCACAAACACAGTAGTGTGCAAGGACCGAGGACCAAGCACTCACACAGTGCGCGTAGGGTCCGAGCCCACGCAGTGGGCGAGGACATATTGTTATTCTAGGAATTATTATTATTATTATTATTATTTTCTTTCTCTCCACGGGATCTTGAATTTGACCCCCTGAACCTGCGTGAAAACGGACGAAAATTGGCACGCACATCAGAACTGCCGAAAAATTCGATAAAATTGTGGAATTGCGAAAAACCAATGCAAAATGGCTCAGTAGCGCCCCCACAGGTCACTGCCTATGGAGCAGGCAAAATTTAGTTTCACCGAATTTCCCGAAACTCGGAGGGGTGATTGTTCGGCATAAGCCGAACAAAAAATCCTTTTGACACCATGACCTCGACTCAACAGGAAGTCGGCCATCTTGGATTTGGCGTCCATCTTGGCGTTTTACAAGTTTCGTAACTGAACGAACTTGTCTGAGGGCGTTCATCGTAGCAACGCGCAAAATGCGTGAAATTGTTCCAAACCCATCCAAGATCAAAAGTTATAGAAAACTTTCGCAGATTCAAAGGGGCGTGGCCACGGCAGCCATCGGAATTTTGGCGAATTTCGGCGGCTCGCCACGAAACAACACGTGTGCTATAACTTCGCCATACTTTGGCCTATCCACACGAAACTTCATACGTGACTCGAGACCCCGCCCCTGAACACGTCTACGAATGCGAACTTGACCCCAACACGATGTCGGCCATTTTGATTATCGCGTTTCGCCGCTAAACAGGAAGTGCCCTGTAACTCGCCCAAAAATTTACCGATTGGCCCAAAACTTGATATGTGAGACCATGGGCCCGCCCTGAACACATATGCAAGACATCACCTGCACACAGGAAGTAGATCCTCTGAAACAGGAAGTGCCCTTTAACTTCACCAAACATTGACCAATCGGCCCGAAACTTCATATGTGACACCAAGGGCCCGCCCTGAACACATATGCAAGACATCACCTGCACACAGGAAGTAGATCCTCTGAAACAGGAAGTGCCCTTTAACTTCACCAAACATTGACCAATCGGCCCGAAACTTCATATGTGACACCAAGGGCCCGCCCTGAACACGTCTGCAAAGTATGACCTGCACACAGGAAGTAGGTCGCCCGAAACAGGAAGTGCCCTGCCATTTGCCCGTACAGTGACCAATCGACCTGAAACTTGATATGTGAGATCATGGGCCCTCCCTGAACACATCTGCAAGACATCACCTGCACACAGGAAGTAGGTCGCCAGAAACAGGAAGTGCCCTTTAACTCCAACAAACATTGACCAATTGGCCCAAAACTTGATATGTGAGACCAAGGGCCTGCCATGAACATGTTTGCAAACCATGACCTGCACACAGGAAGTAGGTCTTCCCAGACAGGAAGTGACCCGTAACATTGCCAAACGTCGACCAATCTGCACTAAACTTCACATGCGAGATAAGTAACCCGGCCAGAGCCCACGTTATACATGACATGCCGGTAGAGGGTGGCGGCCGCGAGGTCCCGTACAACGCTGCTTGCAGCTTTAATTATTTTTATTATTATTATTATTATTATTTTTCTCTCCACGGGATCTTGAATTTGACCCCCTGAACCAGCGTGAAAACGGACGAAAATTGGCACGCACACCAGAACTGCCGAAAAATTCGATAAAATAGTGGAATTGCGAAAAAAGAATGCAAAGTGGCTCAGTAGCGCCCCCACAGGTCACTGCCTATGGAGCAGGCAAAATTTAGTTTCACCGAATTTCCCGAAACTCGGAGGGGTGATTGTTCGGCATAAGCCGAACAAAAAATCCTTTTGACACCATGACCTCGACTCAACAGGAAGTCGGCCATCTTGGATTTGGCGTCCATCTTGGCGTTTTACAAGTTTCGTAACTGAACGAACTTGTCTGAGGGCGTTCATCGTAGCAACGCGGAAAACGCGTCATATTGTTCCAGACCCATCCAAGATCAAAAGTTATAGAAAACTTTCGCAGATTCAAAGGGGCGTGGCCACGGCAGCCATCGGAATTTTGGCGAATTTCGGCGGCTCGCCACGAAACCACACGTGTGCTATAACTTTGCCATACTTTGGCCTATCCACACGAAACTTCATACGTGACACGAGACCCCGCCCCTGAACACGTCTACGAATGCGAACTTGACCCCAACGCCATGTCGGCCATTTTGATTTACGCGTTTCGCCGCTAAACAGGAAGTGCCCTGTAACTCGCCCAAAAATTGACCGATTGGCTCCAAACTTGATATGTGAGACCATGGGCCCGCCCTGAACATATCTGCAAGACATCACCTGCACACAGGAAGTAGATCGTCTGAAACAGGAAGTGCCCTTTAACTTCACCAAACATTGACCAATCGGCCCGAAACTTGATACGTGGTATCAAGGGCCCGCCCTGAACACGTCTGCAAGACATCACCTGCACACAGGAAGTAGGGTGCCTGAAACAGGAAGTGCCCTGTCATTTGCCCATACATTGACCAATCGCCTCCAAAATTGATACGTGGTACCAAGGACCTGCCCTGAACACATCTGCAAGACACCACCTGCACACAGGAAGTAGGTCGCCCGAAACAGGAAGTGCCCTTTAACGTCGCCAAACATTGACCAATCAGCCCAAAACTTGATATGTGAGACCAAGGGCACGCCCTGAACACGTCTGCAAGACATCACCTGCACACAGGAAGTAGATCCTCTGAAACAGGAAGTGCCCTTTAACGTCGCCAAACATTGACCAATCCGCTCGAAACTTGATATGTGAGACGAAGAGCCTGCCCTGAACACGTCTGCAAGACATCAGCTGCACACAGGAAGTAGGTCAGCCGAAACAGGAAGTGCCCTTTAATTCCGCCAAACATTGACCAATCGGCCCAAAACTTGATATGTGAGACCAAGGGCCCGCCCTGAACATGTTTGCAAACCATGACCTGCACACAGGAAGTAGGTCTTTTCCAGACAGGAAGTGACCCGTAACATTGCCATACGTCGACCAATCTGCACTAAACTTCACATGCGAGATAAGTAACCCGGCCAGAGCCCACGTTATACATGACATGCCGGTAGAGGGTGGCGGCCGCGAGGTCCCGTACAACGCTGCTTGCAGCTTTAATTATTATTATTATTATTATTATTAGGGACCGAGCACTCACACAGTGTGCGAGGACCTATTGTAATTCTAGCAACATGGACCGAGCACTCACACAGCAGTGTGCAAGGACCTAGGACCGTGCACAAACACAGTAGTGTGCAAGGACCGAGGACCGAGCACTCACACAGTGCGCGGAGGGTCCGAGCCCACGCAGTGGGCGAGGACATATTGTTATTCTAGGAATTATTATTATTATTTTCTTTCTCTCCACGGGATCTTGAATTTGACCCCCTGAACCAGCGTGAAAACGGACGAAAATTGGCACGCACACCAGAACTGCCGAAAAATTCGATAAAATAGTGGAATTGCGAAAAAACAATGCAAAGTGGCTCAGTAGCGCCCCCACAGGTCACTGCCTATGGAGCAGGCAAAATTTTGTTTCACCGAATTTCCCGAAACTTGGAGGGGTGATTGTTCGGCGTAAGCCGAACAAAAAATCCTTTTGACACCATGACCTCGACTCAACAGGAAGTCGGCCATCTTGGATTTGGCGTCCATCTTGGCGTTTTACAAGTTTCGTAACTGAACGAACTTGTCTGAGGGCGTTTATCGTAGCAACGCGGAAAACGCGTCAAATTGTTCCAGACCCATCCAAGATCTAAAGTTATAGGAAACTTTCGCAGATTCAAAAGGGCGTGGCCACGGCAGCCATCAGAATTTTGGCGAATTTCAGCGGCTCGCCACGAAACAGGAAGTGCGCTATAACTTTGCCATACTTTGGCCTATCCACACGAAACTTCATACGTGACACCAGACCCCGCCCCTGAACACGTCTACGAATGCGAACTTGACCCCAACGCCATGTCGGCCATTTTGATTATCGCGTTTCGCCGCTAAACAGGAAGTGCCCTGTAAATCGCCCAAAAATTTCCCGATTGACCCAAAACTTGATATGTGAGACCATGTGCCCGCCCTGAAAACATATGCAAGACATCACCTGCACACAGGAAGTAGATCCTCTGAAACAGGAAGTGCCCTTTAACTTCACCAAACATTGACCAATCGGCCCGAAACTTGATACGTGGTACCAAGGGCCCGCCCTGAACGCGTCTGCAAGACATCAGCTGCACACAGGAAGTAGGTCACCCGAAACAGGAAGTGCCCTTTAACTCCGCCAAACATTGACCAATCGGCCCAAAACTTGATATGTGAGACCAAGGGCCCGCCCTGAACATGTTTGCAAACCATGACCTGCACACAGGAAGTAGGTCTTCGCAGACAGGAAGTGACCCGTAACATTGCCATACGTCGACCAATCTGCACTAAACTTCACATGCGAGATAAGGAACCCGGCCAGAGCCCACGTTATACATGACATGCCGGTAGAGGGTGGCGGCCGCGAGGTCCCGTACAACGCTGCTTGCAGCTTTAATTAGGGACCGAGCACTCACACAGTGTGCGAGGACCTATTGTAATTCGAGCAACATGGACCAAGCACTAACAAAGCAGTGTGCAAGGACCTAGGACCGAGCACTAACACAGTAGTGTGCAAGGACCGAGGACCAAGCACTCACACAGTGCGCGGAGGGTCCGAGCCCACGCAGTGGGCGAGGACATATTGTTATTCTAGGAATTATTATTATTATTATTATTATTATTATTATTATTATTATTTTCTTTCTCTCCACGGGATCTTGAATTTGACCCCCTGAACCTGCGTGAAAACGGACGAAAATTGGCACGCACACCAGAACTGCCGAAAAATTCGATAAAATAGTGTAATTGCGAAAAAACAATGCAAAGTGGCTCAGTAGCGCCCCCACAGGTCACTGCCTATGGAGCAGGCAAAATTTAGTTTCACCGAATTTCCCGAAACTCGGAGGGGTGATTGTTCGGCGCAAGCCGAACAAAAAATCCTTTTGACACCATGACCTCGACTCAACAGGAAGTCGGCCATCTTGGATTTGGCGTCCATCTTGGCGTTTTACAAGTTTCGTAACTGAACGAACTTGTCTGAGGGCGTTCATCGTAGCGACGCGGAAAACGCGTCAAATTGTTCCAGACCCATCCAAGATCTAAAGTTATAGAAAACTTTCGCAGATTCAAAGGGGCGTGGCCACGGCAGCCATCGGAATTTTGGCGAATTTCGGCGGCTCGCCACGAAACAACACGTGTGCTATAACTTCGCCATACTTTGGCCTATCCACACGAAACTTCATACGTGACTCGAGACCCCGCCCCTGAACACGTCTACGAATGCGAACTTGACCCCAACGCCATGTCGGCCATTTTGATTATCGCGTTTCGCCGCTAAACAGGAAGTGCCCTGTAAATCGCCCAAAAATTTCCCGATTGACCCAAAACTTGATATGTGAGACCATGTGCCCGCCCTGAACACATATGCAAGACATCACCTGCACACAGGAAGTAGATCCTCTGAAACAGGAAGTGCCCTTTAACTACACCAAACATTGACCAATCGGCCCGAAACTTAATATGTGAGACCAAGGGCCCGCCCTGAACACGTCTGCAAGACATGACCTGCACACAGGAAGTAGGTCGCCCGAAACAGGAAGTGCCCTGTCATTAGCCAAACATTGACCAATCGGCCCAAAACTTGATATGTGAGACCAAGGGCCTGCCCTGAACAAATCTGCAAGACATCACCTGCACACAGGAAGTAGTTCCTCTGAAACAGGAAGTGCCCTTTAACTTCACCAAACATTGTCCAATCGGCCCAAAACTTGATATGTCAGACCAAGGGCCCACCCTGAACACATCTGCAAGACATCACCTGCACACAGGAAGTAGGTCGCCCGAAACAGGAAGTGCCCTTTAACGCCGCCAAACATTGACCAATCGGCCCGAAACTTGATATGTGGTACCAAGGGCCCGCCCTGAACACGTCTGCAAGACATCACCTGCACACAGGAAGTAGGGTGCCTGAAACAGGAAGTGCCCTGTCATTTGCCCGTACATTGACCAATCGGCTCCAAAATTGATACGTGGTACCAAGGGCCTGCCCTGAACACATCTGCAAGACATCACCTGCACACAGGAAGTAGGGCGCCTGAAACAGGAAGTGCCCTTTAACTTCACCAAACATTGACCAACCGGCCCGAAACTTGATACGTGGTATCAAGGGCCCGCCCTGAACACGTCTGCAAGACATGACCTGCACAAAGGAAGTAGGTCTCCCTAAACAGGAAGTGCCCTGTCATTTGCACGTACATTGACCAATCGACCTGAAACTTGATATGTGAGACCAAGGGCCCGCCCTGAACACGTCTGCAAGACATGACCTGCACACAGGAAGTAGGTCGCCCGAAACAGGAAGTGCCCTTTAACTCCGCCAAACATTGACCAATCGGCCCAAAACTTGATATGTGAGACCAAGGGCCCACCCTGAACATGTTTGCAAACCATGACCTGCACACAGGAAGTAGGTCTCCCAGACAGGAAGTGACCCGTAACATTGCCATACGTCGACCAATCTGCACTAAACTTCACATGCGAGATAAGTAACCCGGCCAGAGCCCACGTAATACATGACATGCCGGTAGAGGGTGGCGGCCGCGAGGTCCCGTACAACGCTGCTTGCAGCTTTAATTATTAGGGACCGAGCACTCACACAGTGTGCGAGGACCTATTGTAATTCGAGCAACATAAACCGCGCACTCACACAGCAGTGTGCAAGGACCTAGGACTGTGCACAAACACAGTAGTGTGCAAGGACCGAGGGCCGAGCACTCACACAGTGCGCGTAGGGTCCGAGCCCACGCAGTGGGCGAGGACATATTGTTATTCTAGGAATTATTATTATTATTATTATTATTTTCTTTCATGCCACGGGATCTCGAATTTGACCCCCTGAACCTGCGTGAAAACGGACGAAAATTGGCACGCACATCAGACCTGCCGAAAAATTCGATAAAATAGTGGAATTGCGAAAAAACAATGCAAAATGGCTCAGTAGCGCCCCCACAGGTCAAAAAGAAAAAGTTTCACCTAAATTCCCGAAACTTGGTGGGGTCATTGTTCGGCGCAAGCCGAACAAAAAATCCTGTTGACACCATGACCTTGACTCAACAGGAAGTCGGCCATCTTGGATTTGGCGTCCATCTTGGCGTTTTACAAGTTTCGTAACTGAACGAACTTGTCTGAGGGCGTTAATCGTAGCAACGCGCAAAACACGTCAAATTGTTCCAGACCCATCCAAGATCAAAAGTTATTGGAAACTTTCGCAGATTCAAAGGGGCGTGGCCATGGCAGCCATCGGAATTTTGGCGAATTTCGGCGGCTCGCCACGAAACAACACGTGTGCTATAACTTCGCCATGCTTTGGCCTATCCACACGAAACTTCATACGTGACACCAGACCCCGCCCCTGAACACGTCTACGAATGCGAACTTGACCCCAACGCGATGTCGGCCATTTTGATTATCGCGTTTCGCCGCTAAACAGGAAGTGCCCTGTAACTCGCCCAAAAATTTCCCCATTGACCCAAAACTTGATATGTGAGACCATGGGCCCACCCTGAACACATCTGCAAGACATCACCTGCACACAGGAAGTAGATCCTCTGAAACAGGAAGTGCCCTTTAACTTCACCAAACATTGACCAATCGGCCCGAAACTTGATATGTTGTACCAAGGGCCCGCCCTGAACACGTGTGCAAGACATCACCTGCACACAGGAAGTAGATTGTCTGAAACAGGAAGTGCTCTTTAACGTCGCCAAACATTGACCAATCGGCTCAAAACTTTATATGTGAGACGAAGGGCCTGTCCCGAACACGTCTGTAAGACATCACCTGCACACAGGAAGTAGATCCTCTGAACCAGGAAGTGCCCTTTAACTTCACCAAACATTGACCAATCGGCCCGAAACTTATTATGTGAGACCAAGGGCCCGCCCTGAACACATCTGCAAGACATCACCTGCACACAGGAAGTAGATCGTCTGAAACAGGAAGTGCCCTTTAACTCCGCCAAACATTGACCAATCGGCCCAAAACTTGATATGTGAGACCAAGGGCCCGCCCTGAACATGTTTGCAAACCATGACCTGCACACAGGAAGTAGGTCTTCCCAGACAGGAAGTGACCCGTAACATTGCCATACGTCGACCAATCTGCAGTAAACTTCACATGCAAGATAAGTAACCCAGCCAGAGCCCACGTAATACATGACATGCCGGTAGAGGGTGACGGCCGCGAGGTCCCGTACAACGCTGCTTGCAGCTTTAATTATTATTATTATTATTATTATTTTCTTTCTCTCCACGGGATCTTGAATTTGACCCCCTGAACCAGCGTGAAAACGGACGAAAATTGGCACGCACACCAGAACTGCCGAAAAATTCGATAAAATAGTGGAATTGCGAAAAAACAATGCAAAGTGGCTCAGTAGCGCCCCCACAGGTCACTGCCTATGGAGCAGGCAAAATTTAGTTTCACCGAATTTCCCGAAACTCGGAGGGGTGATTGTTCGGCATAAGCCGAACAAAAAATCCTTTGGACGCCATGACCTCGACTCAACAGGAAGTCGGCCATCTTGGATTTGGCGTCCATCTTGGCGTTTTACAAGTTTCGTAACTGAACGAACTTGTCTGAGGGCGTTCATCGTAGCAACGCGCAAAACGCGTCAAATTGTTCCAAACCCATCCAAGATCAAAAGTTATAGAAAACTTTCGCAGATTCAAAGGGGCGTGGCCACGGCAGCCATCGGAATTTTGGCGAATTTCGGCGTCTCGCCACGAAACAACACGTGTGCTATAACTTCGCCATACTTTGTCCTATCCGCACGAAACTTCATACGTGACACGAGACCCCGCCCCTGAACACGTCTACGAATGCGAACTTGACCCCAATGCCATGTCGGCCATTTTGATTTACGCGTTTCGCCGCTAAACAGGAAGTGCCCTGTAACTCGCCCAAAAATTGACCGATTGGCTCCAAACTTGATATGTGAGACCATGGGCCCGCCCTGAACATGTTTGCAAGACATCACCTGCACACAGGAAGTAGGGTGCCTGAAACAGGAAGTGCCCTGTCATTTGCCCATACATTGACCAATCGGCTCCAAAATTGATAGGTGGTACCAAGGACCTGCCCTGAACACATCTGCAAGACACCACCTGCACACAGGAAGTAGGTCGCCCGAAACAGGAAGTGCCCTTTAACTCCGCCAAACATTGACCAATCGCCCCAAAACTTGATATGTGAGACCAAGGGCCCGCCCTGAACATGTTTGCAAACCATGACCTGCACACAGGAAGTAGGTCTACCCAGACAGGAAGTGACCCGTAACATTGCCATACGTCGACCAATCTGCAGTAAACTTCACATGTGAGATAAGTAACCCGGCCAGAGCCCACGTTATACATGACATGCCGGTAGAGGGTGGTGGCCGCGAGGTCCCGTACAACGCTGCTTGCAGCTTTAATTATTATTATTTTTCTCTCCACGGGATCTTGAATTTGACCCCCTGAACCAGCGTGAAAACGGACGAAAATTGGCACGCACACCAGAACTGCCGAAAAATTCGATAAAATAGTGGAATTGCGAAAAAACACTGCAAAGTGGCTCAGTAGCGCCCCCACAGGTCACTGCCTATGGAGCAGGCAAAATTTAGTTTCACCGAATTTCCCGAAACTCGGAGGGGTGATTGTTCGGCGTAAGCCGAACAAAAAATCCTTTTGACACCATGACCTCGACTCAACAGGAAGTCGGCCATCTTGGATTTGGCGTCCATCTTGGCGTTTTACAAGTTTCGTAACTGAACGAACTTGTCTGAGGGCGTTAATCGTAGCAACGCGCAAAACGCGTCAAATTGTTCCAAACCCATCCAAGATCAAAAGTTATAGAAAACTTTCGCAGATTCAAAGGGGCGTGGCCACGGCAGCCATCGAAATTTTGGCAAATTTCGGCGTCTCGCCACGAAACAACACGTGTGCTATAACTTCGCCATACTTTGTCCTATCCACACGAAACTTCATACGTGACACGAGACCCCGCCCCTGAACACGTCTACGAATGCGAACTTGACCCCAACGCCATGTCGGCCATTTTGATTAACGCGTTTCACCGCTAAACAGGAAGTGCCCTGTAACTCGCCCAAAAATTTCCCGATTGACCCAAAACTTGATATGTGAGACCATGTGCCCGCCCTGAACACATATGCAAGACATCACCTGCACACAGGAAGTAGATCCTCTGAAACAGGAAGTGCCCTTTAACTTCACCAAACATTGACCAATCGGCCCGAAACTTCATATGTGACACCAAGGGCCCGCCCTGAACACGTCTGCAAAGTATGACCTGCACACAGGAAGTAGGTCTCCCTAAACAGGAAGTGCCCTGTCATTTGCCCGTACATTGACCAATCAACCTTAAAATTTGATATGTGAGATCATGGGCCCTCCGTGAACACATCTGCAAGACATCACCTGCACACAGGAAGTAGATCCTCTGAAACAGGAAGTGCCCTTTAACTCCGCCAAACATTGACCAATCGGCCCAAAACTTCATATGTGACACCAAGGGCCCGCCCTGAACATGTTTGCAAACCATGACCTGCACACAGGAAGTAGGTCTTCGCAGACAGGAAGTGACCCGTAACATTGCCATACGTCGACCAATCTGCACTAAACTTCACATGCGAGATAAGGAACCCGGCCAGAGCCCACGTTATACATGACATGCCGGTAGAGGGTGGCGGCCGCGAGGTCCCGTACAACGCTGCTTGCAGCTTTAATTAGGGACCGAGCACTCACACAGTGTGCGAGGACCTATTGTAATTCGAGCAACATAAACCGCGCACTCACACAGCAGTGTGCAAGGACCTAGGACTGTGCACAAACACAGTAGTGTGCAGGGACCGAGGACCGAGCACGCACACAGTGCGCGTAGGGTCCGAGCCCACGCAGTGGGCGAGGACATATTGTTATTCTAGGAATTATTATTATTAGGGACCGAGCACTCACACAGTGTGCGAGGACCTATTGTAATTCGAGCAACATAAACCGCGCACTCACACAGCAGTGTGCAAGGACCTAGGACCGAGCACTAACACAGTAGTGTGCAAGGACCGAGGACCAAGCACTCACACAGTGCGCGGAGGGTCCGAGCCCACGCAGTGGGCGAGGACATATTGTTATTCTAGGAATTATTATTATTAGGGACCGAGCACTCACACAGTGTGCGAGGACCTATTGTAATTCGAGCAACATAAACCGTGCACTCACACAGCAGTGTGCAAGGACCTAGGACTGTGCACAAACACAGTAGTGTGCAAGGACCGAGGACCGAGCACTCACACAGTGCGCGGAGGGTCCGAGCCCACGCAGTGGGCGAGGACATATTGTTATTCTAGGAATTATTATTAGGGTTCGAGCAACTGGTTGCAAGAACCCTATTGTAATCGCTAAGATTATTCTTATTATTATTCCTCCAAATGAATCGCGTTTTTGAGGCCTTTCCCATGCCCCAAAACTCACCAAATTTTGCAACCCCATCAGACCTGGTGTAAAATTACGTATATCAGTGTTTCAAGGAATGTGCGTCAAAAAATGGAAGAGGGCGGGGCTAAAAACTGACGCAAAAAACTTCTATTAGGTCATCTGCTCTCGGGTTTAACGTACATGAACGAAACTTGGCACACATGTTCATGAGGTGGGGACGGTCAAAAAAGTCGATGACAACTTCCCTGTGAATCCTACAGGAGGGCCGCCATCTTGGATTGCACGCCAAAACAGAGGCGATTTTGGCCATTTCGCACCATCGGTATTTGAACGAACTTGTCCTAGAGCTTACATGGGATCACGTTCAAACTTGGTGAGGTCACTGTGGACAAGTTGGGGATCTAACGATGCTTATGGTTAGTTGAAATGTCGCATGGCGTACGAGAAAAGGGCCGGCAAAGTTGGCGAAAATTTGTAATTTCTCGCTACACGCAACGAAACTCTTATAACTTTGTGATGGAAGGTCCGATCGTAACCAAACTTGTGACGATCGATGATGGGCCCTTGCTGAAGATGCCTATGCAAAAACTGTTAAGTTTGTAAACATCGCCTCCTGGTGGTGGCAGAAAATCTAAAAAAAAAAGTTACTTTTACAATTTCGGGAATAACTTTTACAGAAATGATTGTATCAAACTCAAAATTGGTTAAAAGATTCTAAACACAAGGTAGACTATGCGTGCTCAATATGATGGCGTATCGTTACATGATGTTGCCATGGTAATGATGCAAAGTCGGATTTTTGCGACAAAAAAACAAACTGCTACGACTTTGCGAATCCTAGTCCAATCTGAACCAAACTTGCTAGGATTGATGATAGTCCGGCCCTGAAGACACCTATATGAAAATATTCACTTTCAAAAACAGCACCCCCTGGTGACGGAGACAATATGACCTCTGGTATTTGAATGAATTAATCCTAGAGTTCTTGTGCGATCACCTTTAAACTTGGTCAGGTCACTGTGAACCAGTTGAGGAACTTAAGTTATCAAAAGTTTTTTAAAATGTCTCATGGTGTACGAGATAGGGGGCGCCAAAGTTGGTGTAAATTCCTATTTTTCACAACAAAAAGCGAAACTCTTATAACTTTGCGATGGAAGATCCAATCCCAACCAAACTTCCTATGATTGATAATGGGTAGTTGCTGAAGGCGACTATATTGCCGAAAACAATAAATTTTGAAAACAGCGCCTCCTGGTGGTGGTAGAAAATACAAAAAAAAAAAAACTGTCACAACTTTGCCAATCCTGGTCCAATCTGAGCCAAACTTGCTAGGATTGTTGATAGTCTGGCCCTGAACAAACCTATGTGAAAATATTTCAAGTCAAAATCAGCGCCCCCTGGTGAAAGTGGACGGGCCAAAAACCTGCTCCACCCCCTAAAACTTGTGGTCCTGAGGAGCACGTTTAATGTACATGCACGAAACTTGGTACACGTGTTCCTTAGGTCGGGCCGGTCAAAAAAGTCAGCGTAGCCTATGCTCTAAAACTAACAGGAAAGCCGCCATCTTGGATTGAAAGTAAATGCTTTGCTGATTTTGGCCATTTCACACCAATGATATTTGAACAGATTTGTCCTAGATCTTTCATGGGATCACCTTCAAACTTGGTGAGGTCACTTTGGACAAGTTGAGGATCCAAAGGTATCAAAATCTTTTCAATAGGTATTATGGCGTAAGAGTAAGGGGCCGGCAAAGTTGGTGAACATTTTAATGTTTCGCCACAGGCAACAAAACTCTTATAACTTTGCGATAGAAGGTCACATCCCAACCAAATTACCTAGGGTTGATGATGGACCATTGCTGAAGAAGTCTGTGAAAAAAACGTAAATTTTGAGCACAGTGCCTCCTTGTGGTAACAAAATATACAAAAAAAAACAATTTCGGTTATAACTTTTACAGAGTTAATCGTATCAAACTCAAAATTTGGGAAAACATTTAAAACACATGTTCGATGATGCGTGCTTAATATGATAACAAATCGTTCAACGGTGTTGCCACAGCAACACTGCAAAGTCAGATATTTGTGACAAAAAACAAACTGCTACAACTTTACGAATCCGAGTCCGATCTGAACCAAACTTGCTTGGATTGATGATAGTCTGGCCCTGAAGACGCCTATATGAAAATATTCACTTTCAAAAACAGCGCCCCCTGGTGACAGCAGACACTATGACACCTGATATTTGAATGAACTAATCCTAGAGTTTTTATGCGATCATCTTGAAAGTTGGTGAGGTCACTGTGAACAAGTTGCCGAGCATAAGTTCCTGAAAGCTTTTTAAAATGTCGCTCGGTGTACGAGATAGGGGGCGCCAAAGTTGGTGTTCATTCATATTTTTCACAACAAAAGGTGAAACTCTTACAACCCGTAAAACTTGTCCTCCTGAGGAGCACGTTGAATGTACATGCACGAAACTTGGTACTCACGCGTTCCTTAGGTCCAGACGGTCAAAAAAGTCAGCGTAGCCGAAGCTCTAAAACGAACAGGAAAGCCGCCATCTTGGATTGAAAGTACATTTTTGGCAGATTTTGGCCATTTCGCACCAATGGTATGTGAACGCACTTGTCATAGAGCTTTAATGGGATCACCTTCAAACTTTGTGAGGTCACTGTGGACAAGTTGAGGATCTAAAGATATTAAAAGTTTTTCAAAATGTCGCATGGTTTTTGAGATAGGGGGCGCCAAAGTTGGCGTTCATTCATATTCTTCACAACAAAAGGCAAAACTCTTATAACCCCTAACACTTGTCCTCCTGAGGAGCACGTTTAATGTACATGCACTAAACTTGGTACTCACGCGTTCCTTAGGTCGGGACGGTCAAAGAATTCAAAGCAGCCTAAGCTCTAAAACGAACAGGAAAGCCGCCATCTTGGATTGAAAGTACATTTTTTGGAGATTTTGGCCATTTCGCACCAATGGTATGTGAATGCACTTGTCACAGAGCTTTAATGGTATCACCTTCAAACTTTGTGAGGTCACTGTGGACAAGTGGAGGATCCAAAGATATCAAAATCTTTTCATTAAGTATCATGGCGAACAAGAAGAAGGGTGGCAAAGTTGGCGAAAATCACGATTCCTCGCAACACACAACAATCTCTTATAACTTTGCCATGGAAGGTCAGATATTAACCAAATAAGTGACAATCGATGATGGACCCCTGCTAAAGATGTCTATGCAAAAACTGTAAATTTTGAAAACATCGCCTCTTGGTGGTGGCAAACACTAGGAAGTCTGGTATTTCGCAACACACAACAAACTCTTATAACTTTGCGATTGAAGGTCAGATCTTAACCAAATTTGTGATGATCGATGATGGGCTTTTGCTGAAGATGCCTATGCAAAAACTGTAAATTTTGGAAACAGTGCCACCTGGTGGTAACAGAAAGTACAAGTTCACAATTTCCCTGATAACTTTAACAAATTTCCTTGTATCAAACTCAAAATTTGGGAAAACATTCAAAACACATGGTAGATCATGCGTGCCTAATATGATAACAAATTGTTCAACAGTGTTGCAATGACAACACTGCAAAGTCAGATATTTGCGACAAAAAACAAACTGCTACCACTTTGCGAATGCTATTCCAATCTGAACCAAACTTGCTAGGATTGATGATAGTCAATCCCTGAAGATGCCTATATGAAAATATTCACTTTCAAAAACAGTGCCCCCTGTTGACGGCAGACAATATGACGTCTGGTATTTCGCTACAACAACAAACTCTTATAACTTTGCGATGAAAGGTTAGATCTTAACCAAACTAGTGACGATCGATGATGGGATCTTGCTGAAGATGCTTATGCAAAAACTGTACATTTTAAAAACAGCGCCTTCTGGTGGTAACAGAAAATACAATTTCACAATTTCCCTTATAACTTTAACAAATTTCATTGTATCATACTCAAAATGAATGAAAACATGTAAAACACATGGTAGATGATGCTTGCTGAATATGATAACAAATCGTTCAATGGTGTTGACATAAGAACACTACACAGGATCCACTCTACTGAGTTGTTCGTCAGTGCAGTAACCTTTGTTCGCCACATGATGGAGGCATTTGCCTACAAATCTATCAAATCTAACATATACAGTTTCTCATGCTGCTCTGAAAGGGAAAGATGGGGCAAAAGGTACTGCAAGAGGGGCCAAGGAAAAAAAAAACAGGGAAAATGGGAAGAGAGAAAAAGTAATAGAGGGAAAAAAGAGAAAATGCACCCTAAATTCTTATACCATCAGATGTTCTATCACAAAAATAACTAGTTATTGCTAAAATTCAGCTTCAATTCTGATACCATCAGTTGTTTTTCACAAAAATAACAACTTATAGACGAAATCACACTGTTAGACCTCAGACCTCAGACCCGCCCTGTACATGTCTGTAAAGGATGACCTCCTTACAGGAAGTACAACTCCCGAAACAGGAAGTAAAGTCTGACATTCTCCGATCCACACGAAACTTGTTATGTAAGTCAAGGTACCTTCCCTAAACACGTTTACGGACACGCCTTTCACCCAACAGGAAGACGGCCATTTTAAAAGGACACGCCTGACATTGCGCGGGGATGCAGCTGAAAATAACCAGTACCACAAGCGGTGAATGAACGGAAGATGAGGAAGAGGACTCGCGCTGCGACGTGGACGCACGGGGACTCGCGAGCCGTCAAGCTCGAACCCGTCAATTACCGCTTGCGATACTAGTTATTATTATTATTATTATTTTTCTCCGCATGGAATCTCGAATTTGACCCCCTGAACCAGCGTGAAAACGGACGAAAATTGGCACGCACATCAGAACTGCCGAAAAATTCGATAAATTTGTGGAATTGCGAAAAACCAATGCAAAATGGCTCACTAGCGCCCCCACAGGTCACTGCCTATGGAGCAGGCAAAATTTAGTTTTGCCGAATTTCCCGAAACTTGGTGGGGTGATTGTTCGGCACAAGCCGAACAAAAAATCCTTTTGACACCATGACCTCGACTCAACAGGAAGTCGGCCATCTTGGATTTGGCGTCCATCTTGGCGTTTTACAAGTTTCGTAACTGAACGAACTTGTCTGAGGGCGTTCATCGTAGCAACGCGCAAAACGCGTCAAATTGTTCCAAACCCATCCAAGATCAAAAGTTATAGAAAACTTTCGCAGATTCAAAGGGGCGTGGCCACGGCAGCCATCGGAATTTTGGCGAATTTCGGCGTCTCGCCACGAAACAACACGTGTGCTATAACTTCGCCATACTTTGGCCTATCATTACATGTCATTTAGCAGACGCTATCCACACGAAACTTCATACGTGACTCGAGACCCCGCCCCTGAACACGTCTACGAATGCGAACTTGACCCCAACACGATGTCGGCCATTTTGATTATCGCGTTTCGCCGCTAAACAGGAAGTGCCCTGTAACTCGCCCAAAAATTTACCGATTGGCCCAAAACTTGATATGTGAGACCATGGGCCCGCCCTGAACACATATGCAAGACATCACCTGCACACAGGAAGTTGATCCTCTGAAACAGGAAGTGCCCTTTAACTTCACCAAACATTGACCAATCGGCCCGAAACTTAATATGTGAGACCAAGGGCCCGCCCTGAACACGTCTGCAAGACATGACCTGCACACAGGAAGTAGGTCGCCCAAACAGGAAGTGCCCTGTCATTAGCCAAACATTGACCAATCGGCCCAAAACTTGATATGTGAGACCAAGGGCCTGCCCTGAACAAATCTGCAAGACATCACCTGCACACAGGAAGTAGTTCCTCTGAAACAGGAAGTGCCCTTTAACTTCACCAAACATTGTCCAATCGGCCCAAAACTTGATATGTCAGACCAAGGGCCCGCCCTGAACACGTCTGCAAGACATCAGCTGCACACAGGAAGTAGATCGTCTGAAACAGGAAGTGCCCTTTAACTTCACCAAACATTGACCAATCGGCCCGAAACTTGATATGTGAGACCAAGGGCCCGCCCTGAACATGTTTGCAAACCATGACCTGCACACAGGAAGTAGGTCTTCCCAGACAGGAAGTGACCCGTAACATTGCCATACGTCAACCAATCTGCATTAAATTTCACATGCGAGATAAGTAACCCGGCCAGAGCCCACGTTATACATGACATGCCGGTAGAGGGTGGCGGCCGCGAGGTCCCGTACAACGCTGCTTGCAGCTTTAATTATTATTATTATTATTTTCTTTCTCTCCACGGGATCTTGAATTTGACCCCCTGAACCTGCGTGAAAACGGACGAAAATTGGCACGCACACCAGAACTGCCGAAAAATTCGATAAAATAGTGGAATTGCGAAAAAACAATGCAAAGTGGCTCAGTAGCGCCCCCACAGGTCACTGCCTATGGAGCAGGCAAAATTTAGTTTCACCGAATTTCCCGAAACTCCGAGGGGTGATTGTTCGGCATAAGCCGAACAAAAAATCCTTTTGACACCATGACCTCGACTCAACAGGAAGTCGGCCATCTTGGATTTGGCGTCCATCTTGGCGTTTTACAAGTTTCGTAACTGAACGAACTTGTCTGAGGCCGTTCATCGTAGCAACGCGCAAAACGCGTCAAATTGTTCCAAACCCATCCAAGATCAAAAGTTATAGAAAACTTTCGCAGATTCAAAGGGGCGTGGCCACGGCAGCCATCGGAATTTTGGCGAATTTCGGCGGCTCGCCACGAAACAACACGTGTGCTATAACTTCGCCATACTTTGGCCTATCCACACGAAACTTCATACGTGACTCGAGACCCCGCCCCTGAACACGTCTACGAATGCGAACTTGACCCCAACACGATGTCGGCCATTTTGATTATCGCGTTTCGCCGCTAAACAGGAAGTGCCCTGTAACTCGCCCAAAAATTTACCGATTGGCCCAAAACTTGATATGTGAGACCATGGGCCCGCCCTGAACACATATGCAAGACATCACCTGCACACAGGAAGTAGATCCTCTGAAACAGGAAGTGCCCTTTAACTTCACCAAACATTGACCAATCGGCCCGAAACTTGATATGTGAGACCAAGGGCATGCCCTGAACACGTCTGCAAGACATCACCTGCACACAGGAAGTAGATTGTCTGAAACAGGAAGTGCCCTTTAACGTCGCCAAACATTGACCAATCGGCTCGAAACTTGATATGTGAGACGAAGGGCCTGCCCTGAACACGTCTGCAAGACATCAGCTGCACACAGGAAGTAGGTCACCCGAAACAGGAAGTGCCCTGTCATTTGCCCATACATTGACCAATCAACCTGAAACTTGATATGTGAGATCATGGGCCCTCCCAGAACACATCTGCAAGACATCACCTGCACACAGGAAGTAGGTCGCCCGAAACAGGAAGTGCCCTGTCATTTGCCCGTACATTGACCAATCGCCCCAAAACTTGATATGTGAGACCAAGGGCCCGCCCTGAACATGTTTGCAAACCATGACCTGCACACAGGAAGTAGGTCTTCCCAGACAGGAAGCGACCCGTTACATTGCCATACGTCGACCAATCTGCACTAAACTTCACATGCGAGATAAGTAACCCGGCCAGAGCCCACGTTATACATGACATGCCGGTAGAGGGTGGCGGCCGCGAGGTCCCGTACAACGCTGCTTGCAGCTTTAATTATTATTATTATTATTATTTTCTTTCTCTCCACGGGATCTTGAATTTGACCCCCTGAACCAGCGTGAAAACGGACGAAAATTGGCACGCACACCAGAACTGCCGAAAAATTCGATAAAATAGTGGAATTGCGAAAAAACAATGCAAAGTGGCTCAGTAGCGCCCCCACAGGTCACTGCCTATGGAGCAGGCAAAATTTAGTTTCACCGAATTTCCCGAAACTCGGAGGGGTGATTGTTCGGCGTAAGCCGAACAAAAAATCCTTTTGACACCATGACCTTGACTCAACAGGAAGTCGGCCATCTTGGATTTGGCGTCCATCTTGGCGTTTTATAAGTTTCGTAACTGAACGAACTTGTCTGAGGGCGCTCATCGTAGCGACGCGGAAAACGCTTCAAATTGTTCCAGACCCATCCAAGATCTAAAGTTATTGGAAACTTTCGCAGATTCAAAAGGGCGTGGCCACGGCAGCCATCGGAATTTTGGCGAATTTCGGCGGCTCGCCACGAAACAGGAAGTGCGCTATAACTTCGCCATACTTTGGCCTATCCACACGAAACTTCATACATGACACCAGACCCCGCCCCTGAACACGTCTACGAATGCGAACTTGACCCCAACGCGATGTCGGCCATTTTGATTATCCCGTTTCGCCGCTAAACAGGAAGTGCCCTGTAACTTGCCCAAAAATTTCCCGATTGACCCAAAACTTGATATGTGAGACCATGTGCCCGCCCTGAACACATATGCAAGACATCACCTGCACACAGGAAGTAGATCCTCTGAAACAGGAAGTGCCCTTTAACTTCACCAAACATTGACCAATCGGCCCGAAACTTCATATGTGACACCAAGGGCCCGCCCTGAACACGTCTGCAAAGTATGACCTGCACACAGGAAGTAGGTCGCCCGAAACAGGAAGTGCCCTGTCATTTGCCAAACATTGACCAATCGGCCCGAAACTTGATATGTGAGACCAAGGGCCCACCCTGAACAAATCTGCAAGACATCACCTGCACACAGGAAGTAGATCCTCTGAAACAGGAAGTGCCCTTTAATTTCACCAAACATTGACCAATCGGCCCGAAACTTCATATGTGACACCAAGGGCCCGCCCTGAACACGTCTGCAAAGTATGACCTGCACACAGGAAGTAGGTCGCCCGAAACAGGAAGTGCCCTGTCATTTGCCAAACATTGACCAATCGGCCCGAAACTTGATATGTGAGACCAAGGGCCCACCCTGAACAGATCTGCAAGACATCACCTGCACACAGGAAGTAGTTCCTCTGAAACAGGAAGTGCCCTTTAACTTTCCCAAACATTGACCAATCGGCCCAAAACTTCATATGTGACACCAAGGGCCCGCCCTGAACATGTTTGCAAACCATGACCTGCACACAGGAAGTAGGTCTTCGCAGACAGGAAGTGACCCGTAACATTGCCATACGTCGACCAATCTGCACTAAACTTCACATGCGAGATAAGGAACCCGGCCAGAGCCCACGTTATACATGACATGCCGGTAGAGGGTGGCGGCCGCGAGGTCCCGTACAACGCTGCTTGCAGCTTTAATTAGGGACCGAGCACTCACACAGTGTGCGAGGACCTATTGTAATTCGAGCAACATAAACCGCGCACTCACACAGCAGTGTGCAAGGACCTAGGACTGTGCACAAACACAGTAGTGTGCAGGGACCGAGGACCGAGCACGCACACAGTGCGCGTAGGGTCCGAGCCCACGCAGTGGGCGAGGACATATTGTTATTCTAGGAATTATTATTATTATTATTATTATTATTATTTTCTTTCTCTCCACGGGATCTTGAATTTGACCCCCTGAACCAGCGTGAAAACGGACGAAAATTGGCACGCACACCAGAACTGCCGAAAAATTCGATAAAATAGTGGAATTGCGAAAAAACAATGCAAAGTGGCTCAGTAGCGCCCCCACAGGTCACTGCCTATGGAGCAGGCAAAATTTAGTTTCACCGAATTTCCCGAAACTCGGAGGGGTGATTGTTCGGCGTAAGCCGAACAAAAAATCCTTTTGACACCATGACCTTGACTCAACAGGAAGTCGGCCATCTTGGATTTGGCGTCCATCTTGGCGTTTTATAAGTTTCGTAACTGAACGAACTTGTCTGAGGGCGCTCATCGTAGCGACGCGGAAAACGCTTCAAATTGTTCCAGACCCATCCAAGATCTAAAGTTATTGGAAACTTTCGCAGATTCAAAAGGGCGTGGCCACGGCAGCCATCGGAATTTTGGCGAATTTCGGCGGCTCGCCACGAAACAGGAAGTGCGCTATAACTTCGCCATACTTTGGCCTATCCACACGAAACTTCATACATGACACCAGACCCCGCCCCTGAACACGTCTACGAATGCGAACTTGACCCCAACGCGATGTCGGCCATTTTGATTATCCCGTTTCGCCGCTAAACAGGAAGTGCCCTGTAACTTGCCCAAAAATTTCCCGATTGACCCAAAACTTGATATGTGAGACCATGTGCCCGCCCTGAACACATATGCAAGACATCACCTGCACACAGGAAGTAGATCCTCTGAAACAGGAAGTGCCCTTTAACTTCACCAAACATTGACCAATCGGCCCGAAACTTCATATGTGACACCAAGGGCCCGCCCTGAACACGTCTGCAAAGTATGACCTGCACACAGGAAGTAGGTCGCCCGAAACAGGAAGTGCCCTGTCATTTGCCAAACATTGACCAATCGGCCCGAAACTTGATATGTGAGACCAAGGGCCCACCCTGAACAAATCTGCAAGACATCACCTGCACACAGGAAGTAGATCCTCTGAAACAGGAAGTGCCCTTTAATTTCACCAAACATTGACCAATCGGCCCGAAACTTCATATGTGACACCAAGGGCCCGCCCTGAACACGTCTGCAAAGTATGACCTGCACACAGGAAGTAGGTCGCCCGAAACAGGAAGTGCCCTGTCATTTGCCAAACATTGACCAATCGGCCCGAAACTTGATATGTGAGACCAAGGGCCCACCCTGAACAGATCTGCAAGACATCACCTGCACACAGGAAGTAGTTCCTCTGAAACAGGAAGTGCCCTTTAACTTTCCCAAACATTGACCAATCGGCCCGAAACTTATTATGTGAGACCAAGGGCCCGCCCTGAACACGTCTGCAAAGTATGACCTGCACACAGGAAGTAGGTCTCCCTAAACAGGAAGTGCCCTGTCATTTGCCCGTACATTGACCAATCGACCTGAAACTTGATATGTGAGATCACGGGCCCGCCCTGAACATGTCTGCAAGACATCACCTGCACACAGGAAGTAGATTGTCTGAAACAGGAAGTGCCCTTTAACTTCTCCAAACATTGACCAACCGGCCCGAAACTTGATATGTGGTACCAAGGGCCAGCCCTGAACACGTCTTCAAGACATGACCTGCACACAGGAAGTAGGTCTCCCTAAACAGGAAGTGCCCTGTCATTTGCCCGTACATTGACCAATCGACCTGAAACTTGATATGTGAGATCATGGGCCCGCCCTGAACACGTCTGCAAGACATCACCTGCACACAGGAAGTAGATTGTATGAAACAGGAAGTGCCCTTTAACTCCGCCAAACATTGAACAATCGGCCCAAAACTTGATATGTGAGACCAAGGGCCCGCCCTGAACATGTTTGCAAACCATGACCTGCACACAGGAAGTAGGTCTTCCCAGACAGGAAGTGACCCGTAACATTGCCATACGTCGACCAATCTGCACTAAACTTCACATGCGAGATAAGTAACCCGGCCAGAGCCCACGTTATACATGACATGCCGGTAGAGGGTGGCGGCCGCGAGGTCCCGTACAACGCTGCTTGCAGCTTTAATTATTATTATTATTATTATTTTCTTTCATGCCACGGGATCTCAAATTTGACCCCCTGACCCTGCGTGAAAACGGACGAAAATTGGCACGCACATCAGAACTGCCGAAAAATTCGATAAAATAGTGGAATTGCGAAAAAACTATGCAAAATGGCTCAGTAGCGCCCCCACAGGTCACGTGCCTATGGAGCAGGCAAAATTTAGTTTCACCGAATTTCCCCAAATTTGGAGGGGCGATTGTTCGGCGCAAGCCGAACAAAAAATCCTTTTGACACCATGACCTCGACTCAACAGGAAGTCGGCCATCTTGGATTTGGCGTCCATCTTGGCGTTTTACAAGTTTCGTAACTGAACGAACTTGTCTGAGGGCGTTCATCGTAGCGACGCGGAAAACGCGTCAAATTGTTCCAGACCCATCCAAGATCTAAAGTTATAGAAAACTTTCGCAGATTCAAAGGGGCGTGGCCACGGCAGCCATCGGAATTTTGGCGAATTTCGGCGGCTCGCCACGAAACAACACGTGTGCTATAACTTCGCCATACTTTGGCCTATCCACACGAAACTTCATACGTGACTCGAGACCCCGCCCCTGAACACGTCTACGAATGCGAACTTGACCCCAACGCCATGTCGGCCATTTTGATTATCGCGTTTCGCCGCTAAACAGGAAGTGCCCTGTAACTCGCCCAAAAATTTCCCGATTGACCCAAAACTTGATATGTGAGACCATGTGCCCGCCCTGAACACATATGCAAGACATCACCTGCACACAGGAAGTAGATCCTCTGAAACAGGAAGTGCCCTTTAACTTCACCAAACATTGACCAATCAGCCCGAAACTTGATACGTGGTACCAAGGGCCCGCCCTGAACACGTCTGTAAGACATCACCTGCACACAGGAAGTAGGGTGCCTGAAACAGGAAGTGCCCTGTCATTTGCCCATACATTGACCAATCGGCTCCAAAATTGATACGTGGTACCAAGGACCTGCCCTGAACACATCTGCAAGACACCACCTGCACACAGGAAGTAGGTCGCCCGAAACAGGAAGTGCCCTTTAACTCCGCCAAACATTGACCAATCAGCCCGAAACTTGATACGTGGTACCAAGGGCCCGCCCTGAACACGTCTGTAAGACATCACCTGCACACAGGAAGTAGGGTGCCTGAAACAGGAAGTGCCCTGTCATTTGCCCATACATTGACCAATCGGCTCCAAAATTGATACGTGGTACCAAGGACCTGCCCTGAACACATCTGGAAGACACCACCTGCACACAGGAAGTAGGTCGCCCGAAACAGGAAGTGCCCTTTAACTCCGCCAAACATTGACCAATCGGCCCAAAACTTGATATGTGAGACCAAGGGCCCGCCCTTAACATGTTTGCAAACCATGACCTGCATACAGGAAGTAGGTCTTCCCAGACAGGAAGTGACCCGTAACATTGCCATACGTCGACCAATCTGCACTAAACTTCACATGCGAGATAAGTAACCCGGCCAGAGCCCACGTTATACATGACATGCCGGTAGAGGGTGGCGGCCGCGAGGTCCCGTACAACGCTGCTTGCAGCTTTAATTATTCTTATTATTCCTTAAAGTAAATCGCCTTTTTGAGGCCTTTCCCATACCCCAAAACTCACAGATTTTTGTGACCGCATCAATCCTGGTGTAAATTTACGTCTGAAAAAGGTTCGGGGAATGTGCGTCGAAAATTGAATGTGGGAGGGGCCAATAAGTGCGGCGCCACCTGTCCAAATTCACCATGACCAACACAATTATCGCACATGCCCGAAATTCGGTACACATGTGTAGTGGGTCAGGATGAAGAAAAAATTACATTATGACCATGATCCAAACCCAACAGGAAATCCGCCATCTTGGGTTGATTGGCCATTTTTTGGCGATTTTGGCGAATTCGCAGCAATGGTATTTGAACTAACTCCTCCTAGAGTTTTCGTGCGATCACCTTCAAACTTGGTGAGGTCCCTGTGGACCAGTTGAGGAGCTCACGGTATCAAAAAAAATTTCAAATGTCGCACGGCGCACGAGATAGGGGGCGGCAAAGTTCGTGATGATTCTGATGTTTCGCATCAGAAAAAAAAAACCCTTATAACTTTGCGATGGAAGGTCCGATCCGAACCAAACTTGCTATGATTGATGATGGGCCATGGCTGAAGACGTCTATGAAAAAACGGTGAAGTTTGAAAACAGCGCCTCCTTGTGGTGAAAGAAAATACACAAAAAAAAAGTTTTTTTACGATTTCGGGAATAACTTTTACACAGATAATCGTACGGCACTCAAAATTGGTGACAACAGTCAAAACACATGGTAGATGATGCGTGATCAATATGACGACAAATCGTTTAACGGTGTTGCCATGGCAACGACGCAAAGTCGGATTTTTGGGACAAAAAATCAAACTGCTACAACTTCGCGAATCCTGGTCCGATCTGAACCAAACTTGCTAGGATTGATGATAGTCCGGCCCTAAAGACGTCTATATGAAAATATTCAATTTCGAAAACAGCGCCCCCTGGTGACAGCAGACAATATGACAGCTTGTATTTCAATTATCTCCTCCTAGAGCTTTTGTGCGATCACCTTCAAACTTGGTGAGATCAATGTGGACGAGTTGAGCATCAAAAGTTATCAAAAGCTTTTTAAAATATTGTATGGCGTACGAGATAGGGGGCGCCAAAATTGGAGATAATAATAATTTTTCATAACAGACAATGAAACTCTTATAACTTTGCGATGGAAGGTCTGATCCCAACCAAACTTGCTATAGTTGATGATGGTTAGTTGCTGAACACGACTATGTTGCTGAAACGGTACATTTTGAAAACAGCACCTCCTGGTGGTGGTAGAAAATTCTAAAAAAACAAACTGTTACAACTTTGCCAATCCCGGTCCGATCTGAACCAAACTTGCAAGGATTGATGACAGTCCGGCCCTGAACACGTCTATATGAAAATATTCATTTTCAAATACAGCGCCCCCTGGTGACAGCAGACAGAATTACATTTATAGTTTTTGATGCTGCTCCAACAGGGATTGTTGTATCCACTTGAAACTTAGTATGTGGGACCCCAGACCCTTCCTCAACATGTCCGTAAAAGGTCACCTCCCTACAGGAAGTGGAACGCCCGAAACAGGAAGTAAAGTCTTACATTGTCCGATTGACACGAAACTGGATATGTGAGTTACTGGACCTTCCCTGAACATGTTTACGGAGACGCCGTTGACCGAACAGGAAGTCGGCCATTTTAAACAGGAAGTGCCCTCTAACTTTGCCGTACGTTGTCCTATCTGCACAAAACCTTATATGTGACACCAGGGACCTGTCCTGAGCATGTCCGTAAAAGGTCACCTCCCTACAGGAAGTGGAACGCCCGAAACAGGAAGTAAAGTCTTACATTGTCCGATCTGAACAAAACTTGATATGTAAGACAAGGTAACTTCCCTGAACACGTTTACGGAGACGAACAGGAAGTTGGCCATTTTAAACAGGAAGTGCCCTCTAACTTTGCCGTACGTTGTCCGATTTGCACGAAACCTTTTATGTGACACCAGGGACCTGTCCTGAGCATGTCTGCAAGAGATGACCTCCCAACAGGAAGTGGAATGCCCGAAACAGGAAGTCAACTCTAAGATTGTCCGATCTGCACAAAACTTGATATGTAAGACAAGGGAAGTTCCCTGAACACGTTTACGGACACGCACTTGACCGAACAGGAAGTCTGCCATTTTAAACAGGAAGTGCCCTATAACTTTGCCATACGTTGCCTGATCCCCCTCGAAATTTGGAACGACATGCGCGGGGACGCCGCTGAAAATAACTAGTTATTATTATTATTATTATTCCTAAAAGTAAATCGCATTTTTGAGGCCTTTCCCTTACCCCAAAACTCACAGATTTTTGTGACCGCATCAATCCTGGTGTAAATTTACGTCTGAAAGTCGTTCGGGGAAAATGCGTGGAAAATTGGAAGTGGGAGGGGCTAAAAAGTCACGCAAAAAACTTCTATTAGGTCAACTCATGTCGGGTTTAACGTACGTGAACGAAACTTGGTACACACGTTCACTAGGTGGGGACGGTCAAAAAAGTCGATGACGACTTTCCCGTGAAACCTACAGGAAGTCCGCCATCTTGGGTTGATTGGCGATTTTTGGGCGATTTTGGCGAATTCGCAGCAATGGTATTTGAACTATCTCCTCCTAGAGTTTTCGTGCGATCACCTTCAAACTTGGTGAGGTCCCTGTGGACCAGTTGAGGAGCTCACGGTATCAAAAGTTTTTTCAAATGTCGCACGGCGCACGAGATAGGGGGCGGCAAAGTTCGTGATGATTCTGATGTTTCGCATCAGAAAAACAAAACTCTTATAACTTTGCGAAGGAAGGTCCAATCTGAACCAAACTTGCTATGATTGATGATGGGCCATGGCTGAAGACGTCTATGAAAAAACGGTGAAGTTTGAAAACAGCGCCTCCTTGTGGTGAAAGAAAATACACAAAAAAAAAGTTTTTTTACGATTTCGGGAATAACTTTTACACAGATAATCGTACCGAACTCAAAATTGGTGACAACAGTCTAAACACATGGTAGATGATGCGTGATCAATATGACGACAAATCGTTAAACGGTGTTGCCATGGCAACGACGCAAAGTCGGATTTTTGGGACAAAAAATCAAACTGCTACAACTTCGTGAATCCTGGTCCGATCTGAACCAAACTTGCTAGGATTGATGATAGTCCGGCCCTAAAGACGTCTATATGAAAATATTCAATTTCGAAAACAGCGCCCCCTGGTGACAGCAGACAATATGACAGCTTGTATTTCAATTATCTCCTCCTAGAGCTTTTGTGCGATCACCTTCAAACTTGGTGAGATCAATGTGGACGAGTTGAGCATCAAAAGTTATCAAAAGCTTTTTAAAATATTGTATGGCGTACGAGATAGGGGGCGCCAAAATTGGAGATAATAATAATTTTTCATAACAGACAATGAAACTCTTATAACTTTGCGATGGAAGGTCTGATCCCAACCAAACTTGCTATAGTTGATGATGGTTAGTTGCTGAAGACGACTATGTTGCTGAAACGGTACATTTTGAAAACAGCGCCTCCTGGTGGTGGTAGAAAATTCTAAAAAAACAAACTGTTACAACTTTGCCAATCCTGGTCCGATCTGAACCAAACTTGCAAGGATTGATGACAGTCCGGCCCTGAACACGTCTATATGAAAATATTCATTTTCAAATACAGCGCCCCCTGGTGACAGCAGACAGAATTACATTTATAGTTTTTGATGCTGCTCCAACAGGGATTGTTGTATCCACTTGAAACTTAGTATGTGGGACCCCAGACCCTTCCTCAACATGTCCGTAAAAGGTCACCTCCCTACAGGAAGTGGAATGCCCGAAACAGGAAGTAAAGTCTTACATTGTCCGATTGACACGAAACTAGATATGTGAGTTACCGGACCTTCCCTGAACATGTTTCTGGAGAAGAACAGGAAGTCGGCCATTTTAAACAGGAAGTGCCCTCTAACTTTGCCGTACGTTGTCCGATTTGCACAAAACCTTATATGTGACACCAGGGACCTATCCTGAGCATGTCCGTAAAAGGTCACCTCCCTACAGGAAGTGGAACGCCCGAAACAGGAAGTAAAGTCTTACATTGTCCGATTGACACAAGACTAGATATGTGAGTTACGGGACCTTCCCTGAACATGTTTCCAGAGACGAACAGGAAGTTGGCCATTTTAAACAGGAAGTGCCCTCTAACTTTGCCGTACGTTGTCCGATTTGCACGAAACCTTATATGTGACACCAGGGACCTGTCCTGAGCATGTCTGCAAAAGATGACCTCCCAACAGGAAGTGGAATGCCCGAAACAGGAAGTAAACTCTAAGATTGTCCGATCTGAACAAAACTTGATATGTAAGACAAGGGAAGTTCCCTGAACACGTTTACGGACACGCACTTGACCGAACAGGAAGTCTGCCATTTTAAACAGGAAGTGCCCTATAACTTTGCGATACGTTGCCCGATCCCCCTCGAAATTTGGAACGACATGCGCGGGGACGCAGCTGAAAATAACTAGTACTGAAAATAACTAGTACTGAAAATAACTAGTACCGCGCGCGGTGAATGAACGGGTGAGAGCGCGAGGCACGCGGGGAGCCGTGGCACACGGCGACCCGCGTGGGTCGGCTCGAACCCGTTCAGAACCGCGCGCGGTACTAGTTATTAGGGTTCGAGCAACAAGGTTGCAAGAAACCTATTGAAACTGGAAGGATTATTATTATTATTATTCTTATTATTCCCCCAAATGAATTGCCTTTTTGAGGCCTTTCCCATACCCCAAAACTCACCAATTTTTGTGACCGCATCAATCCTGGTGTAAATTTACGTCTGAAAAAGGTTCGGGGAATGTGCGTCGAAAATTGAATGTGGGAGGGGCCAATAAGTGCGGCGCCACCTGTCCAAATTCACCATGACCAACACAAATATCGCACATGCACGAAATTCGGTACACATGTGTAGTGGGTCAGGATGAAGAAAAAATTACATTATGACCATGATCCAAACCCAACAGGAAATCCGCCATCTTGGGTTGATTGGCGATTTTTTGGCGATTTTGGCGAATTCGCAGCAATGGTATTTGAACTAACTCCTCCTAGAGTTTTCGTGCGATCACCTTCAAACTTGGTGAGGTCCCTGTGGACCAGTTGAGGAGCTCACGGTATCAAAAGTTTTTTCAAATGTCGCACGGCGCACGAGATAGGGGGCGGCAAAGTTCGTGATGATTCTGATGTTTCGCATCAGAAAAAAAAAAATCTTATAACTTTGCGATGGAAGGTCCGATCCGAACCAAACTTGCTATGATTGATGATGGGCCATGGCTGAAGACATCTATGAAAAAACGGTGAAGTTTGAAAACAGCGCCTCCTTGTGGTGAAAGAAAATACACACAAAAAAAGTTTTTTTACGATTTCGGGAATAACTTTTACACAGATAATCGTACCGCACTGAAAATTGGTGACAACAGTCAAAACACATGGTAGATGATGCGTGATCAATATGACGACAAATCGTTTAACGGTGTTGCCATGGCAACGACGCAAAGTCGGATTTTTGGGACAAAAAATCAAACTGCTACAACTTCGCGAATCCTGGTCCGATCTGAACCAAACTTGCTAGGATTGATGATAGTCCGGCCCTAAAGACGTCTATATGAAAATATTAAATTTCGAAAACAGCGCCCCCTGGTGACAGCAGACAATATGACAGCTTGTATTTCAATTATCTCCTCCTAGAGCTTTTGTGCGATCACCTTCAAACTTGGTGAGATCAATGTGGACGAGTTGAGCATCAAAAGTTATCAAAAGCTTTTTAAAATATTGTATGGCGTACGAGATAGGGGGCGCCAAAATTGGAGATAATAATAATTTTTCATAACAGACAATGAAACTCTTATAACTTCGCGATGGAAGGTCTGATCCCAACCAAACTTGCTATAGTTGATGATGGTTAGTTGCTGAAGACGACTATGTTGCTGAAACGGTACATTTTGAAAACAGCGCCTCCTGGTGGTGGTAGAAAATTCTAAAAAAACAAACTGTTACAACTTTGCCAATCCTGGTCCGATCTGAACCAAACTTGCAAGGATTGATGACAGTCCGACCCTGAACACGTCTATATGAAAATATTCATTTTCAAATACAGCGCCCCCTGGTGACAGCAGACAGAATTACGTTTATAGTTTTTGATGCTGCTCCAACAGGGATTGTTGTATCCACTTGAAACTTAGTATGTGGGACCCCAGAGCCTTCCTCAACATGTCCGTAAAAGGTCACCTCCCTACAGGAAGTGGAACGCCCGAAACAGGAAGTAAAGTCTTACATTGTCCGATTGACACGAAACTAGATATGTGAGTTACTGGACCTTCCCTGAACATGTTTACGGAGACGCCGTTGACCGAACAGGAAGTCGGCCATTTTAAACAGGAAGTGCCCTCTAACTTTGCCGTACGTTGTCCGATCTGCACAAAACCTTATATGTGACACCAGGGACCTGTCCTGAGCATGTCCGTAAAAGGTCACCTCCCTACAGGAAGTGGAACGCCCGAAACAGGAAGTAAAGTCTTACATTGTCCGATCTGAACAAAACTTGATATGTAAGACAAGGGAACTTCCCTGAACACGTTTACGGAGACGAACAGGAAGTTGGCGATTTTAAACAGGAAGTGCCCTCTAACTCTGCCGTACGTTGTCCGATTTGCACGAAACCTTTTAATAGACACCAGGGACCTGTCCTGAGCATGTCTGCAAGAGATGACCTCCCAACAGGAAGTGGAATGCCCGAAACAGGAAGTAAACTCTAAGATTATCCGATCTGCACAAAACTTGATATGTAAGACAAGGGAAGTTCCCTGAACACGTTTACGTACACGCACTTGACCGAACAGGAAGTCTGCCATTTTAAACAGGAAGTGCCCTATAACTTTGTCATACGTTGCCCGATCCCCCTCGAAATTTGGAACGACATGCGCAGGGACGCCGCTGAAAATAACTAGTACTGAAAATAACTAGTACTGAAAATAACTAGTACCGCGCGCGGTGAATGAACGGGTGAGAGCGCGAGGCACGCGGGGAGCCGTGGCACACGGCGACCCGCGTGGGTCGGCTCGAACCCGTTCAGAACCGCGCGCGGTACTAGTTAGGGTTCGAGCAACAAGGTTGCAAGAAACCTATTGAAACTGAAAGGATTATTATTATTAGGGTTCGAGCAACAAGGTTGCAAGAACCCTATTGAAACTGGAAGGATTATTATTATTATTATTATTATTATTATTCTTATTATTCCCCCAAATGAATCGCATTTTTGAGGCCTTTCCCATACCCCAAAACTCACAGATTTTTGTGACCGCATCAATCGTGGTGTAAATTTACGTCTGAAAAAAGTTCGGGGAATGTGCGTCGAAAATTGAATGTGGGAGGGGCCAATAAGTGCGGCGCCACCTGTCCAAATTCACCATGACCAACACAAATATTGCACATGCACGAAATTCGGTACACATGTGTAGTGGGTCAGGATGAAGAAAAAATTACATTATGACCATGATCCTAACCCAACAGGAAATCCGCCATCTTTGGTTGATTGGCGATTTTTTGGCGATTTTGGCGAATTCGCAGCAATGGTATTTGAACTAACTCCTCCTAGAGTTTTCGTGCGATCACCTTCAAACTTGGTGAGGTCCCTGTGGACCAGTTGAGGAGCTCACGGTATCAAATGTTTTTTCAAATGTCGCACGGCGCACGAGATAGGGGGCGGCAAAGTTCGTGATGATTCTGATGTTTCGCATCAGAAAAAAAAAACTCTTATAACTTTGCGATGGAAGGTCCGATCCGAACCAAACTTGCTATGATCGATGATGGGCCATGGCTGAAGACGTCTATGAAAAAACGGTGAAGTTTGAAAACAGCGCCTCCTTGTGGTGAAAGAAAATACACAAAAATAAAGTTTTTTTACGATTTCGGGAATAACTTTTACACAGATAATCGTACCGCACTCAAAATTGGTGACAACAGTCAAAACACATGGTAGATGATGCGTGATCAATATGACGACAAATCGTTTAACGGTGTTGCCATGGCAACGACGCAAAGTCGGATTTTTGGGACAAAAAATCAAACTGCTACAACTTCGTGAATCCTGGTCCGATCTGAACCAAACTTGCTAGGATTGATGATAGTCCGGCCCTAAAGACGTCTATATGAAAATATTAAATTTCGAAAACAGCGCCCCCTGGTGACAGCAGACAATATGACAGCTTGTATTTCAATTATCTTCTCCTAGAGCTTTTGTGCGATCACCTTCAAACTTGGTGAGATCAATGTGGACGAGTTGAGCATCAAAAGTTATCGAAAGCTTTTTAAAATATTGTATGGCGTACGAGATAGGGGGCGCCAAAATTGGAGATAATAATTATTTTTCATAACAGACAATGAAACTCTTATAACTTCGCGATGGAAGGTCTGATCGCAACCAAACTTGCTATAGTTGATGATGGTTAGTTGCTGAAGACGACTATGTTGCTGAAACGGTACATTTTGAAAACAGCGCCTCCTGGTGGTGGTAGAAAATTCTAAAAAAACAAACTGTTACAACTTTGCCAATCCTGGTCCGATCTGAACCAAACTTGCAAGGATTGATGACAGTCCGGCCCTGAACACGTCTATATGAAAATATTCATTTTCAAATACAGCGCCCCCTGGTGACAGCAGACAGAATTACATTTATAGTTTTTGATGCTGCTCCAACAGGGATTGTTGTATCCACTTGAAACTTAGTATGTGGGACCCCAGACCCTTCCTCAACATGTCCGTAAAAGGTCACCTCCCTACAGGAAGTGGAACGCCCCGAAACAGGAAGTAAAGTCTTACATTGTCCGATTGACACGAAACTAGATATGTGAGTTACTGGACCTTCCCTGAACATGTTTACGGAGACGCCGTTGACCGAACAGGAAGTCGGCCATTTTAAACAGGAAGTGCCCTCTAACTTTGCCGTACGTTGTCCGATCTGTACAAAACCTTATATGTGACACCAGGGACCTGTCCTGAGCATGTCCGTAAAAGGTCACCTCCCTACAGGAAGTGGAACGCCCGAAACAGGAAGTAAAGTCTTACATTGTCCGATCTGAACAAAACTTGATATGTAAGACAAGGGAACTTCCCTGAACACGTTTACGGAGACGAACAGGAAGTTGGTGATTTTAAACAGGAAGTGCCCTCTAACTTTGCCGTACGTTGTCCGATTTGCACGAAACCTTTTATGTGACACCAGGGACCTGTCCTGAGCATGTCTGCAAGAGATGACCTCCCAACAGGAAGTGGAACGCCCGAAACAGGAAGTAAAGTCTTACATTGTCCGATTGACACCAAACTAGATATGTGAGTTACAGGACCTTCCCTGAACATGTTTCCAGAGACGAACAGGAAGTTGGCCATTTTAAACAGGAAGTGCCCTCTCACTTTGCCGTACGTTGTCCGATTTGCACGAAACCTTATATGTGACAGCAGGGACCTGTCCTGAGCATGTCGGCAAAAGATGACCTCCCTACAGGAAGTGGAACGCCCGAAACAGGAAGTAAGTTCTAAGATTGTCCGATTTGAACAAAACTTGATATGTAAGACAAGGGAACTTCCCTGAACACGTTTATAGACGCGCATTTGACCGAACAGGAAGTCGGCCATTTTAAACAGGAAGTGCCCTATAACTTTGCCATACATTGCCCGATCCCCCCCGAAATTTGTATCGACATGCGCGGGGACGCCGCTGAAAATAACTAGTACTGAAAATAACTAGTACCGCGCGCGGTGAATGAACGGGTGAGAGCGCGAGGCACGCGGGGAGCCGTGGCACACGGCGACCCGCGTGGGTCGGCTCGAACCCGTTCAGAACCGCGCGCGGTACTAGTTATTTTTATTATTATTATTCTTATTATTCCTTAAAGTAAATCGCCTTTTTGAGGCCTTTCCCATACCCCAAAACTCACAGATTTTTGTGACCGCATCAATCGTGGTGTAAATTTACGTCTGAAAAAGGTTCGGGGAATGTGCGTCGAAAATTGAATGTGGGAGGGGCCAATAAGTGCGGCGCCACCTGTCCAAATTCACCATGAACAACACAATTATCGCACATGCCCGAAATTCGGTACACATGTGTAGTGGGTCAGGATGAAGAAAAAATTACATTATGACCATGATCCAAACCCAACAGGAAATCCGCCATCTTGGGTTGATTGGCGATTTTTTGGCGATTTTGGCGAATTCGCAGCAATGGTATTTGAACTAACTCCTCCTAGAGTTTTCGTGCGATCACCTTCAAACTTGGTGAGGTCCCTGTGGACCAGTTGAGGAGCTCACGGTATCAAAAGTTTTTTCAAATGTCGCACGGCGCACGAGATAGGGGGCGGCAAAGTTCGTGATGATTCTGATGTTTCGCATCAGAAAAACAAAACTCTTATAACTTTGCGATGGAAGGTCCGATCCGAACCAAACTTGCTATGATTGATGATGGGCCATGGCTGAAGACGTCTATGAAAAAACGGTGAAGTTTGAAAACAGCGCCTCCTTGTGGTGAAAGAAAATACACAAAAAAAAAGTTTTTTTACGATTTCGGGAATAACTTTTACACAGATAATCGTACCGCACTCAAAATTGGTGACAACAGTCAAAACACATGGTAGATGATGCGTGATCAATATGACGACAAATCGTTTAACGGTGTTGCCATGGCAACGACGCAAAGTCGGATTTTTGGGACAAAAAATCAAACTGCTACAACTTCGTGAATCCTGGTCCGATCTGAACCAAACTTGCTAGGATTGATGATAGTCCGGCCCTAAAGACGTCTATATGAAAATATTCAATTTCGAAAACAGCGCCCCCTGGTGACAGTAGACAATATGACAGCTTGTATTTCAATTATCTCCTCCTAGAGCTTTTGTGCGATCATCTTCAAACTTGGTGAGATCAATGTGGACGAGTTGAGCATCAAAAGTTATCGAAAGCTTTTTAAAATATTGTATGGCGTACGAGATAGGGGGCGCCAAAATTGGAGATAATAATTATTTTTCATAACAGACAATGAAACTCTTATAACTTCGCGATGGAAGGTCTGATCCCAACCAAACTTGCTATAGTTGATGATGGTTAGTTGCTGAAGACGACTGTGTTGCTGAAACGGTACATTTTGAAAACAGCGCCTCCTGGTGGTGGTAGAAAATTCTAAAAAAACAAACTGTTACAACTTTGCCAATCCTGGTCCGATCTGAACCAAACTTGCAAGGATTGATGACAGTCCGGCCCTGAACACGTCTATATGAAAATATTCATTTTCAAATACAGCGCCCCCTGGTGACAGCAGACAGAATTACATTTATAGTTTTTGATGCTGCTCCAACAGGGATTGTTGTATCCCCTTGAAACTTAGTATGTGGGACCCCAGACCCTTCCTCAACATGTCCGTAAAAGGTCACCTCCCTACAGGAAGTGGAACGCCCGAAACAGGAAGTAAAGTCTTACATTGTCCGATTGACACGAAACTAGATATGTGAGTTACTGGACCTTCCCTGAACATGTTTACGGAGACGCCGTTGACCGAACAGGAAGTCGGCCATTTTAAACAGGAAGTGCCCTCTAACTTTGCCGTACATTGTCCGATCTGCACAAAACCTTATATGTGACACCAGGGACCTGTCCTGAGCATGTTTGTAAAAGGTCACCTCCCTACAGGAAGTGGAACGCCCGAAACAGGAAGTAAAGTCTTACATTGTCCGATCTGAACAAAACTTGATATGTAAGACAAGGGAACTTCCCTGAACATGTTTACGGAGACGAACAGGAAGTTGGCGATTTTAAACAGGAAGTGCCCTCTAACTTTGCCGTACGTTGTCCGATCTGCACAAAACCTTATATGTGACACCAGGGACCTGTCCTGAGCATGTCCGTAAAAGGTCACCTCCCTACAGGAAGTGGAACACCCGAAACAGGAAGTAAAGTCTTACATTGTCCGATTGACACGAAACTAGATATGTGAGTTACGGGACCGTCCCTGAACATGTTTCCAGAGACAAACAGGAAGTTGGCCATTTTAAACAGGAAGTGCCCTCTAACTTTGCCGTACGTTGTCCGATTTGCACGAAAGCTTATATTTGACACCAGGGACCTGTCCTGAGCATGTCTGCAAAAGATGACCTCCCAACAGGAAGTGGAATGCCTGAAACAGGAAGTAAACTCTAAGATTGTCCGATCTGAACAAAACTTGATATGTAAGACAAGGGAACTTCCCTGAACTCGTTAACGGACGCGCATTTGACCGAACAGGAAGTCAGCCATTTTAAACAGGAAGTGCCCTATAACTTTGCCATACGTTGCCCGATCCCCCCGAAATTTGGATCGACATGCGCGGGGACGCCGCTGAAAATAACTAGTACTGAAAATAACTAGTACCGCGCGCGGTGAATGAACGGGTGAGAGCGCGAGGCACGCGGGGAGCCGTGGCACACGGCGACCCGCGTGGGTCGGCTCGAACCCGTTCAGAACCGCGCGCGGTACTAGTTATTTTTTTTATTATTAGGGTTCGAGCAACAAGGTTGCAAGAACCCTATTGAAACTGGAAGGATTATTATTATTATTATTATTATTATTCTTATTATTCCTTAAAGTAAATCGCGTTTTTGAGGCCTTTCCCATACCCCAAAACTCACAGATTTTTGTGACCGCATCAATCGTGGTGTAAATTTACGTCTGAAAAAGGTTCGGGGAATGTGCGTCGAAAATTGAATGTGGGAGGGGCCAATAAGTGCGGCGCCACCTGTCCAAATTCACCATGACCAACACAAATATCGCACATGCACGAAATTCGGTACACATGTGTAGTGGGTCAGGATGAAGAAAAAATTACATTATGACCATGATCCAAACCCAACAGGAAATCCGCCATCTTGCGTTGATTGGCCATTTTTTGGCGATTTTGGCGAATTCGCAGCAATGGTATTTGAACTAACTCCTCCTAGAGTTTTCGTGCGATCACCTTCAAACTTGGTGAGGTCCCTGTGGACCAGTTGAGGAGCTCACGGTATCAAAATTTTTTTCAAATGTCGCACGGCGCACGAGATAGGGGGCGGCAAAGTTCGTGATGATTCTGATGTTTCGCATCAGAAAAACAAAACTCTTATAACTTTGCGATGGAAGGTCCGATCCGAACCAAACTTGCTACCATTGATGATGGGCCATGGCTGAAGACGTCTATGAAAAAACGGTGAAGTTTGAAAACAGCGCCTCCTTGTGGTGAAAGAAAATACACAAAAAAAAAGTTTTTTTACAATTTCGGGAATAACTTTTACACACATAATCGTACCGCACTGAAAATTGGTGACAACAGTCAAAACACATGGTAGATGATGCGTGATCAATATGACAACAAATCGTTTAACGGTGTTGCCATGGCAACGACGCAAAGTCGGATTTTTGGGACAAAAAATCAAACTGCTACAACTTCGTGAATCCTGGTCCGATCTGAACCAAACTTGCTAGGATTGATGATAGTCCGGCCCTAAAGACGTCTATATGAAAATATTAAATTTCGAAAACAGCGCCCCCTGGTGACAGCAGACAATATGACAGCTTGTATTTCAATTATCTCCTCCTAGAGCTTTTGTGCGATCACCTTCAAACTTGGTGAGATCAATGTGGACGAGTTGAGCATCAAAAGTTATCGAAAGCTTTTTAAAATATTGTATGGCGTACGAGATAGGGGGCGCCAAAATTGGAGATAATAATAATTTTTCATAACAGACAATGAAACTCTTATAACTTCGCGATGGAAGGTCTGATCCCAACCAAACTTGCTATAGTTGATGCTGGTTAGTTGCTGAAGACGACTATGTTGCTGAAACGGTACATTTTGAAAACAGCACCTCCTGGTGGTGGTAGAAAATTCTAAAAAAACAAACTGTTACAACTTTGCCAATCCTGGTCCGATCTGAACCAAACTTGCAAGGATTGATGACAGTCCGGCCCTGAACACGTCTATATGAAAATATTCATTTTCAAATACAGCGCCCCCTGGTGACAGCAGACAGAATTACATTTATAGTTTTTGATGCTGCTCCAACAGGGATTGTTGTATCCACTTGAAACTTAGTATGTGGGACCCCAGACCCTTCCTCAACATGTCCGTAAAAGGTCACCTCCCTACAGGAAGTGGAACGCCCGAAACAGGAAGTAAAATCTTACATTGACCGATTGACACGAAACTAGATATGTGAGTTACTGGACCTTCCCTGAACATGTTTCCGGAGACGCCGTTGACCGAACAGGAAGTCGGCCATTTTAAACAGGAAGTGCCCTCTAACTTTGCCGTACGTTGTCCGATCTGCACAAAACCTTATATGTGACACCAGGGACCTGTCCTGAGCATGTCCGTAAAAGGTCACCTCCCTACAGGAAGTGGAACGCCCGAAACAGGAAGTAAAGTCTTACATTGTCCGATTTGAACAAAACTTGATATGTAAGACAAGGGAACTTCCCTGAACACGTTTATGGAGACGAACAGGAAGTTGGCGATTTTAAACAGGAAGTGCCCTCTAACTTTGCCGTACGTTGTCCGATTTGCACGAAACCTTTTATGTGACACCAGGGACCTGTCCTGAGCATGTCTGCAAGAGATGACCTCCCAACAGGAAGTGGAATGCCCGAAACAGGAAGTAAACTCTAAGATTATCCGATCTGCACAAAACTTGATATGTAAGACAAGGGAAGTTCCCTGAACACGTTTACGTACACGCACTTGACCGAACAGGAAGTCTGCCATTTTAAACAGGAAGTGCCCTATAACTTTGTCATACGTTGCCCGATCCCCCTCGAAATTTGGAACGACATGCGCAGGGACGCCGCTGAAAATAACTAGTACTGAAAATAACTAGTACTGAAAATAACTAGTACCGCGCGCGGTGAATGAACGGGTGAGAGTGCGAGGCACGCGGGGAGCCGTGGAACACGGCGACCCGCGTGGGTCGGCTCGAACCCGTTCAGAACCGCGCGCGGTACTAGTTATTTTTATTCTTATTATTCCTTAAAGTAAATCGCGTTTTTGAGGCCTTTCCCATACCCCAAAACTCACAGATTTTTGTGACCGCATCAATCCTGGTGTAAATTTACGTCTGAAAAAGGTTCGGGGAATGTGCGTCGAAAATTGAATGTGGGAGGGGCCAAAACGTGCGAAGCGACCTGTCAAAATTCACCATGACCAACACAATTATCTCACATGCACGAAAATCGGTACACATGTGTAGTGGGTCAGGATGAAGAAAAAATTACATTATGACCATGATCCAAACCCAACAGGAAATCCGCCATCTTGGGTTGATTGGCCATTTTTTGGCGATTTTGGCGAATTCGCAGCAATGGTATTTGAACTAACTCCTCCTAGAGTTTTCGTGCGATCACCTTCAAACTTGGTGAGGTCCCTGTGGACCAGTTGAGGAGCTCCCGGTATCAAAAGTTTTTTCAAATGTCGCACGGCGCACGAGATAGGGGACGGCAAAGTTCGTGATGATTCTGATGTTTCGCATCAGAAAAACAAAACTCTTATAACTTTGCGATGGAAGGTCCGATCCGAACCAAAGTTGCTACCATTGATGATGGGCCATGGCTGAAGACGTCTATGAAAAAACGGTGAAGTTTGAAAACAGCGCCTCCTTGTGGTGAAAGAAAATACACAAAAAAAAATTTTTTTTACGATTTCGGGAATAACTTTTACACAGATAATTGTACCGCACTCAAAATTGGTGACAACAGTCAAAACACATGGTAGATGATGCGTGATCAATATGACGACAAATCGTTTAACGGTGTTGCCATGGCAACGACGCAAAGTCGGATTTTTGGGACAAAAAATCAAACTGCTACAACTTCGTGAATCCTGGTCCGATCTGAACCAAACTTGCTAGGATTGATGATAGTCCGGCCCTAAAGACGTCTATATGAAAATATTAAATTTCGAAAACAGCGCCCCCTGGTGACAGCAGACAATATGACAGCTTGTATTTCAATTATCTCCTCCTAGAGCTTTTGTGCGATCACCTTCAAACTTGGTGAGATCAATGTGGACGAGTTGAGCATCAAAAGTTATCAAAAGCTTTTTAAAATATTGTATGGCGTACGAGATAGGGGGCGCCAAAATTGGAGATAATAATAATTTTTCATAACAGACAATGAAACTCTTATAACTTCGTGATGGAAGGTCTGATCCCAACCAAACTTGCTATAGTTGATGCTGGTTAGTTGCTGAAAACGACTATGTTGCTGAAACGGTACATTTTGAAAACAGCGCCTCCTGGTGGTGGTAGAAAATTCTAAAAAAACAAACTGTTACAACTTTGCCAATCCTGGTCCGATCTGAACCAAACTTGCAAGGATTGACGACAGTCCGGCCCTGAACACGTCTATATGAAAATATTCATTTTCAAATACAGCGCCCCCTGGTGACAGCAGACAGAATTACGTTTATAGTTTTTGATGCTGCTCCAACAGTGATTGTTGTATCCACTTGAAACTTAGTATGTGGGACCCCAGACCCTTCTGGAACATGTCCGTAAAAGGTCACCTCCCTACAGGAAGTGGAACGCCCGAAACAGGAAGTAAAGTCTTACATTGTCCGATTGACACGAAACTAGATATGTGAGTTACCGGACCTTCCCTGAACATGTTTACGGAGACGCCGTTGACCGAACAGGAAGTCGGCCATTTTAAACAGGAAGTGCCTTCTAACTTTGCCGTACATTGTCCGATCTGCACAAAACCTTATATGTGACACCAGGGACCTGTCCTGAGCATGTCCGTAAAAGGTCACCTCCCTACAGGAAGTGGAACACCCGAAACAGGAAGTAAAGTCTTACATTGTCCGATTGACACAAAACTAGATATGTGAGTTACGGGACCTTTCCTGAACATGTTTCCAGAGACGAACAGGAAGTTGGCCATTTTAAACAGGAAGTGCCCTCTAACTTTGCCGTACGTTGTCCGATTTGCACAAAACCTTTTATGTGACACCAGGGACCTGTCCTGAGCATGTCTGCAAGAGATGACCTCCTAACAGGAAGTGGAATGTCCGAAACAGGAAGTAAACTCTAAGATTATCCGATCTGCACAAAACTTGATATGTAAGACAAGGGAAGTTCCCTGAACACGTTCACGGACACGCACTTGACCGAACAGGAAGTCTGCCATTTTAAACAGGAAGTGCCCTATAACTTTGCCATACGTTGCCCGATCCCCCCCGAAATTTGGATCGACATGCGTGGGGACGCCGCTGAAAATAACTAGTGCTGAAAATAACTAGTACCGCGCGCGGTGAATGAACGGGTGAGAGCACGAGGCACGCGGGGAGCCGTGGCACACGGCGACCCGCGTGGGTCGGCTCGAACCCGTTCAGAACCGCGCGCGGTACTAGTTATTTTTATATTTAGTTTTATTGGTTGCATTTATTATCCCGCTCTTCCTTTCATCGGTTGCCCTGTTGGTTATTTGTTGTTTTGTGTTTCAGTGTTTCTACTAAATTTGTATATGCATGGCAGACTATTGCAACTCGATTAAAAATATAAATCATCACAATCAAATTTTATGTGTACCTTAAAGTTTCTGGCTATTTTTATTGTCATTTCTGTAACATCTAACATTATTTCCAATACCTAAACCACAATATTCTTTTTATGAGTGTTTTATTGGAAACATATACACATAAATCTTAAGAATAGGCTGCAGAATATTCTGCTAAATTATTTGGCAACCCCAAACAAATCTCCCACGACCCATTTGTGGGTCCCAACCCAGTTTCTGGGAATGAATGATTTACGTACATGAACTCTCATTTTTATTAAGCATTTCTAACATTGGTTTGGGAAAGTGCTCTGTAAATTAAGATTATCATTATTATAATTATTACATGACCATGATAAATATTTTCATCTAATTCTCTGTAAGAAGGTTATTAAGTTTTTTTTTTATCCATAATGTTGAACTGTTCCTTTTAAAATTCCAGTAATGGATCATGGATTTGTTCTGTGTTCATATTTTGCTCACATATTTCTTTTACAAAAATGAAACTGTATTCTCCTCTTTTGTCAGAGCTGATTCAGAATGGCCGCCTGCTGACGCTGCCCCTAGTGGCTGGTGACCTACACTCCTTGGTGCCCGATGAAGACGGGAGGCATCTGTATGTGGCCATTAAAGATAACCTGCTGTCTACCAGTCTGGACGACATAACACAGAACCCACGCAAGGTCAGCAGTGGAGGACGCACGCACGCACATACATTTACATACCATCTGAGGCAAGGTACGATACAGACATACAGCAGACGTATACAAAGCACACAGTTTAATGTCAGTACATTCAGGCCATGGATATGTCAAACGTGTGTTGAAAGAGAGTTGAAGTTCCCGTGAATTTTCTGTGACCTATATTTATATATAGTATGTCAGTCATGTTTTATATCATATCCACATCTTAAACTGCATCAGACCGAGGCATGAAGTCTCCAGTCAACGCTGCTCATCCGGATTCAGCTGGTCAAGTTCCTGCCCAGTGAATGTCGCTCTAATGATGCTGAGATCATAGTTCAAGTCGCCATGGACCACTGTCTCCAGTGTTACGCACCAGTGGTACATCTTGACATGACTAACGTTATCAGTGTAGCAGAGCCCAAACCAACATTGGCTCAAGGAAACACAACTTTGAGATGGATATGAACATGAATCTGGGTGGAAACTAGGGATATCTCAATCCGTAAACTCAAGTTTCAAAGCCGATCTGGGGATTAAATTAACTGAATTGAGATTGTGATCACCCCAATTGCCTCTCCTCGGTCTTATAATTTCCACATGCGCTGTCTGTCAGCTACTTCAGTGAGCACGTCCTTCATGTAGGTCGGCTGTAGACGCTAGCAGGGCTTTATTCGGAGCAGATTCCTATTATAATTTATTTCATATTACTTGTGCTGGATATAACTAGTCGTATTTTAATACAATGATTAATTCTGATCCACTCTGCTCTGTCTTCTCTGCCTGGTTTACTGTGCCACACATACAGTACATGCCTCACAGGGGACCAAACGGATGAATTTTATTTAACTGATCTTTATCTAGGTTATCTAGTTATGTAGGCGAATAAAAGTATATACTCAGGACTCGGTACCAGAAACCAGTTTCAAATCAATCTACTTGTTTCAAAAAAGCTCAAGAAAACTTCAAAGATGAAGGGTTACAGGTCTTTTGACATTTTGTGCTGCAGCTGAAACACAATATCCTGACAGCCAGACAGACACAGTGACAGTCTGTCAGCCAGACAGGTTGAGTTCAGGGTCACAGCAAGGGCAGTGACAGTGCTGTTTCTTCATAACTCTGCTCTGCCAGATCAAATCAATACCATCATCCTCAGACGTACAGGCAGGCTATTACAGAGCCAAACAGGTAAGGAAGCAGACAAACAGGCAGTGCAACAGACAGACAGAGAGACAGCAGTCAAGCTGGCCTGCCACCCACTCAGCCAGGCAGTCGGCCAACAAAAGGATAGATAGTCACCGTGGAATCATAACTCAGTTCTGTGCAAGCTGTAAAGTTATATATTTGTACATACAGTATTTATAGTCTGTTTATATCGTCCCAGCTTGTGTGCATTTTTTTTTTCTCTCATGGTGTTAAAATCACTCATGGTGCCATGTTCTCCACATTTCTGTTTATTTTCTCCGCTGCCAACATCCAGAGCTTCTTATCAGTGCTGCTCAAGACCATGTGAAGCCCAGTTTCATTTATGTTATTGTCTCACAACCGAACGAACCAAACACACACTGACGTTTACACAGTGTATATATACACAATCTTACTGGCTCGGTAAAAGCAGTTTTGGCACAGGGAGATGAGCATGTCCATCCCAGTTTGCGGCAGAGCGCCGCAGCTGACGCGTTTGTCGTCAGTCATCATTTTCTTTGATCAGGCTAAAAGCCTACAAGAAATTCCTTCTGAGTGAGTCGACGGCTGGAAACCCACATTAAACAAAGGGTCACTAAGGGTTTGAGTGTGTGTGGCTTTTCATTGCAGATTTGTTTATCTTTATTCATTCTCACTTGTGTTATAAGTTAATCACACGACTGTTAACTGTACAGAAATTCCCCGTGTGTGTGTTGTTTAAACTGACAGCCAGCATGCCTTTCACTCAGGTGTATATTTCCATCAACTATAGTCTTTACTTGGTGAGAATCCTTTAGTGGTGGTCCAAACTCCTGTCATTTGGTATTTGGAGATAAGGGGGGGACATGGTCTCTAATCTAATCTGATCATCTCTGCAGGAATGACTACAACAGGGAATGATTACTGGCCATCCACAAATTGTTTCCCGGAGGCATCATCATTTGTTATTAATCATATTCCGAGAGCTAATGTCACATTTTCTAAATCAAAGCAAATTAACATTAAAAAAAATAAAAAGCATAAAAGAGAGTCCTTGAGAACCAGTACCTGCACTTTGATAAAATGTTGTCCTTTATTCTGCTGAAACTTTGCTGGTTTCCTTTGCAAAATGACATGTTCTAAAGCAAAAAGAGAAGTTAATGTTCCTCAGAAACCACCGTTATGTGGTATGTAGAGATAAGTGTGAATGATCACTTATCATATTGAGTCCATCTCTGCTCCACCATTGCGGCCCCGGGGGGAATGACTGACTCAAGGAAATATTTAGATTAGTCATGTCACTGCCATCTGACACTAAGCCTCACTTCCGTTCCGTCTCTCTCCCTCTCTTCTTAACTTCGAAGTTATCTATTTTCCTGATTAGAGCTGAATCTTTCACACACCCAAACTTAAACAGGCTCAAAACAAATTGGACCTGATCCAGAAACAACCTGTGAATTTTATTCAGCCACAGTGATTTAAAGCTGTTTAAAAAAAAAATGGATGAACATGTGGTACTTCGTATTTTCTACCTCTTTTCTGTTTCAGGACTTCATACAAAGTTTAATTATGTTAACTGCCCATTTACCATACCATACCAGAGAAACAGTCTCCACTGAGTTGGTAACACTCTCTCCTACATTGCACAGATTGGAAGAACTCTATTTTGGACCATATGTTAATTTAATTCCTTGGCAGTGGTTCACATGACAAAGAGCCCACACACAATGTAAATGCATGAATATTATAAGCAACAAGACATAAGGCATCTATACAGATTTTTAGTGTTTTCCCTTCATCGCTAGAGTTTGTGCTCTTCTGATATAGAAGAGAAAACATCTGATTAATCTCATGTCCTGTCAAGTCCAATTTTACAATTTAAATGACATTAAACAGAAAATCTGACACCACCTAGAAAACAATTGAAGAAACATGAGCTCAATGTTCTTGGTCACCAGTAAATTCCATCATCAACATGGAGTTATGAATAACAGACTTGGTGTAATTAGGATACAAAGTTTATTTTACAGTACTGATGCGTCAACGTTTATCAATAAACCGAACACTCCCAACACAGAGTCAGTTTACCACCACACCGCCAACTCAAGATTGTCTTTGATACCACAAATTACATGTGAAGATGACAGATGATGACACTGGACACCCTTTAAAGTGGGAGGAGAAGCACCCACTGTGATCTTCTGCTTCTGTAGTCCATCTTCTTCAAGGTGTTGTGTGTGTGTGTGTTCAGAAATAGTCTTCTGCATACTTTGTTTGTAATGAGTGGTTATTTGAGTTACTGTTGCCTTCCTGTCATTTCAATCCCCCTTGCTTCAACGAGGCATTTTTCTGAACTAATCAGACCAACCTGACTGGCACCGTCAGGCATGCCGTGTTCAAAATCACTTCAATCATCCTTCTTCCTCATTCTGTTGCTTGATTTGAAATTCAGCAGGTATTCTTGATCATGTCAGCATGTCTCAATGCAGTGAGTTGCTGCCCTGTCATTGGCTGGTTAGGTATTTGTATTCACAAGCTGAGCCTAATACATTGACCCGTGTCATTCAGCTAACTTTATCAAGGGTCAACAATTATTTCGGCAAATGCACTAGAATTTATTACCATGACATGAATAGCATCAATGTGTATACTGCTTATAAGTTAACACATTTAACTGAGAACTACTGCTACATCTATATAGTTAAAGCAACAAATAAAACATATTGAGCCATATGATTGAGTCACACTTCTGAATTATCTGGACACTGTCTCACAAAAATGCTGATATGCCACATCACATGATACGATATGAAGTGAAGGTAGTCGATCGCTGCTTGAACAAAACCATACCATACCAATTAGTAAAATCGCATAATGGACAATATTTAAATAATTTGTGTTTATGTTTACAGTGTTTCAAAAAATAAATGATCCAAATTACTCTATAAAGTAACAACAGTCGTTGTATTGATGTGCACAGTGGGTGAGTTCATTTCATGGCCAGTATCAGTGCTGATTGAGCAGCTTGGCTCATCCTCAGGACATAATGTTGTTTTTGATTTCTTCTCACTGATGCTGCATCACTCTTCAGCTATTACATAAGAGGCATTAAACTCTCCCTCTTCACCTCCTGCCCTCTTCCTTCCAGATGAGTCATCTCTCTGTGCCTTACTTCCTCGTAAAGCACCTGTCAATGCTAAAAGCCGTTTATCGGAAATGTAGCGCAAGCAATAATGAAAAAAAAGTTTTAAAATCTCTCTCTTTCTTTCTTTCTTTATCTCTCTCGCTCTCTGCAGCTGTACTGGCCAGCCAGTCCGGACCGTGTCCAAGAATGTCTCATGGCTGGGAAGGATCTAGAGGTGATTCAAGGCTCACACACACACACATTCAAATACACACACATACAGGTAGTGCACTAGCAACTCTGTGTATGAATTATAAATGGCAGCCGATCACTTCTAAAGTCCCACTCGGAATAAAGGGGATCAGTGGTTTAAAGCTCAGGTTATATCAACTTTTTTTTTTCTTGCTCACTGCCTGGCGCAACGTTAGACCACAAGGAACTCCCTGTCAATAAGCAAGACAGTCTCACGTTAGATTGCAATCTGGAGCAAAATGTTTGAATGAATTCCTTTTGGAACAATGAACAAACGGATGCTGGCGAGCACATCGAGATTCAGGTAAGCTACCTTTATTCAGACAACGAATGACAAGTACAGGACAAAAATGGACAGACTTTGACAGGGGAAGAAAAGACAAACATATGATGCTCCCTGGGATAAGTTGGAATCCGTCAAATCCAAGATATGCGGATACTGATCTTCGTTTAAATTCAGTCTAGCTGGAGATCTCAGTGTGTGTGTGTAGTCACTGGCAGCCATGGGCAAAGTTTCATAGAATGTAATCTACTACTCTGATATAATCATGCAAGTCTTTTTGATTACCTTACAGTAATTTGGTGAAATTCAGTGTGGCTCCCTTTTAAATTTCCTGGTGATTTCAATTAAACCAATTAATATAAAACATCCACTACCTTAAAAGAAAGTAATAAAACTATGATTCCAAAATACTCATGCATGAATCCTCCATTAAGTTGTTTTTGTCTGTGTCTTTCTCTGAACAGTTGGAGTGTGCCAACTTCCTGCGAGTTGTGCAGCCTTTTAACCAGACTCACCTGTATGTGTGTGGCACCGGGGCCTTCAACCCACGCTGTGCTTTCATAGCGACCAGCATCTTCCAACGGGTATTTCTCCAAACACACTTTTCTGCAGCCACTTAATTAGGTAGACAGTGGTCATTTAATTTCATGCAGATTTTCTTTTGTGAAAAAAGTAAAGGTCCGAACATGTACTGTAGGCAGGAGCCTCGCAGGAGCCTCGCAGGAGCCTCGCAGGGAGCCGTCTTGTGAAGCCATGTTTCTACAGCAGCCTGAATTAACTAATCAACCAGAGCATGTGTTTCGCATTTTGTAGCAGAAGCTTACCACGCAATGAAGGAGAACAGCATCCTCTTTGGTATTCAAAGGCCACTGTAGTTCAAAAGCTTGAACAAAATCATACAGGCACTCTTAAGTGTGAAGTTTGTGGCTCAAAACGGATTATATTTTAATGCATAATAGTTTTTACAACCTACCGCATAGATGTGTTTTCAGTGAATGTAACCGCTTGCTTGTAAACAACTCACTTGCAAGCTGTTGCCAAGCTTTCTCAGATGTATGACAAAGCAATACATACAAACCAAAGTGAAACAAGTGAAGTAAATGTCATGATTAAGAAGAGAAAGTGGAGTTGACTCCAGAGCACACTGGTGTTCCTGCCACCCACTCTTCTGTGTGTGTGTGTGTGTGTTCTGCCTTCCAGCTCCAGCCCCCATTCCCAGGCCTATCAGCAGCTGAAATATCATATGTGTGGTGTCTGCCCCTATTCCCTCATATCTACCGTGGTTTACCCTGTGCCATCTGCCTGTTATATACACGGTGTTCCTTTTGTCTTTGCGGCTGCTATCAGGGGACGACTGGACACTGTAGAATTTTTATTTGACATTTTATGTCAAAAACACTGTAAATGCAATTATGGTGTGTCACACTTGTACCACACTGATAAACAGATCATTTGCCATCATCGAGACACATGTGGGTTATTCATGTGTCAGGAATCGGTCAATGGTGTTAAAGTGTGTGTGTGTGTGTACATGTCTGTTGAGTTTAGAGTTAGTTAGGCGTCTAGTTGTAATAGTTAAGGTTGTCTATGAGTGACCTCACTAAGAATGCTTTTCAAGAATGTGTGTGTGAGCTGACACTAATTCCATGAAAGCGTGTGTGAGATCGGAGCAGAGGTTCAGACGTAGAGAAGCTGGTGGTGGTGTCTGTTTGTAAGATTGGACTTCACACATTTTAAAATCCCTCCACTTAGCCTGATTACCCTCGGTTGGCTGCCCACTCTGTCTGCATGTGTGTGTATGAGAGGGAGAGGGAAAGAGATGATGCCTGTGGTAGGTTGGTTCAGTTGATTGAAATTGTTTTTCTGCCCGTTTGACAGAATTGTTGGATAAATAAAATAACACACAGAAATTAGAGTCACACTCACAAACCCTTTTTCCGAAATTCAATTATTTTCTTGTAACAGACAGCTGATTTCTGTCCTTGTTTCCGTTGCCAGTCAGAGCACCAGACTCTCTCCTACAGCCAGACAGAGTGTGGGAAGGGGAAATGTCCGTATGATCCATTCCAGAAAACAGCCTCCGCTGTTGTTGGTAAGTTGACCTCTTGTTTCCTGTTATCAGTTTATATCACAGGAATATTGAGAGATTGTGGTTGTTTAGTAAGGTGTGGATGTTGGTACATTCCTGTTTCTCACGAGAAATTCTGAGATCTGAACGTGTCTCACTTCGTAGTGTAGTGTATGAGTATGAAAGCTATCTTTTTTGCTCTGTGTTGGTTCTTCTGTGAAGATGGAGAGCTGTATGCTGGAATCACCTCAGACTTCATGAGCAGGGACTCTGCCTTCTTCCGTAGTCTCGGCAGTCGTCATGTCATCCGCACTGAGCAGTATGACTCCAACTGGCTGCAGAGTAAGTGAAAGAAAAAAAATCCTCTTCTTCTTGATTTTTGAAATGACTGGTGCATGCAAACCTTTAAACATGACCTTACACATGGTTGTTTGTCTTGGTATGTCTGTTTACATTACAATGTGTTGTTTCTTTTCACCTGTCACCAACCAAAATGCTAGCAGTCAAACAAACAGCTCAGATTGATGAAGTAAAAAAAGTCAAATTATCCACTATTATTATCACCATCCTTCTTGTTTTGTTAACTTAATATGCTGACCTAAGCAGAATATCTTATGCTCAAAACCAGCATCTCATGAACCATGCCCTGCAGCCCCAGTTGGTGTTTTATCAGGCCAATGTTTTGACGTCATCTCCATTCTTTGCACATTCTCACATGCATGTTACGTGCCTATCAGCTGAGATGGACTACGTTAATGTTGATTTATATTTGGCGCGCATCTCTCTCTTGCCAGATGCCCAGTTTGTGCGGGTAGCGCCGCTGTCTGAAACTGATAACCCAGAGGATGATAAGGTCTACGTGTTCTTCACTGAGCGCGCTCAGGAAGCAGAAGGGGCTGCTGGGAAGGTGCTCTACTCCAGGGTGGCACGTGTGTGCAAGGTATGAGGCAGAGAGTTTATAAGAGAGAGACGTGGTTCATGTGTTTATGTTATAGCTATGTCAGAAACTGTCTGCATGTGTTTACATAAATGTCTGCCTGGACAGGTAGAGTTTGTACAGTGTGTGTGTATAGGCCTGCTGAGGGGTGTTTACATAAATGTAAATTGGATGTTGTTCCAGCATGCTTCTATAGATAAGTCTGAGTTTTAGGCACTGTATATGTATTCTGCTCCACTGTGTCACTCTGTGAATGTTTTTTTTTCTTTATGACTCTTTATGTGGGTCTGTATAGATGTATGCATTTAAGATGGCATGTCTCCCTAAGTTTCACATTTAAGACAACAATACAAAGACATGGCTGAGAGACCTAGCTTTACGCATTATAATATTGTTCATCTTTTTTCATTTTTGAATAGAATGACATCGGAGGCCAGAGGAGTTTGGTTAATAAGTGGAGCACTTTCCAGAAAGCTCGTATGGTGTGTTCAGTCCCTGGACCAGATGGTCTAGAGACACACTTCAACCAACTGCGTAAGTACACACACAAGCAAGGCATTACATTCACCACAGAAGTAATCACATCCAACAGGCCTCAACCACTCATCTCATCAACATCTGCAGCTCTACCACAAAACACTTAATAAACAAAGAACAGAGTTCAGAATCAGAGCCTGTGTGTGCCTGTACTTGTATTTGCTCTATCTTTAGGACCTTATCTGGCATAAACACTGACCTTGTTGGAACTTATTGCTAAGATTTGACTTGTGGTTAAGGTTAAGGAGAAGGCTTTAGTTAGTCTGTCCAAATGAAGTCAATGCTGTGCCCTAAGAAGAATAGCTGTGCAAACTTATGTGTGTGTGTGTGTGTGTGTGTGTGTGAGAGAGAGAGGTTTATGAGGAGCAGAAACTTCTGGTTTAAATATTTTGAGGTGACATAGAGACTGAAGAATCTTAGAAGTGCTCAACCACAGGCTCAGTCTCTGTGTGTCTGTCTGCATCTGTGTCTGTGTCTGCATGGCTCCACCGTTACCACGGAGATCAACAGCTCTGATGGTCACCTTGGGTTCCTCTTCATGCCTCAGCCTTGGTAACCACAGCAACTGGCCCCAGCCTTAACATTCTGTTGCTGAGGTTTTGTTCAACATCAAGGACTGTATGTGTGCATATGTGTGTGAGCGCGTGTGTGTGTGTGTGTGTGTGTGTGTGTGTGTGTGTGTGTGTGTGTGAGACAGGAGCAGGTCTGTGACAACATGAGCCTTTAATGAGTGAATTAGGGTTTGTTAGCCTCTGTCTAACTGTTCTGTTTGTCAATCTGAACTCATATCTTTAGATGAATAACTCTGGTGCTACACTCTTGGTAAGGTGTATCCTCACAACATTTGTTTTACTAGAATTAGTGCCTTGAGATGAACCGTCTTATTTTCAAAGGTGTTCTCACACCATTAATAATTAACATGTTATTGTCTGTCTATGAAGGTCAGTCACCTGCCTCCAGGTGGTTTGTCAGATTTCTGTTGCAGGCTGCTCAATGGCACAGCATTTAAAGAGGCTGATATTCCCGCAGAGTGTTCGGGGTCAAAGCTTTAAGGCTTTGCAGACTGCAGTTTTGAGCTGTAAGATTTTTATCAGAATGGAGTCACACACGGTTTCTAAACTAATCAAACAAAAACTTAAAGGAAAGACCAATCAGCTGTAAACGTTTCTGTCTGGATTACTGTAAAAAAAACTTGGACTAGGACTTCAGCTTGCTGGAGTACCACTTTGCTGAGTGTAACTTTACAGCAGCAAAGATCTACAGTTCTACATTGGGGGTTTTGTCATTATATGAGTTAAGACTACACGACTCAGTTGATTTGGGTGTCCCACGTTAGATGAACCTTTGACAGGAGAAACACCTCACTAGTGTCTTTAGTGTCCTGAACACATTTGGTCATGAAACATGTGCTAAAAGTGAAAAAACTGGACTTTGGCTAATGGATGAATTGCTCCAAACCACATTTGGGGTTCTTGCTGTTGTGCAACCATTCAAAAACAGAAAGAGCTTTGTGGAGACGGGACTTGTTTTTGTAAACTTTAGTCTTTCAGAATAAACAGCATGACTCCTCTTAGCTGAACACACACAGAGCTGTTAATGCACATTCTCAAGCTTCAGCCCGTCTGAGGGACAGTTCTGACTTGTCGGGAGCGTAAACATTTCTGGCCAGCATGCCTGTGGCCACATTTTACAAATCTGATAAGGGTGCATACAAATTTGTTTGTGAACTCTCTTTAGCAGAACACACACTCATTCAAAACCACAAGCCCATATAGAGCAGATTAATCCATCAGGTTAAGAATGCTGTCAGTGTTGTGTTTATGCCATGCTCTGTCACACAGAAACACTACAGACCCAGGAAACCCTTGACACTCTGCGGGTCCCTTTAAACGGCAAAGCAGTGAATCTCACCAGGCTCTGTGTGTGTATGTGTACTTGTATTTGTTACCTTGTCAAGAACAGGAGTCCTCATGGATACCAAAGCCTGGTCCTGATGAAGCAGAACCTCATCTCTGAGGATAATATGTTTAAGTTTAAGGCTAAGATTTGAGTCATGGTTAGGTTAGTGTTAACAGGTTATGTTAAGTTTAGCGCTGTCCAAATGAATAGAAGTCAATGCAGTGTCCTAAGAAGAGTAGCTGCACAAACCTGTATGTTTGGTTGTGTCTTTGTGTGTATTCTGTAAGTATTTAGGTTCAGGTGTAGATTTAGTTCAACTGTGACTGTGTTGCTGCTTTAACAGGTGAAACAAATGTGGGGCAGATCCATTTTAGACTGCATAAACAACCATAGATGTCACAATTTGACAAAGAATTTTAAGTAAACACTTTACACAAGAACTCTAATTCATGTGTCGCAATATTCTCAAACCAAACATAAGTAATCCCAGTAGGCGTGGGAGATAAAATGATGACAGAGATTATTACAATTACAGTTGCAAGATCATAAAAGCGTAATCCTCATGCATCGAACACATTGAGATTAATCTTTCTCTGCCCTTAAAGAAACTCTCATTTCAATTGAATGATCAATTTTGACATTTTCAATAATTTGAACATTTATCAGCATATCAAGCAGGCCATTCTCTTCATACTTTATACTAAAGGGATATGTTATGTAAGTAAATCAAAAACCATTTGTAAATTTTGAAAAATATTAGTGTGTGTGCACACGTCTGTTAACACAGTGGGTGTATAAACAGGTCATCTGGTCAAGTTTACATGTTATGCCCTCAGGGTACAGGCTCCTGTGTCACAATGAATATTTGTCCATCTTTACGTGTCCTTCAACATATCCTTTGAACGACTGTCATGCAATGTAGACCTGATCACGCCTATGATCGACTGACCTGTGTGTGGTGTCCTCTTCCTCTTTCTGTGCTTAACAAACCCTGTGTTGGGTTGTTAAATATGGAGAAGTTGCATGGCTTTTTGATTTCAACAACACTTGTTTTGATCGGAGCATCGGGTGCATGATTGCCTCATGGAATGACTCATGGGAGAGACTTGCTTTGTAGTTATTGTTCAGGAACGTTTGGGCCGTGTTCATACAGCGAGCTGTAAATGTGTCTGGCTCTAGTTATCGACGGCGCTTGCGTAAAGTTGTACACCAAGCCTCATCAACCACAATTAAGAGGCGAGTGGAAGTGATTCATCTTCATCTGGAGAGAAGTTCAACTCGGAGGAAGGGTTCACTGCTGTTTACTGCTGCTGTGCATTGTGGTCATTGTTGCTGTTGTGGGTGGGCATGCTTTGAGGTTAAAGAGTGGGAAACAACAGCACTCTGTGGCCGGACTCAGTACTAAGACTCAGGAGACAATTTTCTTTTTTTTTTTATCATATTTTAATAAAGTTCAGTGTCCCAGACATAAGACAGTACCCCTCACATATACTGTACATGTCACAGTGTGTACTACTTGTGTTGGAAATGAAGGGAGGTTGGGGAACCATAAAGACTTTGATAAACAAACCATAAGACGGCAAAGGAAGTTGAGCGGATAAAGGATTCATATGATGCTGTTACAGAGGAAACAAAAATAAGACCCTGATGAGACCAGGGTTTACTTTGTCCAAAGTTCAATCTTTTTCACTGCCTCAAGATAGCAATTCACTGGACCCCACCTTTTTAAGACAGATTCATTATTGGGCATTTATTTATTGTTTGGTAAAACAAATGTATCAGTCTTTCATGTTGTATATGAGATGGATATACTGTATTTATAAAATACTTTAAAGTTTAAACCACAGATTATGGAGATACAGTCAAAGTACCAATTGTTACTGCTACTAATGGCCAGAGCATACGGAGGTGGTTTGAGAACTGACTTTTCCACATTCCCAAGCTCCTTGTATTGTTTCTCTCTCTGCGACACTCGCACACAAACACACTGACAATGGACACATTTGTACAATCAGACTTTAAAAAAAAAAAAAAAAAAAAAAAATGAGCAGTTTACTAAGGACAGATGTTAGTTCTAGGGTTGAATTGATATGGTCCATAGTCACTGATAATGGGATATTGTGCTTTAGTAGATGTTGCAGTTACCACAGATGGAACTTGAACCCACAATCCCAGGCTTAGGAGGCTGGTGCCTTATCCACTGAGTCACTGGGGATTGTGTAGGGGAAAACTGATAGACATATGAAATAATATCCCACCCAATGGCTTATATTTTTGAGTAAAAGTTAATTTCACCTGCTGTCATTGCTGTGACTTTGTTTTAAGGCTTTTGTGTACTTAAGACTCATTACCCGAGGATGTCTGTAAGAATTAATTATAGATTTATTGACACAAAGGGTTTAACACCTGAATAAGAAGATAATGCTCCAGGCACTGGGCAGCAGGTGTGACATTTTCAGGAAGATTGCTGCTTTATGGACAATTTATTTCTACCCACGTCTTTGTATTATCTAATTTAGTGTATAAAGTAGAGTAAATACATGTACCCCGTCCAATTAATGCGACAAATGCATTTTCACTATTTTACTCCTGCATTATCTCATTATCAGAAACACATTGTGTTTCAAGTGGGTATAAAACATGTTTTGTAAAGAAAATGAATTGTGTTTGATACCTCCATTCAACCTTTTTAATCAATCATAGCTTGTGTGAAACTTGAAAGGAAACCCAGTGAATCAAAAGGAGAAAGAGAGGAGAGTGATAAAGGGGACGAGGGAGGAATGAGAGGGGCTACTTCCCATAGGAGGGAGGAGAAAAACAAAGAAGGACAAGTAAGACAAGAGCGTAGGTTAAAGCACAATGCATTGACCAGGGATTCGAGTCCAGGAAAATACACGCAGTGCTTAGATGAGGAGAAGGAGATGAAAAGATGTTATTGTTATTGTTCCCACACTGTGAGAGAGACGGTGGAGGAGGACAGGGAAGGAATAGCTGATTAAGAGGAGGACTGAGGTGGTATTTTGGCCAGAAAACAAATTCAGTTCAGTAATGCAGGGTGATAATGATGATGATGATGATGTAGTAAGGTAATGATGGAGGCAAACACAGGTAGTATGAAAAAGGGAGAAAGGAATACATCAGATGTGGCTGATAAGATTTAAGGCTTTTTAAGCAGTAGCTTTAGCAGAATTATTATCCATTTGCAAATATAATATGCAAATATCTAGTACAGCTCACCCCTACTATTACTTTTATATTCCCCCTGAGCTACACAACCTGAAAGTGACACCGGCAAAGATATAGATAGCAGAATAAGATCGTTAATTGGCGCGGAGATCCTTGAAGAGAAAGCACAAAGGAAAAAAAGTTTTGAAAGTAACAAAGACCTGACAGATCATCCACACACTCTTACATCTCTGACATATGTTTAAAAAATAATAATTTTCTGTACTAACAAGTTGTTCAGAGTAAAGTGTCACAATAGATGGAGAGAAATGAAGGAGGGGAGTGAGGAAACGCTTCAGGACACAGAAAAAGCCGTTCCTCTCAAGGAGTGAGGAGGGATAAGTGAGGTGAAGTGAAGCTAAAAGGATGTGAGGGGTGACGGGACATTGAGGGAAGGAATGGGGTTAATGAGGAAGGGTGGAGTAGGAGGAGAAAGGAGAAAATAACAAGATGAGGAGTCATGCTGGGCACAATCATTTACACATTTAACACATGTATTTATCTATAGTAAGTAAACTGTGTGAAAAGCTATAGACTATTTTTTTCTAATGGCCATTATAAAGGTCCAGTGTGTAAGACATAGTGACATCTAATGGTGAGCCTACAGGTTATAACAAACAGAGAGGTCCTCCCCTCACTCCTCCCTTTCCAAAGTGCGTCAGGGAACTTTTCCTGGGGGAGCAGGCATCTTCTAAATGGCCGTCTTAATGCAGACACAAATGTAAAAAACTAAGAGACATATGAAGATGGAGGTAACAGCCATTGCCAGAAGGGAAAATGTGTCACAGATAAAATAGTGGCACGGCAAAGGGAATAAGGCCAATAGCTGAGGGGGTTAAAGGACGAGACGCGCTGCAGGCAGGGCTATTATTGGCAAATTAATGTGGATGGCCACAAGGATATTAAGACAGAAAGGTGAGGAGGAGGAGGAGGGAGTTAGCTAATGGCATGCAGGGAAGCTAGATGGGGAGGGAGGGAAAGTGTGAGCAGGAGGACAGAGGAGTCTGCCCCAGGACTATGGCCAGACAATTAGGAAAAGGAGGATTACAAGGAGAAGAAGGACAAGGAGGAGAATGATAGGGGCTGAGACTCTGGGTCTGCGGGCTAGACAAGACTATCTCCCTTCAGGGGAAACAGCCCCTTTTGTTTAGAGAAGAAGACACAAGAACAATCCTCCAGAGAAAATAGGCCAGACAGACAGATGGAGGGAGAGATTCAGGGAAGGTGGGATCATGGGAGGGAGGGAGGGAAGGAGATTGAGTGGGTCAGCAAAAGAGAGAAAAACAAAGACGATGAGAGACGCCTAGTGGGGTACTGGGAACTTCAGGTGAATTTCAGTAGAAAGTGATGTGCAATGAGCACCTGATGAAAAGATAAGACAGAAAAAGAGAAACAAGCAGCTCAGGACGAGTAGTGGGCAGCTGCCTGACGGTGGAAGGGAAAGAGGATGAGGTCGCAAAGATGAAAACAAAAAGAAAAAAGAAAAAGAAAATATTGCTTTGCCTGTAACTGCAACATGATTTAACAGCCATATTTAACAGTCCTTCCTGCGTCAACTTAAAAAAAAAAAAAAGATGATTAAAATGTTCATCTTGACTCACCTGTTGAGATAAGACAGAGGGAGACTGGCCATATATTTCCTGCATTCAGTGTTTGTGGCTAATGTGCGTGTTTTGTTTTCCCTCCCCTGCTAAAGATTAATGATATACTAAAAGACATTACGGTTCAATAAATCAGGCGGAGATGTAGAAGTAAGTTGGAATGGCACTAAATTCTGTCAGGATTTAAGCTTGTCATAGCGATAAGGGAGAATTTTTACCAACCTAAGCTGTAAATAAGTGAAACGTCTTCTTCAAAGACTACGAAAAGAAAAATGTTGTTCTGGCTGCGTCTTCCACAGAATAACTTTGTTTTCATGTTGAGTTGAATCCACAGTGAGGAGCTGGGAAGAAAGACAACCTGACAAACTTTGAAGCATGTGGTGGGAGTTTTTACCCTCCTGGCATTACAAAAGTTTGGATCAAGTTAAAGCACTTTTTCAAAAACAAAAATATTGAAATGAACGTATTTACTTCTACATGCGTTTAAAACACAGCACGTTCATGCGGTGTTCTACAGAGTGAGACGACATTTATATTTTCTTTGTCATCGAGCAGTGTACGTTTACATCAGTGACAGATTGGGACTTAATTAAAAGTTTGTTTTAAGCCACCCAAAGCAGTGTTGCTCAGTTGATGGTTAAATTAGTTATTTCACTTTAGTCCTTACTAAAATATCTTAACTGCAACATCTCTGACTTTGGTGATCTCTTAACTTTTCCTCCAGCAATGATAGCAGGCTGTGGTTTGACAGGCTTCAAACTTGACAGGTGTCTTTACTAAGGGAAATCAATGTGTAGCAGTGCCTATTTGACGATATACAAGAGATATCGATAAAAGAATAACAGGCACACATTGAACACTGAGTACTGAACTCTTTATTGTCATTGCACTGCTGTGCAAAAAGTTAATTTACCATTTCTCAGCACCAACATACAGCTTTCAAACAAAGATAATGAAGACTCTGCCGGTAAGAGAAGAAACAAATGAGATGGTCTGACTACATGTGAACTTATCGTTTGGATGACACATACATAGGTAATTATGTGTCCTTTTATTCTATCTCACCACAATCCAATCACCCAGTAAATCATGTTCTCACCAGTCACTCCTTTATCTGGACTGAAATGTACACAAACCTCTGCAGAGATTATCTCAGCTCTGCAGGTGTAGCTGTCAATCCTCCGGTGCCCTTCTTTTGACTCCGTCTCAATCCTCCTCCTATAAAATAAACTTTGAGTTGCTGTGGATAAATGCCTTTCACCAAACAGCGTCTATATCATCCAGAGCAATAGATCAGAAACGTTAGCGGAAAACGCAAGAAACATGAAAGAACAAAAGGAAGATATGATAAAAGTTGTGATTAATGAAAGTGGATTACAGCGTTTGCTTGAACTGATAAGAAAAAGCGTGACTTCCAGGTGAACTGGTGAAAATGAAGTTAAAAGATAGGTGCAACATAAGATGACTTCATTGTACTTAAAAAGCAGGAAGAGGAAAAAGTGACGCAGATGAAATGTTGGATGATAAATATACGTATGACCCTGCTGACGACAGCCGTGGGTAATAATCATTTTTTTTTGCTTCTTCGTCTGTTCGTCTTCGTGTTTTTAGAAGCTACCTTGCACTGGCATCCATATTGGTACCGACATTTGCGGTCATGTCAACAACATTGTAGATTACTAGAATCTGCTTTACCGTACAAGTATGTAAACCATAAACACACACAAGGAGAGTGACTGGATCTTGTTTCTGTCGGTGAATTTACAGAAGAGACGGAGCACAACAACAAAGCTTCACAAACTCACATTATGTCTTTTTTTTATTCATAAATCTTGGAATATATGCACCTTTGTATGATGCGTGTGTGAGATGAAGGGAGATTAGACTTCCAGCAGGGCTGTCGTTCCGTATAGGCCACCTGAAACAGCAGGAACAACAGGAATGTGGGACTAGTGATGCGCTCCGTCGTCTCCGTCACCACAGCAACATCTCTGGCTCAGTGTGGGAGAGGAGAAAAGATGAGAGTAGTGAAGAGAAGAAAGGAGAATAAAAGCAAAACTTTTTCCTTTTTTCTTTATTGCTGCAAAGGTTGCCAAACTCACTGTATCTCCACATCAACCTGCCTGGGTTTTGTTTTTCAGTTTCTTATAGTTAAAAGTTCTTCCTTTGCAGCCAAGTCGAGTCACATATTTATAGATTATCACAGCATGCCAGAAACAATGATCGCTGTTCTCTACTTTTGTGATTAACGGTAAAAAAAGACTCCTTACTTAAGATAAAAGTGGGAAACGGAAAATATTTGATTTGTTGTGATTCTAATTAAGTGTGAAATGGAGGCTGAGCTGTGACAGCAGACAACTGGGAAACAATGAGTGTAATGAACATGAGCTAGAAATCATTTGAACTTCATGTATCAGTGTTAATGTTTTTGATCACAAGAAATCTGCTCCGAAACACATCACACCCACACAGTGTAAAATGGATGGCTGCTGCCTCCAACAGTCTCATGGCTGATTTTTGAAGTTTTTTTAAATTTTGCTTCTGCCTCAAACTGAATAAATAATACATTATGTGAAGAGGACAGGGTATGTGAGCTGATCACCACAACATATGGGGTTGTCTAACAAACAAAAAGCTGTATTTGCTAAATAATTTGCCATCTGTTTTAGTTGGTTTGTTTGTCAGTATTCCTCTCTGTCTGTTCATTAATATTTTCATCTGTTCGTGACACACTTTGTTTCCAGTGTAATTTGGGATTTTAAAGAACGATATGAATTAGCCTGAGGAGCGAAGCCATATTACATGGATCATTTGGAAGAGCAGATGTTTTTTGTTTGTTACACGCAATTTATTTAGACTTTTGGTGTTCTTTATCCAAGTCTGTCAAGGTTGTGCATTATTATTATTATTGTTATTGATTGGCTTTAGCCGATGCTCAGTCAGTGCAAGATACCAAGAAATGCAGGCCACGCTCACCAAAGCATTACTCCATTGTGTCAGTAATGGTGAAAACTCTGCAGGGTACCTTTAATTAAAGGGGCTATATGTAGGCTATGTAACGCGCCTTTAAAATGGGTCCTGCAATCTAAATTAAATTAAAAAATATTGCGTTAAAATGAAGTGCTGTTTCCCCTCCTCTCAAAGTTTGCATCCTTGAACCACGAGTGTACTGGCTGTACCATTGTAATCAGCAATGGCAGTATTTCAATTTAACATATTTCCTTCGTATTTGATGACATATCATATTAATACAACAAATGTCTTACATCAAGCTCCTTTATCCCTTTATGTGATGTATTTTTATGGTATTTTAATTTTTACCAGGGCTGTTATTGAGTAGTTCTGAGCTACAGTCCAGGCTGTTGCTATTGTGCCAAGTTAGTGCATGAAGCCTTAATGAATATAATTCACCAAAGCTAAAATCCAAAGATCTCTTTAAAAATCTTTGAAGATCAGGCAATCATGTGTTATGTATCTGCAGTTTTCTGACACAATTAGTTTCAAATGCACTTCATCAAGTTTAGCCAGTGGTTTGTGGTTTATTAGGTTATGGAGGGAGATAGAGTAGGAATCCACACTCCACCCGATTAAGCTGTGTGAGCGACTGCGGTTGCTGCCACACCAAAGTGGGAGAAACTCCTCACATGTGCTCCCTTGTGTTTTAAATAAAGAGTGAAGGCTGTGGTGTGATGTTAGTGTGTGTGACAGCAGGTGTCTTTCTCCTGTGGCAGAATCAGCACTCGGCTCTCCCACTGTGGCCGGTTATTAATGGCTACAGATTCATTACAAGCAGCCAGTCAGCCATGCTGCCAGCACGCCCGATGCTATTAGTCACACAGTCTGACTGATAGATACTCTCTCACACACACACACACACACACACACACACACACACACACACACAGAGCATCCACATAATGAATACCAAACAGCACCCCCAAACACACAATTTAGACTGATTTATGCCTCATAAAGACCAGGTTTTGGTCTTCATGGGGACTACTCAGGTCCTAAAGAGATAATGTATGTTGTCACATCATCCACAAAAGTAATACTTCTTCTTGTTTTGTACTTTGTGGAGTAGCTAATGTTTTATCTTCCTCTCTCCATCCAGAGGACATCTTCATCCTTCAGGGGAAAGACAAGAAGAACCCTCTGATCTATGGTCTGTTTACCACCTCGAGGTATGTGTGTCTGTAATATACAAAACATCAGTTAGCTGAGTTACTTTGAAATTGTATTTTGTAATGTGTCCATTAGGTGGTGGCTGGGAGGAACTGGGAATGTCTTGCATTTCCAATGGGTGGATGAATGTTGTCGCTTCACAGATTGCTTGGATTACTGTAGTAACACTATATTTGCACTCAGCTGTTTAGTGGAAACATTGAAAAACCCCTGAGCCTAAGGCAGCTGAGCTCTATCAATGCTCCGAGAGGCAATGGGAGGTACTGTAAGTAATTCAATTACACATTTAGAGGAATTCCATGACAGCTGGATTGGTTATCAGGTTTTTCCTTTTATTTTTAGGAAGGGGCATGGATATTTTTCTGTAGTTAGCTGTAGGCGAGTTGGAGATGTTTTATCTCTCATCCTGAAACCTCTCTGGAGAGTCGTTAAGTTGAACAATTGACCCAGTCTCAGGTTGTTGAGTGACGGTTTCTCCAGGTTAACAGAGATGCTTCCTTCACTCCTCTTTCAATCCATCGGTCTCCCCTGGTCAGAGTCCGAACATTCTCATCCTCAAAAGAGTGCACATTTGAGAGTGTGAGAAACTGAGCAGACTTTTCTTCAGTGCTTCTTTCCGTTGACTCAAATCCTGGATAATATTATGAAGATTATGATGTGGAGAAGATAGAAAAACATTCAGTGCGTTTTTCCGGTAGTTTTTTCCCCCATTATGTTTGGAGTTGAAACGCAGTCAAGAAAACCATCTGTGACATGATGTGAACGCCCCATGTCATTCTGTGTGTGTGTGTGTGTGTGAGTGTGAGAGAGACGTCCAAGATTAGAGCTTGACTCAAATTTGACTTTCCTCACACACAAACAGAAACTGCAAACCTCTCTCTCATTAAAGGACACAACCCATAAAATCCCCTTCTGACCTCAAGCAACTTCTCGACCATGAGATTTTGAGGAGAAGAAAGTCAAGAAGTCAAAAAGTGTACCGGGGTCAAAATACTAGATGAAATTACAGAGAATTTACAGAGGAACTACAGGCTGTGTAAACTGCAGTGATGAAAAACATGAAAATATGAAGCAATGCTGACATGGGCTTGATTAGAGGGAACAGTATGCTTTCTGTTAGTATCTGCAACATGGTCATTTGCTTGCATGTAAGTGAATTTGAAAATGTCTCGATCCAAGGCAGAGGAAGAGAAAAATATTTTTTGTTCAATCTGACATGAACACAGGAATGCACGACATAAGGCACGCAGACGTTTGATGATGATGAGCTGATGAGATGAGAAGGCTTTCATTAAGTCTGGTACTGTCAGAGACAGATGACAGGTGAACAGATAGATGCACGGTGCAACAAATCACTCAAAGTGCACAGATAAACGAAGTGACTGAAATCCAGAAGGAGTGAGTGAGTGAATAAGTCTGTGTATAGTCTGTCATTTCCTCCAAACTTACTCACAGCACCACACGCTCTGAGAATAACCCAGTTTCAGAGGTGGACGCCAGAGTTCTACAGTAGCAACGGCAGACGTATGACAACATTTGGCATGAGGCAAGCAGGGAGTTGCTTTCTGGGTTTGGAAAGAGTGTGGAATCTCAGTGGGGAACGGACAGTAATCCAGAGGATCACTCAGGGTGGGGTCCCAACCACAGCACTGCAGTGTAGAAGGGTCGCTCCGTTTAGAATAGACACTTCTCTATGTGGCAAAGTCTGAATCTCCCACACAAAGGGTTTTTGTCTTCTGTTCTGTTTTTCATTGTATATTTTTTTCTATATTTTCTTTTTTTTAGAATACACGGCTGATTAGATTTATTTCATTGCGGTGTGTTACTGCTCTGAAAGAACACAGATGTGTTTTCATTCATTTTTATGTTATCATTTGTCACCGCATTTGTTCAGTTTTTTTATTTAGCAGTCATCCATCCATTTATCCACACAGTATCTATGGTCACAGGTGGAGCTGGAGGCATTTTTTTTTTTTTTACCACCACTAAAGAGGTTATGTTTTTGGCGCAGTTTGTCTGTCAGCAGAATAACTCAAAAGTGTGACTGACAGATTATGGGCAGAGGAAGGCATCATTACATTCAGGGGGTGATCTGAGAAACATGGCAGTCTGCAGTCTGATAGAGGTTTTCACTCTCTCACTGCTTTCCCTAGTTTGTTAAATATACTCGAGCGAGACCTCAAACTATCAGATATTTGCAAAAATGTGCAGTTTCAAGTTACAATAAATAAACCGAAGTAGGATTATGGGGCCGACTGTCACCGAAACTATTTGGAACAGTTTGTTTGTTTGGCAGGTACAAATACACGTTGCGCTAATACTGGATTTGTTATAGTTTAAATTGTATTCAGATGTAATTGTCAGCTATGTTGGCTTTGCAGAGGATCTGCTGTTGAACTTAGACACTGCTTTGTCTCATTTGGATGTTTAATATACAACATCTAACCTCTTTACTGAAACCACTGGCCTTTATATGAAGAAGTGAAGACTAAACTGAGTGAAACCCCGGTGACTCATCACAACACAGCCTGTTCTATCTGCTCTGTTTTTAGCCGTTCTCCCATAAAGCTGTGCTGGAATCTTTCACTCTGACGCACATTGTCAGAACTGTAAGCCATAAACCATACAGTGGATAGGATGTATTGTGGTGTGGACTAATGTGCTAAAAGCAGTTCATTCATCCCAACTCTGGGTTGGAGCAGATTCATTGAAATGGTGTGTTCAATTTTTAAAAGCCACAGTGACTCACAGCAGCCCTGCATGCAGTTCTTTTTTCTCCTTAACGTGAACTCATCAAAGGTTTCCTCTGCTCGTGTGTTTTTCATCGAGAACAGTGTCATCAGCGCTTACATGAAAAGGGCATCTATTGTGTTCAGCTATGACTAATACGCTTTCTTTTCTTCTTTCTTGTGTAACCTTAGTGATATTCTGAATGGCTCGGCGGTGTGCGTTTATCGAATGGAGGATGTCGTTCGTGCGTTCAAGGGAAATTTCCTGCACAAGGAGGGGCCTCAGTATAAGTGGGCAGAATTTACAGGCAAGGTGCCTTACCCCCGACCTGGAACTGTAAGTTCATGAGTAAATATAGAACACACACAAATGCACACAAAGAAAGTATAAAAGTTAACAAATGTACAGTGATATCTACATTAACATATCGGAACATACCCGTGAAATAAGAATGTTCACACACTATTGTCTTTCTCTCCCTCCGTCTTCCTTTCTTTACCTGTCTCTCAGTGTCCGAGCAGCACATACGGAAGCTACAGTTCGACGAGAGAGTATCCGGACGACGTCATCTTCTTCAGCAGAACTCACCCGCTACTGCAGGTTCAGCTGAGATTTCACTTTATTTCATGACACTCTCGGTTAAATTGAGGCATTTTTCACAGCACGTTTTTGTGATTTGTGATGAAAAATCTTCCTTCTCCTCTCCTCTTCACACGTTATACATGTTAGAAAGTAGTGGCTGAAAACATGACAAGTGTGTGGAGTGAAGAGTTTGGGCCAGTAGTAATAATATTCCTAAAGATGAGAAAAGGAAGTGCAGAACAGAAAGAATAGACTCCTGCTGAGAGGCTGATGGAGAAAGAGAGGACTGCTGTGTTTGTGTGCAATAATATATGTACAACACACATCGTGCTTTAGTGATACACTGACGTAGTGACGTCCACCTGCTTTAGTCCCCACTAAAGCATGTTTGTGTGTGTGTGTGTTCACCTCCTCCAGTGGACATAGCACTCACATAGCAAGTTTTTTTAATCATTTAAATTTGACAAGGTGGTGAGTAACACATTTTTTTCTGTGGGGGTGCTAACAAACTCAGAGGAGACATTTTTATCACATTACACCCACTTTAACAAACACTTATTTCACACATGACATGTTGCATTGTTTTCTAAAATGCTGAGATCACTAAAACTTGTTACTGCTTTAGGAAAATGTGCTACCACTGGGAGAGCGCCCCCTCCTTGTCAGAGTTGGAGTCCATTACAAGTTCAGCAAACTGTTGGTGGACAGAGTGGAGGCCATCGACAGCACCTACGATGTTCTGTTCATCGGCACAGGTACTGTGTGTGTGTGTGTGTGTGTGTGTGTGCGTGTGTGTGTGGACTTTTTCTCCCACGTTCTCTAAGGTGCAGTAACCTTGAGGTGTATGTTGTTTTTATCCACAATAAAACCTTTTGAATGTGTTTTTGTTGCCGCAGACTCTGGTCTAGTGTTGAAAGCCATCCACCTGCCCAGAGAACATGGTCAGAGTCAGGAGGTCACACTGGAGCAACTGCAGGTTTTTCAGGTACAGCAAACAACGATGTGTCTGTCTGAATGTCTGCAGTTTCTTATGTCTTGTTAAGTTTGATGTAAACTTGACTGTTGGTCTCTCTTGCTCACAGCACAAATCACCTGTGACAGCCATGACACTCTCAAAGAAAAAGGTAACTGATGAAAGAGACAGAGACAAAAACTCACTTTCAAACTTCCAAATCTCACACACACACGCTCACTCACTCACTCGCTCGCTCACTCGCTCACTCACACACACACACACACACACACACACACACACACACACACACACACACACACACACACACAGACAGTATCACACTTATCACTCACATCTCCACCTTGTATCTCTAAGGACAGCTTTATCACCAGTTGCTATGGTTACCCCTCCTCAGTCAGAGCAGTAATGAGAAGATACACGTACATTACACACCCACAAACACAGAGGGAGAGCTTGCATTATTAAAATAGTCGTGGTTTCATGAACAAAAAAGAATCTTGAGATCACACAAAGAGACACACACACATACACAAGATTAAAATCAAGAATCCCTACATGTGTCTTTAGTCCTCTCTCACACACTCACACACATGCAGTGGCATTCTTACACCGTGAGTTGAATGTGTGACTCAGAGGGTGAGGATGAATCTGGTTTAGCTGTTACATTGCAAGTGTGTTTTTATGAGAGCAAACTGAAAGCGCCCCTTTAACACTGACGTTATTGTCTCTTCTTTTCTTCTTTTCTCCTCTTACCTGCTTTATATAACCACCCTTCACTCTACAAATGATTGTTCTTTCCTGTATTTCTGTCTTTCATACCTTCTCCTCCTTCAGCAGTGGTTGTTTGTGGGCTCCAGGGAGGGAGTGTCTCAGCTGGCCCTGTACCAGTGTGAGCTGTACGGTCAGGCCTGCGCTGAGTGCTGCCTGGCCAGAGATCCATACTGCACTTGGGACGGCCACGCCTGCAGCCCCTACATGCCCACTGTGCGCAGGTAGGGATGGTGAATTTCTGTGGAACTGATGAACATTTTTATCACTGGTCTTATTATTTTATACTGTTTATTCAGTTACTGGCTACATTTCCTAGCAAACAGATGGTTGATGATTTTTTTTTTTTTTTTTCATGCAAAAATTGGAATTGCTGTTGTTTGTGTGATGGAGTCACATTTTTTGAGTTCCAGTGGTATCACCGTCAGCCAAAATCTTAACCCTTTAACACCGACCGCATTGAAGACGACACATATGCGCATAGATTTGTGCTATCGGAAAAATTCCAAAGGTTTCTGAAAGCTGAGATGCTGCAAGTGAAAGCCAACATGTGTTGCAGGAAGCCAGCGATTCAGCGTCGTTGTCACCAGAGAGGAGAGAGTTGAAAAAGCGCCTTGATATAAATTTCAATTTTTTGGCCTGTTTTTGCACATTGAGACAAAGACTCAAACAAATGTTACTTTAAATATGTTTGATACCGTTCAAATTACAAATTTAACACACAACATCTGGTGTTCATTTACAACTACAGTGTTTTTCTTCATTTTAAATTGTTAATACACTATTTTAACATGCAGTAAATTGTAAATCACTCTCCAGATATTGAAAGTTATTCTGGAAAAATGGGCAAAAGCACTTACTCTCAGGACATTTTCTGTCCAGGTGGACATTTTGAGACTTCGGTGTTAAAGGGTTAACTGGGCAAACACAATCTGATAGCATGATTAGCATGAAATGTATCAGGACAAAAAAAGGATTGAATTACCCCATGACTTGTTCTTTACCTTCCACCTTCAGGGCAAACTTCACATTCTTACCCACAAGTGAAAGAAGGATTTAATTGCATTGGGGCCTCTTGGAGCCACTCAAGGATTGACATTATTTTCTTAAGTGTATTACTTTGGCTCCACAGGAGGAATGCTCGTCATTTAGGGGAGGAGGAGGATCCACTAACTCAGTGTGTCAGGCAGGGAGGTGAGGAACCAATTCACCTGTCAACGTGTTTGTTCACGAATACATTAAACACAGAATATGAACTTCATTTCACAATTGAGTGAAACTGATTTTATATTTTAAAAATGTCAAACACAACACATTTTTCCGAAAAACAGAAGAGAGCAAACACAACTTGATTAAAATGAACTTGTACATTTAAGGTCAACAGACTTCCGCAGAATATGTTTCACTTGTTGTCACTGGAGTGAACACAGTTCATCGACCGGTCACATGTGTTTCCTCTTCCAGCTGTGCTGCAGGTGGAGGCGGAGCAGAGAGTGATGATGGTTGCCGAGGGAAACAGCACCTACCTGGAGTGTCTGCCTCGATCCCGGCACGCTGCCGTTACCTGGTACAAACAGGCTGGAGAGAACAGTCCTGAACTAAACCAGGTACACACAATTCACTGTTGTACTTTTTTATTTGTTTCCTAAACTTATGTAGTACAGAGTATGCAAGATGGTGTAACATTTTCTATAAATGTTTTAGTGGAAATAGCGTTGAGTTTTCTCCAAAGCTTGTCCGAACTTGGAAAGGTGCTGTCGGAGGCCTGTGTTAAAAAGACTCGGTGAACAAACAGCCTGGCAGCACCGCAGAGTGTTGCTCTTCTAACGAGTCATGGGTGGAAGCTCACAGCTGTCAGTCAATGCATGAAGCCAAGACAGACTGTCTGCATCACTTCTTTACAGGCTCACTTCTGGGGAAAGTGTAACCGGACAGGGAGAGGAGGTGAAAAGAGCTTAAATAAATTTGATCCTCAGGCTACATCCACATTACTCTGTTTTCCTTTAAAAACACGTCTACTCCCTGGCATTTTAGAGCTCAGAACACTCCGAGTGTTTGTTTTCTTTCTTTAAAAACTCTGGAGCTGTGTTTTAGAGTGGGTGAGCAGTAAGGGGCCAGCTTTGGCACAATGACACAGTTGCATACGTGCATTCACGACCTGGTTGGTTGTTATCAGCCAAAACAACAGCTGTGAAAGAATTATCTCGGTGAACACCTGCGATAAATTTCACTTTCACCTTGTCGTCAGTCTCATAAACAGAATCCTTGCTTATATACTTTTCTCCATTGTTGTCTCTCGTCAGTTGTGCTTCCCTGAAAATAAGTGAACAAATGCAGAGTAGATAATCAGTTTCCTGTTTACACCAGCACATGTGAGTAGACAGCAGTGTGATTGACCGAGGCTTCAGCACAGGAGGTCAGATTCTTAAGGGTGAAACTTGGTTCTAACTTTAGGAGCGAGTGTTCTGCTACCACCTCTAACCTTAAAGGAATACTTCACTAATTTGCATTTAGCTTTGTATTACTAGAATAGGAGTTTCCCCTGAGTCGAGAAATATCTTCATCCTTTTTTTTGTTACGTGCCCACCAGTGACACAGAGGCTTGAAACTGCAACACTAATTCCACACTTTATAGACCCACTCGTAGTGGGACGTGACCTCATTCCAGGGCCGAGTGTCACTGGTGGGCTCGTAACAAAGAAAAGAATGAAGATATTTCTCAACTCAGGAGGTTGGGAAGCACAATATTTCCAAAATACTACCTCTATTCTAGTAAAACAAAGCTACATGCAAATCAGTGAAGTATTCCTTTAAATAATATATGCAGGTCAGGCACAAACTCTTCATCACTACTTTGTGAATGTAGCCAGGATTGCCACATGTGAACACATGGAAAAGCTCCAAATTTGCATGATCTCTCTCTCTTTGTCTCCAGGTGGTAACCGGTGACCAGCTGGTGGTCATTGAGCGGGGCGTCCTGATTCGTCGAGCAGAGTTGTCTCACGGCGGTGTTTACCACTGCCAGGTCGAGGAGCATGGCTACCACTGGACCGCCGTCACCGTCCGCCTCGCCGTGTGGAGCCAGTCGGCCAATCACCTCCTTTCTTCGTGGTCCAGCTCATCCCATCAGAGCAGGGGAACGCAGCCGTGGTACGAGGACGTGATGACGTTGATTCACCCGGGAAACCTCGGCCAGCACTGCAGGGCTCTGGGATACCGCCCTCCGCGCAACCACCGTCGCCATGGTGACATCATGGTGGAGCCAGCCAAGGAGAAAGAGAGAGGGGAGAGGCACAAGCACGGAGGAGGAGGAGGAGGAGGAGGAGGAGGAGGGGGAGGGAGAGCAGCAGGGAGGAAGAGCAGGAGCAAGCACCAGCAGAGAGCGCCAAGGAGCGCTTGAATGTTTCGCTGAGCAGGAGACGCACACACACATTCATGTTAACATATACAATACTACACACACACACACACACACCTACACTTAATTTATACACTGAGACACACACATACTGTATGTACAGAGACTACGACAGACGCATGCACTTATCTACCAAGAAAAAAGGCATAATTTCATCATGGTGTGAAACTTTGAAACTAAGCTACTAAACGAACTGAAGTATGTACAGGTGGATGTGAATAGCGGTTTGACCTGGACACGGACTTTGTAAATAAATACAAGTAAGGCGTAAAGGTTGTAGAGCATGCTGAATGGATCATGAACCGCATTTCCACATCACTCACTTTTGTCTGACTGTGTCGTGACAAGGACAATTTAAAGGAATGTTTTGGATTTGGATTCTTTCCAGAGAGAGAAAAAAAAGGTTAGCATAAAAAAACAAAACACAAACCCTAATGAATAATTGCTGTCTTTAAAGGACTACCATTATTTTTTGTGTATGTCTTTGCCAATTAGTTACAAATCACACACAGCCAACTGTTCTCCCAAACAGACCAGATGTTTTTAGATTGATTTTCAACTTTCACGCAAACACTGGTTTCCATTACGTTCAGGAGGTTTAAAAAGAAAAAAAAAACAGAAATTCCTTGTGTGGAAACTTGAGAGAAAATGCTTGAGCAGTTATGAAATGTTACTCTGCAATGCAGTAATGTTTCAAGGACACTTGAGTCAGTGGAGAGTTGACTGCTCAAGAGCCTTTTCAATAAAGAGCTATAGTGTTGGAGATAAACAATCAGAGCCCCCCCCACCACCTAAGAAGATGAGTGAGTGAGTTAGTGAGGATAAAAAGAAGTATGCGTGCACAGGATTTTGGTTGTCGTTTGGCATCACTGATACAAGTATCTAATATTCTCTGTGATGAGTGTTTAAAAAAAAAATGTGCATTCTTTTTTGGAAAATGATTGATAATCAAAAGGCGCCACACAGCAGCACAGCACTGACTTGACTTTTATGCAGTTTGTCCCCGACGAACATGTAACAATGTCGTAGTTCACCTAAAGCGAGCGCTTTGTTGACTTTCTCAGATGGGCGGAGTCTGACCACAATATGAGTGACTGACCACAGCCGCTGAGATGAAAGACGGAGAGCTACAGCGACTGCTTTGAGGAGGTTACGGATCAACTTTCCCAGGTCATTAGTGTTCTGTGTTGCAGAAGAGATGTTTCCATTATGTTCCCTCTCAACATCTTGGTACAGTTTAGTTAGCTGTTCAGTGCAGGTGTGGGGGGGGTGGTGTGAGTAAGCAAAGCTTTTGCTGTGCTTTGTCAATCCTATTTTGAGTGTTCGCTTTGTTTTCCCCACACGTGGATGCGAGTACAGTGGACAGATTTAGGAAACATGTTCATGTTTATTTTCTTTACAAACAGAAGGAACGCCTGCACATCATCTCCAGTCTACGGAGAGATCAATAAATCTCACGTTGCTGTTACGTCATGAGGCACAAATAGACCTTTAACTCAAAATAGGTCAGATACAGGTTTGGTACAACGTCATGTGGTGACGCGCCACATGACGGTTTTTTTTTTGTTATTTGTAGTGTTGAATTCACGTTTGCACCAAGTAAAATCTGAAAGTTAATTTATGTAACTTGGTGGTGACAGTTCACTCATCACATTCAATCACTGGTTAAAGATGATTGACCTGGACGTGTTTCAAACTGAACTGCTAAAGGAACAAAGAAGAGCACACATGTTTTCAAGCTATGGCTCAGGACCCAAAAAATAGGCCAGTAGTGAGCATCGGGAGGTACGCCGGTGCAGGCTGTGCTGCTCGCTGACATCTCGCTGTGAACTCTGAAGCAGGCCTGCTGTGTCATATAAAGAAAGCTTTACCACATAAAGCTGGAACTTGAGAAAGTGGCGTCAAGAGGATCAGAGCGGCTTCAGTGACTTTGCAAAGGCAGTAAATTGTGAATTGTGCTTGATGTTAAAATGTTAAAACTAACACCGCTTGTTCCATCTCTATTTAACGTTCTGCTGCTTTGTGTGGTATTTATTTGTTTCATGTGCAGTGGAAATACTTGTTTCAGTTTTTGGGAAACGCTTGAAGCTCCCCCGTCAGGTCACAAACTACAGTAAACACTTAACACGGGAGTGTGTTTGCAGGTCTCTCTCTTTGTAGATCTTTGAATGCATTCTTTCTCCTGTGTCTGTGGACAGCCAGGGAATCTAGTTAAAAACTAAATGGGCTGTAAAGTGTGGGAACTCAAATTTGATTCTTTGTTCTTCTGCTTCTCAAGACAACAGACACAAACTTTTGTTGTGTCGGACGATGTAGGAAGAAGAGGAGGAGAAAGCCACACAGTCTGACTGTATTAAAACATTTCTCTAGTTCAGTCCAATAATAACAGCTTCTCGCATATTTATATATTGATTTTAGTCCCACTTGATGTATATGATCCCAGTTCTTTTGCTGTTCTGGCTGGTGGGCCAACAAAATGGATGATTAGGGTTGACCTGGTTTAAAATCAGGGCCAGAATGAGGTTTAGGATTGTGGTTACACTTTGATTTGTAGGAGATTGGGTTATGGTTATGGAAAGCATTATGTCAATGTCACTAATGGTCCCTCTTGAGAGGTGCGTGCGTGCGTGTGTGTGTGTGTGTGCATGTGCATGTGGGAATGGATTTGGGACACACTGGATGCTGTGGAAAAACAAACCAAAATGTCTCTTAAATGAGAGAAAAGAGTTAACGTGGGCTTGGCTCCTCGAGTTTAACCACATGAAAGACCTGACTCTCGCTGGGCTACTTCTGAACGAGAGTGTTTCAAACGCAAAGGAAAGTGGGTTTATGTGTGAGCACGTGACTCTGAGGAATTGCAGTGGTGAAAATGTCAGATGTAGAAAAAAAAAAAACCTAGGATGTATGGGGTTAATATAATGTGTTCTCAAGTTGCTGTCAGTGCTGTTAACAGAGCTGCAATACAGTCATGTTTCCTGGTGTTAACAACATAAATAGAGCACATGAGTCACCGTGTGAGGGTCCAAGACTCGTCTGTACATCAAACAGCCTTCTTGTCTTTCTTAAAAACTGAAACAAGGAGCCGGATGTTCATGTTAAAAGTGAAATGATCATCGGCTGATGACCTGGCTTGTAACGCTTAAACATCCTTTCATTTTTCCATCGTTTCGACTAACGTCACATGCAATTTCTTCATGCTACGAATGTTTTCACAGCATTCTGTCAGACAAGGCAGTGGGCACTTGGAGCTATATCACTTATATTGGGGAAATGAATAAAGTCACACAAACAAATGTCATGCGCTTGGTCTCCATCGTCAATTTTGAATGTAAATAGACGCCCAAGTGAATTGAATTTGAAGTACGTCGCCAGCGAGTTCCACTTCTGTCTCCACGCTCCCATTTGGCATGAACTAAATCCAACAAGCTAAAAGAAAAATAATGGAGTCTGTGTGCACTCCAGCTTGTGGATATTGTGTATATACTGTATTTGTTTAAAGTGTGTATATATACGTGTATGTGTTAAATCTAACGCCACACGTGTAGGGTCGAGGCAGAACTACACGGCATTTTTATGGTAGACCATTTGAACGTTTAATGTTTCCTTGGAAAGACGCGGTGCGGAGTTGCTTCTCATTCGTTACAATGGCCTTGTGTGTGTTTCACTCTGTAGTGTTGTATTTACGACTCGGTGCCAATATTAGTCTCTTGTGATTTTTCCAGTGCAAGCTCTTTGCAGACGGAATGAAACTGTCGTCAAATGATTTCCTCTCTTGTGCAGAGACTTTGTTCCTCTCTAAGTAAATATGTATCGGTCTGCTTTCAAAACATTATGATTTGTGTCGTGTGATTTTTGTGGCCTAACAAATACACCCACTGACACTGAACTACGCACAAAACCCAACTGTATGTGACATGTACAGGGTCATGATGTTGATTTTGTAAATGATATTCCCATGTAGCGCATATGAACAGACACTAGTGTGACTGATGATGATATGATTCACACACAATAACGGACTGTGTTTATGACTCTCAGGTAACACTAACGGCCCACAGGTTGGTCAACGACCGTCATGTTAAAAAAATGACACAGGAGGTTCAATTATCGTCAAAGAACTCCAGCAAATCCACTTCACTCTGTCCTAGTCCAGGTCTGGGCTTAGCATCCGTCCGTCCTGAGCTATCTGATCACAGAGCTTCCCTCTTTTGATTGGTTCTTTCAGGATGGACGTTAACACCAGGTCTGCATTGGTCCTTCATCTAACTGTTCATCTAAAGCTTGCAATTTGTTTGGTTTTTTTAGGATATTAAGGATTTAGGACAAAATCTGAAAGTTTTTATTAATTCATTCATTTTCTTCCACTTTGTCCACATGTGGGTCACGGGGGGGAGACCGGGTTCACCGTATTTTTGAACTGTTTGTGCACATGGGAAGATGAAGATGTAAACTCCAAAGACTGGTTATCTTCTTGCTGTGAGGCAACATTATCATTTTAGCTGTTTATCTCGTTAAATTGTAGATTCCACTGTCACATAAATTAAACCTACTAACCATCTGCACTAATAGATAATATCCCATTCTATCATTTGGGGAACCAAATCCAAAACTCTCACCTCTTTCCATTTACTATAGAATTTTATTTTACAACAAAAGTTTGTTGTTCAAGATCGTAAATGTATACTTTGTGCTTTTTGACAGTTTTGTCAAAGTTCAGTAAAGATTCAACACAAGTGAATTCAAAATAACATAAAACTCTTTTAGCCCCTGTGCGTCTCTCATAGATTTTCTTACTTCACGAGAAGAGAAACTTTAGAGGACGGCTTTGAGGATAGGGAGTCTGTAAAGGCAGCACATGCATGCAAACACAGTCCCATTACAGGGATTCATTCCACTCAAGCTAGTTATTTGTCATGCAAACCATCCATCACTGCCTCTCTTCCCCAAGACAGTAACATACCATCCATACCAAACCACCGTTCATCAATGCCAAAAGTGACCACATGTGATTTTTTTTTATTAAATGTTCAACTGCTGGTATGTGTAGCCGAGCAATGTGATGGCTGAAACATGCATTCCGCTCATGCCGCATACCCAGCAGCCCTCTTTAGACTTATTTACTGCTTCCAAACTCTTGAGGTAATGAGTGGGTCAGCGATACCTCATTATTCTGAACTGCACTTTGTTTGTACGTACGCATACTTATCTTCAAAAGTGGCAAAGCCTGGCCAAAACGTAAGCAGTGGTACAATTTAGCTTTTCTTTTCACTTGAGGCATGCTCTTTGAAAGCCTGATTACGGACGAGAAAACCCGAGAGGTACTTTATGGACTGAGAAACAGGATATCACATTCAAAATAAACACATTTCAGTTGTGTTTTATTTAAGATTGAGATGTTACTTATACGTCCGACAACGGCAGACCTCATTATAAAAAGAAGATGGAAGAAGGATCAGTCATTTTGACTGTTTAGTGTCATTTTACCCACTGACGACGCCGCACAGTCTGAAGGTGAGTTTGTGGTTTTTTTTGTGGGGGGGGTTTTTGGGCATAGAGCGGCGGAAACTCATCTTTTTCATGTTCAACAAGGACACATTGAGGCAGACACGTGATGCCGTGTGTGGGATTGGAAACAACGTACTACATTTCTCCATGAGCATCGGGTTATTATGGTTCCCCTCACCAAAGTGACCACATACAGTAACAGTATTGAAATGTCTGGTCTGACCAAATGTGAGACAGATTCCCATTGTTCACTTATCCAGTGAAACATCTCCATTTTCTGCAAAATACCAGGAGCCCTGTGTGTTTACAAGACGATAACTTACGTCCAGTCCTTTGGTTTATGGAGGAATTAAACTAATCAAAATACCAAATACTATCACAGAACACATGCACATGCTGTGTAGAGAGCAAACTGGAGAACATTCTGCAAGCGGAATAAATTCACTGCAGATTACTAGTCATTTTGCTGGGCCGGTCCCACAGCTGTCTTCAACAGCAGTCTTATGAAAACTTTGAAGCTGGGATTCAAACCACAAAACAAAACAAAATTTGAATAAAACCCAGAGGAGCCAGGCATTGTAACTGACCACAGCCACAATTTCAACACTTGCCATCATCCTCTTGCAACACGATAGTTTCACTTCACCCAACCGGCTCAGGAGTTTATCAGCTGCTGCGAGTGACGACCACAATTAAGGGAGTTCAGTACCAACGTGACGGCAAGTTGTCACGACATCCACAATGGTTGACTAGAGTGGCCTCATTTTTATTGACATTTTTCTTTTCCACTAAGTGTTGGAAAATCAACCGGGCGATTGAACAGGAAACAAGCACTAAGAAGGAGACACTCTCACCATTTGCAACAATGAGTCATCTTCCATTTGACTTCTTCCTCCACTGCTACGTCCAACAGGAACTCCTGTTTTCACAGTGTCTGCACGTAAAAGTACCTTGTAGGTGTAATAAGAGGCTGTGTACATCACCACAGCATCTCTTTAACGGAAGTTTTCATGCTGAACAAAATAAGCTTAAGATTTCATTTTATAGCTTCCTGCATGCGGCAGAATTGTCGTCAGTGAATTCATTCCTGTGGACAGTAAAAGAGTAGATCTCTGCACAGTTGATTCTGTATATAACAGCAGTCACTGAGTAAAGGTGGTGAACAATGTTCACATCCACACATCCACAGACAGTTTTAGAGTCATTAATCACCCTGGACGTTGACTTTTGTTTCATTTGCTCTAGTTTTGCATTGTGTCTATAGCCTGATGAGAGGTTGATGCATGTGGAAGAACAGGTATAGAGTGAAGACATGAGGCAAGCACATTTGTATGTTAATTACAGGGTGAAGTGGAAATCAAGGGAATGCAGTGCCCACAGTGAGAGCGATATGGGTTGCTACATTCATTCCCTCTTTGCATGAAGTAAAACCAGGGAATATGAGGCTTGAGGCATCTGAGGTATAGATAATGGAAATCTTTCGGCTTCCTCATGTGCCATAACAGAATGTTTCATGAGAGCCAGATGTCCAAGTAGCAACATATATTGGAGCTTGGTGTAGGGGAACAGAGATGAGCAGAATTTCTTTTTGCACAATTTCCTATTTAACGATTCTATTTCCACTCTGACTTCACAGCTGATTTCATATTTACTTCCCATTGCAACCAGCACCTTTGTAAATACACCACAGTGCTTCACAATAAAAGGAAGATACAATTTAAAAAAGCAAATACAACAATGAAACCCATAATGAATAAAAATGAGCTGGTTGAAGGTTAGAGTAAAAAGACAAGTTTTAAGTCTTCTTTTTAAAATATCTAGTGAGCTGGTTTCCCTGTTTGTTAAAAATGTAAATGTTTTATTCTTAATAAAAAAAGTGCCATCTTCTGTTTGTCTCCTGTAAATGTGTACAACTGCTCTACGTGCCTTAAATTGCCCCTTGGACAATTTGAATTTGAATTCCAACAGTAATGGTCACAGGATGTGTTTATATTCATGAAGAACTTTTGAAAGTTGCTTCATGCCCAAATATGGATGTTCCTCTCGGAAACCCAGCACATATGTATACACAAGGTGGAAAATCTGTTGGATACCAAGTCTGTCAGACATGTGACACCTGTATTATTATGATAAACCCTTATATGTATATTTACCCTTATTATATATGATTTACTCTTATAATTGGAGGCTTAATATATTATATCTGTCATAATTGTAGGTGCTATGGCCTTGGTTGCTGTGGCAACTGCCAGTGGGGGCTGGGCCTACGTGTGTGAGACCTGTGGAAGTGGGTGTTTCTGTCTTGGTGGCGATTTGTGGGGGGAGAGTTTGACTGACATATGTCAAGTGAGTATTGTGCTTTGGAAAGATGTGAGATTGTCTTTTTTACTTGTTACATTATTTGCCAGTTGTTGACTTGAGAGCATCGCACCATGGTCATATTGGTGGTTATCACGCCACTTGTTCCACCTGCTCTAAAGTTGTATTTATGTGCCATTTAAAGGAGTAATTTATGGTTTTCTTGCTGGAATTTCAGTTGACAGAATGCACAATTAAGTCTGCAGCTTTTACGATGGGAAAAACAAATCTGTATTTAAATTTTCTGTGCATCACTAATTTCTCTAAACGTTGCCTATATATTGTGGCAGCTGCTTGTTTGTTAAAATGGCTCCTTTCTGTTGGCAACGTCCTTGGAGACATATATAAAATATGTTATGGGTAGTCGCGGTTATAGAGTGTTTTACTATTGGGTTTCAGAGATCTAATCGTCTTCGGGTAATTGTCTCCGGCTTTGATGTTTGGCACAAAATGAATCAAATTGGCTACAACAGTCGAAAACCACCAAGAGAGCAGGAGCAGCTGGCCTGGACGCATGGGGTAGATTAGACATTTTTACAAGATCTCTAGATGTGGTAGCTGTGTGGTTTTGAATCCTCTCTCCTCCTCTGTAGCAGTGTGTGTGTCATTTGTGACCACATTCATGGGTCTGAAAAGCCACAGACACTGGCCCAGGTTCTACTGTGGAGACACACAGACTAAACCAAGGCCTCCTCATTAGCAGGCTCTTTTTTTCATGTCATTTGAGCATCCGTTTTTTCCAGAATGTCAAAAACATTTGTTGAATAATTCAGTGGTTTGTTAAAAAAAAAGAAAAGAAGAGCAGCAGTTTTACAGCTAATTAAAACACACAGGAATCTGAAAACAGCTCTGAGTGAACGGTCACTGGAAAAAGTGTTATTCCTCAACACTTATATTATTATGATTCACAAAACTGCAAATTGTTGGAAACAGTTTTGCAACACGTTGCCACCCGTTTGTTTATGCAGTAAACACTGGTTTTGCTTTTCATTTCAACTTTACCCTCTTTTATGGATGCAATATTGTTTTGCCAGCACAGAACCCCCCCAGTTACTCTGATGTTTAGATTCAACATTTTGTTTTACAGAAAAGGGCAACGTGGCTGCGGGGGGTAACAGAGGAACACATGAGCACAAAGTCAAACCAGGACAAATGAGAGGTTGTACAAAACAATTGACTTCAGGTATTTTAATTCACCCTGGAAACACACATGTTTACAATTAAATGACAGTATTTCATGACTTATTTGCGAAACATTTTGCATCTTCTACTTCCCTCACTAACAAGTCAGTGGCCAAGCTGCACACCTACAGCTGAAATAGGTCTAGATTAGTCCAGATTAAGAAAATTCATGTTTGCCACTCATAGACATGCATGCATTCCCTTACCGTTACCCAATCTTTCCTCTTACCCTAATTCTAACCCAAGACTAAACCCTAACCCTAAAACTAGGTCTTAATCCTCAGAAAGCCTGTTAAAGTTGTGTGGACCAACAAAAATGTCCTCACAAGGTCAACATGTCCTCACAAAGATAGGTTTGCATGACAATTGGTCCACACAGCCTATTAAAGACATGTACACACACAGTGGACCGTTTCCTCACCTCTGCTATTTGAACTTTGTTCAGTTATAACCTAACAGACAGCGGTGTTTGTCTCCATCTGTAGGGGAAGGTGGGGAATTTGCATGCCAAACCATTCTGACAAGGATTCAGCTTGCATGTATATTCAAAGTAGTAAAATAATAACGCACGTTTCAGATTTCATTTAATTTTCAAATATACAAAAAAACTCCATTATACAGTTCATAAAATGATTGAAGAACACTGAGTATCAATTCATTTTTGAATACGATCACCTAAAACGCATTAGCAACCTAAGGCGGAACGCTTGTGTAGGTGTAAGAGGGGGGAAGGATTTTCTGGCCGGACTTGGTTGTTGCATTAAATTTTCGTTATCAGGAACTGCTCTGGTGAGTGTTTTCTTCCATAAATTGAGCTCTTTTTTATCAATGTATGTAATTAACAAAATAAACACATTGATTTGACAAATACAATGTATTTTATGATGTACTAATGTTAGACATTTAAAAGCGAACGTTGTAAACATTATGCTTTAAAGGCCTTGACAGCTAACGTTAGCCGCGCAGTGCTAACAACAATCAGCGCTCACAGCGAGTTAGCAGGGCGGCTAAAGACCATAGCACATCAACTTCCTCGCTGCTGACATATATCTTTTCTTCTCATTTCCCTATTTCTGTGAGTGTGTTGTGCACCGTGGGTTATGGACACAGGTTTCTGTTCACCGTTCACAGGCGCTACTTGCAGTAGGTCATGAGAATTCAAGCTAGTGTTAACACTAAGTAAGCGTAGAGAAAGCTAGTACGGGACTTAACATGACGTCATTTCACATGTAGCACTAACTATCTGCAAGTATTAAGTAGCAATAGTGTGACACAGCATTCATGATCAAGGAGAAAACAACAGGCATTCAGAAACTAAGTTTGTTCCTTGAGTTGCAGTGTGCATATCATCACACCGAGAGTAAAGTTCCCTCATTAGGTCAGGAGGCTGAGAACAAACCCCTAACATGTCTAATGTCGACCTGCAACATGGACAAAGAGAAACAGCTCAGCTCATGTACAGTAGCTCTCCTTATGATGCCTATGGCTCTACTTCTGAACTACTCACTTCATAGGACTGCTTTATGGTGCAATACAGTTTAACATTTAATTTATATCATCCATACTAAAATATTTCATGATATCATCCACCATATGCATGAGTTGAGCCTCAAAATCTGTCCTATTAATATTTTCTCTCTTTTTTCAGCAGCAGGTGGAGGGATGAGTCTCTCCCCTGTGATTGGCACAGAAGTGCCAGAAACTGCTAACGGGGTTGTGATACCTGTTGTTTCGGAAAATGGCTCCCATGTTACAGTTTCTGTGAAATGTGGGGGGAGCAGAGCGTCCTGTCCCGAGGAGTCATCAGAGGACAGCTCCCTCGAATACACAGACAACCATGTGGAAAACAGAGCTTTTGGTGGTGGCCATTTGGATACAGGGATGGCCTTTAATGAGAGAATGTCTCATTTATTGTCAGAAGCCAACTGGGTGACAGACCAGTCTCTCTCCGTAGCTACAAGCACAGGTGACTCTGAGTCAGGATCTATTCCTGAGGCTTTGGATACTGTAAAGCCTCCTGATGCAGTTCTGCTGTGGGACTCAACACGCACCAAAGACTCATCACTCACCATCACCACTGACAGACAGCGGACAGAGGCAGAGACTGTAGACAGAAGCACTGACAGCCGAGAGGACGATGAAGATGGAGCGAAGGAGAAACAAGATGAGGAGGAAGATGAGAAGAATGAAAAAAAGTGGAGGAATCAGTTTGCAGGAGGAAGGACCCAGAGGGGGGTGAGCACACTTTATGATTTTATCTGACAGCTCAGCATTTTTAGAGCCTGCAGTGTATAATGGGTATAGGAAAAAATACCAATCAACATATATAATGAGCACAATCCCAACTGAAACCAGAGCAATCAAGGCTGTATTGCCAACATGATCTACAGCATGTTGTTGAATGACTACATCTGACAGCCAAGTATAATTTGTCAAAGTGAGTTAATTTTAAAGGTGTGGCAAGATCCATCAAAGGGAATGGTGGTATTTGAGTAATGTGTGGCTCTTGGCTTGTTTTCATAACGATTTGCCAGCGTGATTTATGAAGCAATAATTTAACTTCCCTTTTTCAAACCTTTCCAGTCTACACAGCACTACTCATCCTCAGCTCCTGGTCCTAGCACGTCCTCTTCCTCTCCTCCACCTCCTCATCTTTCCTCGGATGACGGCCCCTGTCCTCCCCATGTCATGGCCCAGGTCTGGGTTCGCAATGTGAGGGGGATGCAGGATAGCAAGAGCCTGGATGAAATTAGCCAAGCGTGTGGAGGTAAAACTCTGTCTAACATATAATGTCTTCTCTTTACTCGCCTGAAATGATGAACAGTAAACCCTCCTTTAGCAAACCAATGAATTACAAGAAAAGTATTAAAATTGGTCATCATATATAAATGAATCCATAATTAATGGCAGTATTTTATAACTATTTGACATATTTTCAGGCGGTTTGGGAGCTCGGGGAGGCGGCAGAAGTGGCCAGTCAGAGGGGCGACGGGCTACAATCTCCTCGGCTCTGGAGCTAGAGGGGACGGTTAGTCAGGAAGGTGACCTGACTCATTTCATCACCAAGAATTTAGAGCAGAAGATAAAGATGAGCTCCAAGCCTAGTCTGGATTGCAGTGACTGTAAGTGTGGGGTAGAACAAACTTTAATTTATAACTGTAATTCATTACCCAGTTAGTAGAAGTTTCATGTCATTTTTGAACCTGCAATCTTAAATGGACGTAATTCAGTCCAAAGAAAGTTTGTGTATTTCCTATACACAAATGTATAAATACAAATGTATTTATTGAAGTAGTACTGTCTATAACATGTTCAGGAAATGTGTGTATGTATGTCATGTGCAGTATACATGTATACTCTATACTGTGTGCGGTGATAAAGGCATGTTTATGTCAGCTTTATATTTGAAGGTCAGGAAATATGAACCCTTTGTATTTATTTCTGCAGAGCCAGGTGTGAAAACCATGCATTTCAGCATGTACTGTATTGTATTGTATGTAGGTCATGGTTGTGAAACTGCAGTGCAGGGTGTCTGCCCCTCTGGGACAGATTCACAGGTTCCATCAAGGACTACTCATTATTTATTGCATAGTTTTGGTCATGTTCAAACCATAAGTAATGGATATTGAGTGATATTAATCCATTACGCTAATGAAAGGTTGCGTCTGTTGGACTGATGCAGGGTTACATGTATCAGCCTCAGCTTTGTAGTTTTCACAATACAACACATTGTTGAGCCTGATCCATGTAAGATGTACTTGCATGGATAGAAAAAAATAAGCTTTCTGATTTTCTTTGGTTATCTGCTCTCTGGTTTGATCTGTTCATACTTTACTCTCTTCCTTTAATTAGCTAGTTGTAATTCAGCAGGATGAACAAGTCCAGTCTGGCCATTAGCTATAATCTGTCTTGTCAAGTTTTCCAGAGTGAAAGCCAATGACCTGCTGCCCTTCATTCTGAGAAAAATCCCTTTGGATTAGAGCATCAGCAAAACTGGCCATTCAATTGAAACTCAGAAACCCAGTCAGTGTGCCCTCTGTGGCCGTTCATTCCCTCTACCTGTTGAGAGTGAAGGGATATATTCCTGCTGCTCCGCATCAGGAATGTAATCCTGTGCTGGAATCTGGTTTCTTTAGTCCACTGGCCACCCACGTTTGGTGCATTCCAACATGTGGTGATGTGTGGCACAAATGCATTTTTGGTTCAGTAAAATATTATACAAACATATATATAATAAGTAATAATTGATGCAGTCAGCGCAGGTATTTGATTAATGATGATAATTCCTTTTTGTTTAACAATTTGTTCTTGTTCATCTTCTCATTACTGTTAATTAAATATCTTTAATTAAAAAAAGCTATTGGTTATTTGGTTTTCTATTTTATAGAATGGATGAACCAAAACAATACTCAATAAAAATAATAATTAGTCGCAGCCAAATGATCATATACTATCGATCTAATTTTGTGAATATTTCTCCCCAGCGGACTGTTCAGGGCCAATCTATCGAAGTCGAGGGTTGTCACGGAGACCAGCCGATATTCCACCTATTGATCCCACGGTTCTGCTGGACCTTCAGAGACACACACAGGACGTGGCACACAGTGTGGAGATGATGATGCGAAGCCTCAATGGAACCATCCAGAATGTGAGTCTTCAACTTTCTGAATTCAAATCAGATATTTTTTTTTAAATGGTATGATGAACTCTGTGCACTTTGTGTGTTTTTGACTATGTAAATACATTTAAGAACACAACTGTCTCTTATTCAGATTCTATCTCTCTTTCCTCCCTGTTGTCTCATGTGCCACACACATGCATATTCCTCTGTGTCATTGATTAATTCTGTTCATCTGTGTCTCCATCTAGATGACAGCTCTGAGTGTGGGCTACATCCAGACCTATAGGGACTCGGTGGACAGCCTGGGAGAATCTGTGGACATGAGTATTAAGGTGACACACAACAAGTCAGCACTGTAGATTAAAAGTCACAAACTCTTACTGTATCAGGGGCCACAATGGAGTTTTTGTCTGATTAGTTTTGACTTTATTGATCTCACACTGGGAGAATTCCCATATAACAGCAAGTCTTGTGGGAAATAAGTAATTCCTCCACTCCACACTAGATTTGTGAAAACCTTCTTACTTTACAGCATTTCCCCCACACTTTTGCACAGAGATACAGTATAAAATTATTGCTTGGTTTCCAAAATGTTACCCACTTGTGATGTGACTGATGTCTTCCTATATATTAAAGCATCAGCCCTTTTATTGCCTGGCATAATGTGCTTGCCACCACAGGGCATGTACACGCTGATGGCTCGCTGTGAGGAGTTGGATCGTTCCATGCAGCCCATTCACACGCTTGCTGCACAGATCCGCGACGTCAAGCGCACCCTGGACGCTCTGGAGGCGATCTGCAAGTAACACTGCATGTCTGGTACGAAAACACACCCCAGCTGCAAAGATCTCCCATCAAGCACATCCTGAATGAGGCTGTCGGCAAGTATCTCCACCCCTCTGCAGGTACCGCACACACACTGCAGCGAAGATTAAGTACACCCTCAGAGTCCTGGAAGCGTTGTTTACTAGGCATGCTGGATTATTGGCGCTCATAGTCCCCTCGGCCTGTCTATTGTTTGAAGGTTTGAAGGTGACCATGTATGTGTCGTGAGAGGAATTGCGGTTGATTTCGTCTCGGGTCTGAGCTTTTTTTTTGTTTTTTTTGAAAGCACCTTCACTTCATTTTAACCATTTTGGAGACACTGAGGACGTGGGGGTGGATGTCACGTGTTCCCACTTTACAGGAGGCATTGTGTGTCGTTATCCGTCCAGCCGGCTTGGTTCAGATTGCACTAACCTCTCCTCCCCATACGGGGGCGACATTGCTCTCTCTGTCTCTCCCTGCCTGCAAAGAGGGACCAGACCATACTGCTCTGAGGAGAAGACGATGACTTTTGCACAGGAACACAAAGTCCGTTTTTTTATCTTATGCAACAATGATCAGATTCTTTCACTCCAGGCTAAATTAAGTGGAGCATCACATCCGTCCATATGTCAGTCTGCCATTTTAAATATTCCATTTTGTTATGCATGTTTTTTAAAAAACATGGCCTCTATGTGTCGCTGTGAACTGACCAGCTCAACTCGGGGGTCGGGGGGGGTTCAAATATAATATCAATATCAGATATTTCTTAAGAGCAGTGAGATAAACCGTTGTGCTTGTCCTCTTCTGATCATCTCAGACTTCCCATCGATTAAAAATAACAGGTAACCTTTTTTTTTTTAATCAAGGAGCTGCCTCTGTCATATGTGTATCTAGCACCATGCATCGTTTGAGTTAAAGTCTCACTTTGTCTGTCTGTGTCACTGCAAACCAAGAGGATGTTTGGAACATAACCAGAAAAAAAACCCCACTGTAGCCTTCACATTGGATTTAGAAATTTGAAGTTTCATTAAAATTAGGATTTTACTTTTAGGTCTCCTCTGAAGTAAAAACAGCACAGTTAAGGCGGAAAGATGTTCAACCTGAAGCTCAATTTGATTTCAATCCATTCAATTCTTCTTGACTGAATTGGTTGCCCACCCGAAGCCAATGACTTAAAGGATCTGCTTATCATAAACAGTTTAAGAAGCAGTTTGAGGCTGAAAAATCATTGATTACATGTGTAGTTATATATTGGGAACTCTCTAATAAACACAAATTGTAAAGGTTTGTTTCTGAATGTCGATCAAACGCAGTGTGTGAAGATTTTCTTTTCTTTCAAATGGAAACGGAATAGTGTTATACATGGGAACGATGGCTAAACAAGGTTAGGGCGCGACCTTGGACTTGTATCTCTTAAGAATTAAATGGAAAGTGAGTATTTTTAGTTTAAAATATGGTGAAGGAGCGTAGTGTGACCTGGCTGTTGCTTCAACAGCCTAAAGCCACGTGCAGCCATTGAGCATTGTACTTGAATTAATGAAGAGACTGTGGTACTTCTGTCCTTGCACTGGTGGGTAGCTGTGTCATAAATCAATACATGTACTAGCTTCTTGCACATGTATCACTGAAGGCATGAATAGTGTTTACTGGTTTTTGGTACGAGAGCTTTCTTTTCCAGGCTACGTTTTAGAATATATTATCCTCTTAAGTTATATCAGAGTAAAGATGAAATGATTCTTGACAGATACAGATTGATTTTGTTTGTTTTTTTGTTTTTATTTATGTTGTTCTTTTGTGGCAGGGACACAAAGAAATGTCCATGATTTGAAAATAGCTGACCACCTGAATAATTTCAAATTCACTCGTACAAATTTGTGAATCAACCTTAACCCATACTACGCTCTATCAGCCTTCAGCTAATTACATTAGAAGAGTATTTCATTGTACACTCTCCAGAAAGGCCAATAACAGACAACAAGGTGTGTGAATGTTAACATTATCATTGTACAGCCGGTAAATCTGTCTCCATATATTAGAGCAATACTGCAAACACAGTAAGAACGCATTTTAATCTCTGCCATTCTATTGAAGCTTAATACAATTAAGTAAAAGTAAGTACAGTACTTGGAAAGTTCAAAATGAAGTTTTAATCTTGGCCATAACATTGATGCTTAAATCTAGTGTAAAATATATTATGTTTAGAAATATTTTCAAAGTGTTGTATGGAATTGAAACTTGGAGCAGCACCGTGACTCTGCGCTGTCTAAACTGTCTTTACCTGCAGCTTTGCACCTTTTTAATGTGGTTTTACTACTGTGGGAAAATATCGACGTTACTGGCCGCCCAGAAATCTGTGTCATGTTACAAAAGGTTGCGAAAATTCAAAGAGAGGCGCAGACATAACTTAAATTCAACCCAATAATATGGAAATATTCTCGCATGTCCAAAGCTGTACAGATTAAAAAAAATGTTCGCCGAATGAACATTCAAGCGTTTCAGTCGATTTACTAATGTGAGATGAGAGGAAATGTCATTTTCTTGTCCATAACATATATATAAATGTATGATTCATTAATTTTCTGTTGTACAATCAGTTCCCCCAGTGTACATATGATCTCTTTCTGTAACTAAAATGATTTAGATACCCTTCGTCTTGAGTGTATATTTTATCGAAAAATAATAAATGAATTTACATGAGCTGCAAAAACAAATGTTGAAGTGTTTTGTATAATAAAGTGCCTGTGGGAGAATCCCTCGAGGAGGTGGAAGAGGAAGATGCAGACGCACTATAAAGAACTCTGACTCATGAAAATATATATATGTGTGTATATATATATATATATATATATATATATATATATATACATATACACACACATACAAGCTTGTTATGATACCATCCTGTATTTTTGATGTTGATTTATTCAGAGGAGTGAATGAATATATATTGCATTTTAACTGTAATCATATTTAAAGGAACCTCGATGTCATGTTGTGAAATAACGGGTGGACATTTTGATCTGGCAGGGTCGCCGATGACATGAATGGGATGTATTCGGCCAGCGTTCATGTTATTATTAGATGTAGACGGATTTGTTGGTTGAGTTGGTTAATCAGGCCAATATTTGGCATTTTTTAATAATCCGCATTGGTCGATTATAATTTAATTAATCAGCTAATGGTAATGGGACACTGTAAATTGACCATAGTGTGAGAGTGGATGGTTGTTTGTCTGTATGTGGCCCTGTGATGGACTGGCGACATGTCCAGGGCGTCCCAATCCCAGCTGCGCCCTGCGACCCTCACGTGGAGGATAAAGCACTGGAAGATTAATGGATGGATAATCAGCCAGTAGTTACACATAACATGTTTTTGTTCTCCTCAAATAACGTCCACCAGCTGTACTAACTTTTAAATATTTGCATTGGCTGTAATAAAAAACAAAAAACAAAAAACATGCCCAAATCAGTCAACCTCTATGTACATCTGTGCGTTTGACAGAGTGGTGCAGTTTCAGCAAGTCTCAGACAGGTGGTGCCAGAGAGTTCTGATCTTTTGTTCCACAGCTTAGCAGAGGGGCCACAATTAACAGTAACACATCCACATGTACTGTATTTTATTAAATTTGATTTATATATGTGACGCTCACATGTCCAACACACTATTCCCAGTTATTTTATGGACAGCACTTGGTCAAAGTGCAGGTCCATTTGAATGATAAAATCTGACAGATTTTGATTGATTCCTCCAGATTTTGATAAGTTGTCCCCTTGAAATCCTCTTTAGTGAATATACCAATTTATTGCAAAGTAAATGACTAAATGAGGCCTTTGAAATCCTTTTCACACAGCAGAGCACTGACAAGTAAAAGCCAAACTACAAATGCAATATAACCTTATTGTGGGTTTCACAGGCGGCTTTCTTGTGTCTGTGACAACCTTCGACTTGATTTGATGTGACAATAAGCCAATATCAGCACATGGACAGGTTGGTCTTAATCTAGTTTGTAATTTTCCCTGTCAGGGAAAAGCATTTTAGAGTACAGCCTGTAGAGACTGAGAATTGTCAGTGACAGTTTTGTGTACCAGCATCTCTTGGCACATCCAGTGATAGGATTATAGACTTTCAGCTTTGGACAGAGAATGTTTTGTGATACTCTCTTCAGGTCACATTTATCTACAGAGCAGCACGCCCGCAGCCAGCGGGGAGTCAGTGTCTTGCTCAAGGGCACTTTAGTTGGGCTGTTATAGTCCAGACCTTCCAGATGAAGGCATATTTCACAATTTTAAGGTTCTAGGCAAAGACTTCCAATCACCAGCAACAGCAGAACAGTCAGGTGTGGCGCACTTGGTGGATCTGTACCGCCGTCTGTTGGTCCTTCCAGGGATGGCGTTGGACTTGCAGTCCCTGGTGAGCTACTTCCTCTTAACTCAGTCACAGAGGCACCTTTTGCTGTAGAAGCTGTCATGGAAGCAGTTGTGGTTCCCACCACATCGCCACCATTTTCTTGTACTGATCCTTCAGCAGATACTCCGTCTTTGGGGGACTGTTGGTCTGAGACGTCTCTGTCTGCAGTCTTGTACCAGTGGCACTGGAAATCTTTCTTCCACATCTCAGCTGGGTCTGGTTCAGTGTCTGTGTCAGGCTCATCTGTGGCTTTCTCTGCATCTGCCTAGAAAATAGAAGCAAAGGGTATCGCCTTATTTTTGACAGTATTCATACCTCAAACATCAAAATCACGGATGCTGGCCCACGGAGTGCTTCATGGCTCTGCCCCCAAAACTGGATAAAGGTGTCTGCTAAATGCTTAAATGTAAATGTATAATTACTGGTCTAGAGCCTGTTGTGTTCAAAATGTCCTTTGAATGGGAGCTCTAAGGTGTGCAGATGTTTCTTTCCCTGCTTCAAATTCCACCTCATCCTTCTCTGTTGTGGCTACTGTGCTGTTTTAACAGTGAAGAGCTGACAGTTGTAACCGGACCACTGATTCCCTCCTGTTGTTTTTTTTTTTTTTTTTTTTTAAACAAAGTCACGTCTGGTTTTCTTTATCAGACGTGACCCAGGATGTGCCGGCTTTCCACGCGAAGAGAATGTGGTTGAGGACTTCTTTCTCGTTACACTTGCCTTTCATGGAGTTTCATGAAGCAACTTATAATTGGCAGGGAAGGTGAAAAGGCCATCGGGGCCTTTTTTTTTTTTTTTTAAACCCCTAAAAAAAGAACCTCATTTTTCTTTTGCCCAGCAGAATCTCTGATCTCCAGCTTTGCTCAATTTATGTCAGTCTGATGATGAAATATTTCTACTACAGGTCCTGTGTGTGAGAGTTGCTGAAATTGAATGGTGAGGCAGCTTGCAACAAACAGAGAACTCCTACACTCACTTCCCAAACGCTTCAGACTACTACAAACATACCAGACAGTATAATATCTGGTATAATGTCATTCTTCTTCATGAGCCTCATGAGCTTCCTCTGCTCTGAGTGGTTTGTTGATTTGTGCTGCTGTAAGGCTGCGCTAAGTACATATAAAAGGCTATATAAAACCAAATGGTTTTAAATAATTATACACTTTTACTAACATAATTATAGATATACCTCAATTTCTGCCAATAAACCCTCCCAAGTGTGACACACTGGAACTTTAAATAGCAAAATACAGCTCCAAAAAATGGCCAATATGAATTAGTTATACACCTTCTATGGCGTCAAACCAGAAACATCACTCAATCGGCCTTTCGTATGGTTTGGTTTCCATAATTGTCTGATCTAGATGACGGTTTAGCTCAACGTGTCGTCATTCTTGTCCTCTTCTGATGAGCAAAATGAGCAACCTTCTGAGGTCTGATGTGCTTCTAGGCTCTGGTTTTTTTTTTGGTTGGACGTATTTACAGTCTCTCACCTTTTCTGTCACCTTTTCCACCACTTCAGATCGGGGTGGGAGGTGGAGATAGACGGAGCTCTCTGGTTTTTGACGGATGCATCGACCCTTTCCCTGGCACAGAGACGCTGAGCAGAGTCGTGATGCTGCGGTCACGTTGGTAGCATAGGGTCCCAGGACCTTGCGGACAAACTGTGCCAGGTCCTGGCACTCTCTCTGGAAAATGATGCGTGTTGAGTTAAACAGGGAGCGCAAAAATAGTGATACTGGTTGAGAGATAGAATTGACAGTAAAACTATAAAGTGATCCATTTTTAAACATGTTTTTTATGTAGAGGGATGAGAGAAAGAATAGAGCACATTCATGTTAAATCATAAAAGTTAAATCATAAAGCGATTATGCACTGAAAAGGAGAGGGAGTTATAAACTGTAATCACTTTTTTTCCCCCTCAAATTTGCGTACCTCTGTTTTAGTCTCACTTCTCTCCCAGATGACAACGCCAGCTGTTCCCATTGCTGCACTTTCTCCTATGGTGTTGACCAGGTCTGTCTGCAGAGAAAAAACATACAGTCAAAGAGTCACAGCACCACTTTAATCTAAAAAATCTACTGTTAGACGCTTCACTTTGCGACTCATACAGCTTTTAAAGGCGTCTCAGGACAAACGTAATAAAAACTGCCCTTTAATAACTACAATATCCTAAATATTTACTGCAGAGCCAGTGAATAATCAGTTCTATGAGATACTCCTGCAATCAATGCTTGTCCATTGATCTGCTTCACCTGAAGGTAAAATCCGTCTGTGGTGCACCTTGGAACAGTCACTTGGTATATCAGGTGTTCCGGGTGTTCTGTACTTACCTCTGATAAGAAGGTGTTAGTTGACATGTAGACACTCTTGACCAACGGAAATACTGGAAGATCAAACTCCATCCCGCTCAGAGACGACACTCGTAGTGCTTCCCTTATTTGACTGGATAAATAAAGCCTGGCTCCAGGTGTCCCACTCTGTGAAATAGGAGAGATATTGAAACAAGTCACTTTTCATGCAGATGTGGTTATAGCCCCAGTGTGCAACTTTTATCTTTTTATCTTTTATCTGAAGGTCAGTGTTTATGCCAGAAAAGATCCTAAAGAGTAAATTACAAGTACACGTACACACACACGAACGAAGAGAGAGAGAGAGAGAGAGAGAGAGAGAGAGAGAGCTTCTTCTGTGGTAAAAGACGTTAGCTTGTTGTTTCTTCTTTACTTTGGTAAGTCATGTGTAACACATTTATCTTTCAACGTAACGCTGGAAACCTGGAGCTGCCTGCTGTTATTGGCACATGCAGGCACTTAATCAGACAGTTGTTTAAGGAGCACTAGATTTGCTTTGCGTTCTAATGCCGAAGCACGCGTTTTCAATATTGAATGATCACGTTCATTTAATCGTGAGAAGCCAAAATCGGTTGTACAGCCTTAATTGTTCGTCCTACTGAGCTTCTTGGTGTTTTCAGCTTGGTTTGACAAGTGTTTGACAGTGTTTATTAATGTAAGAGGCATTCATTTATATTAAAATGTTGTGCACTGCCGCTTTAAACCATACAATCTTATGTCTTTTTTCCCTGTAGATGAGTTCATGTCAAGTTTTGTTCTTGCCACACCTCTTTGAGTACAAAGATGTTTGAATGTTGACAGGCATTTGTTTTGCAGCTATTTTTGAAAGATTACATTTCTTTTTTTTTTGCTCATTATTGATTCAGCTTGTTATTATCAAAAGTTACACAAAAACCAGGAAAGTAGTGTTTCCCACCTGCAGCTTGTCCAGGGCGAGGAGAGGGTAGAGGGCAGAGCTTCGTTTCCACAGCCACAGAAGCTCGTCATTAAGGGCCATCTCTGCAGCAGGGCACTGGCCGGTGTAATTGGCTAACATTATTTGGGCTGGGTCACTGTTGTAGCAGCTGGGGAAAGTGGAGACACCCCATAATGCTTTGGGCCGCAACCTTTTGACCTCCCGTAGAGTCTCTGTCATTACTGACTGGGCGGCTGCCTCGAAGTCCACCTGTGACCAGATCAACAGAGCGCTTTTTAGTCCCTCCTCAGATGATTTGGATTTCCAAAGTAACACAATTAGACATGCACTCATTTAAAAAGAATAAGCTGTAATTCTAGTCACTCTTGCTTTATTATGTGGGGATATTGCGACAGCTCATCGAGCATTAATGCTGCATGAAATCAGTGGAGTAAAAGATTTTCCAGGAATTTGAAAAAATACTTGGCCAATACTAGTCACCTCCACCGGTGTCTGGGAACCTCACAGATGGCAAAACTCTATAGTCACTTTATCATGGACACACTTGTATAATACTCTTAATCTTTGCATACAAGTACAAATAAATGGAAGCAGAGATAGCACGGTAAACATTCTAAACATTGTCATAAAAGGGGAATCAGCACCTTTTTTTACTGAAGGCGTCTTCACAGATACCATTTGGTTCATGTACCATAATAATGTCTCAACCCATGTACCTGTAAATGTACATACAGTATATTAAGTGAATCGTTTACTACGTCCTTTGTCATTAAGTTGTCCAGGTAAACTGCATATGTGCAAACTTGATCTAATCTTGACATTGCACCTTTACTGCATATATAGACTATAGTAATACAGATGTAGCTGTAGCCTTTGTATAACTTTTTGTTTACATATTTGTGATATTTCTTCCTTCTTCAATTCCTGACTCACTGTTGTGGAGCCCTTGTGTTTATCCTACGAGTTGCATCACTTAATTGCTTTTTCGCTTCTTTTTCCTTTGGCAGCTGTTGAAGGTGCCCACTTCAAGACTTTGAAATATCATTGTCAAAATAATTGCCATCCTTTAGCATCATGGTGCTATAGACTTTATGTTACTCATCAAATCTCAGTGGATATTTGCATTTTCCGTCAAACATTGTTGAAGACAAAGCACTCGAGGAGGAGATGCATTTTCATTAACTTTGATTATTTTCTCTCTGTTATCGTCAAATTTCCCCTTATCTCTCTTGCTTTTATATTAGTTTTTATATTATTATTAGTCCACCCATATACACAGACTTGTATTTTCTTCCACCTGAAAATTGCTTACCTGTGACCACTTCTCCACCTCCTCTGGAGTCCAGCTAGGAAAGAACGTCTTTAGCAGGTTCCTTGATGCTTCCAGATACATAAGCTGCTTCTCTTTGTTCCTGGACCACTGGGGGACCCATTCTGTCCAGCGCAGCACACCCAACCCGAGATACCTTGGTGCAGGTAGAGTTTGCTCCAAGTCCTGCTGTATCTTCTGGAGGTGGTTGTCGAGCCGTGTGTGCTGTGGTAGCCCGCCATTGACTGGAGTGTCTTTGTCCACAAAATATGGATATTTTCCAAGTGTGTCCTCATAAAAGACAGCCACGCGGCCCTCCCGCTCCATCCCAAAGGTTCTGGGATTTGGCCGACCAGAGCAGGAAGAGTCAGAGATACCCCAGAAAATGATAAAAGGCTGTCCAGATAGGAGAGGGGGGCTAGCTGGCTGGGGAGGACCAGCTGAGCAGAGGTCAATAAAGGCAGAAAGCAGGACGATGAGGATGGGCACTAAACATGAAGGCTGGATTTGAGGAAAGGTCGATGAAAATCTTGTGGCTGATGTTTGAGTCCTGGGATTGTAAGCGGTCAGTTCTGGTTGTGGCCGTGGGTTTGGACGCGACCGTGATTTGGTCCACGCCATTGGAGCAGCCAATGATCAGGCTCTCGCCTCTTCAGGACCTTCACAGCCAATCATGTTCCTGTAAAACAGAGTGGAGGTCAGACACCCGTCAGTCTGCATCGTGAAACTTGGACTTCCTGTTGCTTTTTGGAAATGCAGCGGCAGAGACTCAGTGGCGGTTAGCGCCAACTTTGGCAAACAAAGCTGAAAACTGTTTCTGTGACATCGCCACACAACAGTAATGAGGACAGACACAGCTCACATAAAGAGTAGCATCAGCAAACAACTCAATTATTAAAGACATCGATGAAAAAAAGATGGGATGGGTGAACAGCTGAGGCACTTCTCTATTCTTGAAGGAGTTGGCAGGATAGACTTGAACGAGATTTGCTCTTGTTATTATTCTCAACATCACTTTCTTGGGGGATTATATGGAAAAGGTCACATAAAGAAAGAGAAAGTATTACAATCTGTACATTATTCATTTTTCCACTTTGGTGTCGACTGGGATTCCCTCAGTATTTTTACTGTTTTTGCAGTTTTTACTTACTTTGGGTTTTGGCAGTTACAGTTGTACACACATACCATATTCTGATGTAGAAACAGCAACATATTTATATGTAGACAGTATATGGATGTGTATCGCTTGATATTTAATATTATCTATTATATTTGCTGAGCTGGATTTTCAGTATCTGAACCTAAAGACTTGACATTTAAAATGCTTTGTAAATCAATTCATAACATTTTGCCTCCACTGTTTTATGTTGTAAAATCAGCGACAGATCATAGATTTCTCGTGGGTTTACCTCAGACACGTGTGCCTTTTAGAAAGCTGGAGTAATTAATATTTTATATGTCCCTGTTGAAGGAAACAGTAGATACAAAAGTAAAAAAAAAAGGATGTGCATCAACTCCACTTCTAGTCCAAAAACTGAATGAAAAAACACGTTTGTCTCTCTTTCATTATGATAGTGTAATGAACACGTGCTTCTCTAAAGCGACAAACTGTCTCCTAGCAAACTTTCTTTGCATATGAGTGTTTGTGAAGATCTCATCCAAGCGCTTTCTTCACTCCGGTTGTTTTGAAGCCTCGTGGAGAATACAATGACCTGGATGACTGAAAACCTTCACAGACATCCTCAATAAATATTAATCTCGTCACTCTGCAGAATCTCGTAACCGTGCACATGTAAGTTCAGTGAACTGCATGTGATTCCCGTTCCCTTCTGCTGAAGCAAAACTTTTGATCTTTACAAACTATTTACTCATATCTTTTGGTCACTTTAAAGACTCTTTTAAGCCCCTTCTCCGCTTATGGCCCCAGCTCGCCTTGACTCACCTCGGCACGGTTTAGGTTGGTTTTCCACTACAAAATTGCACCTACTCAACGTGGGCGGAGTCATCACTGCACGGCTGCATGAAACTGCCTTGACTTTGTTCTTGACACGCAAACGAGTGACTTGTAAAGCATGTTATCCCCGTGTGTGTGTGGGTTCTCTCCGGGTTCTCCGTCTTCCTCCCACAGTCCCACATGCAATATGGTGATTAGGTAAATTGGACACTCTAAATTGACCCCGCCTATGTCAGCTGAGATTGGCACAGCTCCCCACACGATCCTCATGTGTGGAGGATAAAATGGTAGAAGATGGATGGATGTTTTATTAGAAGTTTGTTCTAAGGGACGGAAATCTACACTCAATCCAGTGCTATTTTATTTCGCCTATGTTAAATAGAAAAAAAAAAAATCCATAAAGCAGCTTCAATCAAGTGTGTCAAGTGTTTTTACTGCACTGTTGCTCACCTACATTTGTCCCAGACTGGGAAATGCTAATGTGAACATATAGACACATTTGTCACACTAGTTCCAGACAATTAACACCATGAGTCATAGTTAATGTCCCCTCACTGCTGCTAGATGACACACAGTGTCCACTGTGACCACCGTGTGCGTCACACGGCTAATCCAGATAATAATGAACATCGTGCTAATAAATGTCAGCAGTACATTCAGGCCAATTTAAAGAGCTGGAGAATGTGCCAGACTTTATCATTTAACGACTCTACACTTAAGTGACTGATTCTACTGTGTGACATTGAGCTGGAAGTACAGTTAGGGTGTTCTTTTGGAGTTTAAACAAAAAAAAAGAACTGAAACCACCACCAACTTTAAATGCATCAATAATTTAATAGCAAAGCAGCAGCAGCAGCAGAGACCGTAAAACTGACTTTGAAGTTTGAAGCACTGCAGTGTTTTCCTGCCAGTGTGTTCTCCTGGAGCTTTAGACTGTGTACTGAGATGATGGGAAATGTTCAAATGCGGTGATAAAAATATGAAGGCAGATGGGGTGCAGTTTGTCTTTTTTGAAAAGACAGAAAATCTTCTGTAGTTATCTCTTTGAGGCAAAACAGTTTTGGGGGAATAGAAGGTGAGAACACCGTCTTCAGTAATCTTCTTTAATCTGAAGATATGACAAACGGGAATAACTCTACAAATTTTCATTTTTTTTGTGCGTTGATGTAAAATGCAGAAATACAGCAGTGGAAGGGACGCCGTTTGAAATAAAGTTCTAACTTTGCAGCAGAGCGACACGTCATTTTATAATGCTGATGAAGCCTATCGGCTCCACGCGACTCCAGATCTTATCTTACCCAGTGACATTCCCGCGCTGCACACAGGAAGTGATTTGTTTTATGTCAAGACAGGTGGAGGCAACAGCAACGCTGTTCTTGTAAAGCGAGACATTGGCAAACAAGAGTGGGACTGAAAACACAAAGACGACTCCACCAAAAGTATGTTTGATGAGTTAATCACTTCATTTTAGGTGTATTATTCAACAATTCTTATGCTAAAACCTGGAAATAAAACACAGGGAATGTATTTGTTGACCCAAAAAAATCTTCTGTGACTCAACCCAGATGCTTTACATGATATGGCTTGTGTTGGCTCCCTGTACCTTGTAATTATTCATTAAAGGCACATTTGTTACTCCCTTGTTTCCTCCTCCTCCTCCTCCTCCGTACTTGCTTGTGTGTTCCCTTAATCCTCTGTACCTTCAGAGCACTGACATAATAACCTGTGGACTGTAATGTCAAGTGCCCTTAAACCATATTCCCAAACGTCAAGTTTTTTATGATTTCAAGGGTTTTCCACCATTATTACTACTGTTATTGTTACCATCATCACTAACCATATTATTTATAAAAAAAAAGGAGTTATCGCCTGCTTTTTAAAAACGCCCACGATCTGGTCTTAAACTGCTTCTTTGTTATGCCAGTGGCTGTAATCCAATAATACTGTATGTAAGCCCACACTTGCTGGTAGTAGTGAATGGTAAACGTGATAACTGGCTAATCTGGTCAGACTAAGCCTCTGGTCTGTGTTTACTCCTCTGTCTGGGCACAGGCTGATCTTGAGCCCAACGCCACGACAGCTCAGAGGAAGACTCTTCAGAAGGAGCCTCTCATGTCAGCCTGTTACTCATGAGGTTATTTTCTAATTCCAGCATTACTAATTATAGTTATTTCATTTCCTAATGATGTTTCTTCTTCACTTCATTTGTCTCATTCTCTCCCGTAATTGCCACCATGCTGTGCCAGGGACAAGGAAAGGAAATGTATTCATTTCAAACTGCTGGGATTTTGATTTGATCTTGTCGCTGTTAAAACAACTCAGATGCTCATATGTCAACATTGAGGTCTCTTAAAGCTGCAGATTTACAAACACTGATATATGAGTACCCGACATGGACCATAGTACAGGACGACACATTTTCTTTCTTGTGTTTGCTATTGAACTCGTTAAAAACCTATACATTCAATTAAGTTTTGCTGCATTTCCCCCCCAGAACCTTTCAGGAGTGAGATTAAGGAAAATTTGTGCACCCTTTAAGAGGATTCAAGAGGATTCAGTATAGAGTTGATGGCACCGTGGAGAGGGCGATGCAGGGAGGCTACAGGTTAAAGTGCCAAGCCTTTAGTGTGACTTACCCTTACACTTGAACAATAGCATGACCCTGGAGTGGAACCTTAATTCATGTTATTGGTAAAAATCCAAACATGCACATGTTGTAGGACAGTTTGCTAATATATATAAGACCAACTTTCAGTTCCCTTCAAACCTGGTGATGCCCTGAAAATGTTGCACAGTACTCGTGTGTTTGTGCTTGCGGCTGCTCACACAGAAGTGAGAGGAAACGGTTGTAGGAACCAGTCGGTGAAATTAGCTGAGATTAGGATGATACCTGCGTCACTCCAGTCTGATGCCCAGAGAGGAACCAACTGTTCATGTCGAACGTGTCTCTTTTTGTGTCGCAATCTGACACAAATCATTATACTGTACTTTTCTTGACTTTTGCAGCAGTGCCGTTAACACACAGTGTGACTGTATTTACATGTTGTCATCGATGATGTTTTGTTAGACACAGCGGTGATAGTTACGAAGATGATGGAAGTTAATAGTTGAACCAAGTGGTAAAGTATATGTAAATAACCACACAATTTACAGTTTTACAATCGTGGTTCTTTCCATGTCCTCACTCTTGCTCTCTTCTTTCTCGGTTTGCTATATGTTGAGCAATTAGTCCTGCAATATTAAAACGGAACAATCGACAAAACAAAGAGTGATGAAAGTATCAGATAGTTGGTGAGTCACCTTCATGTCGTATTTTCTTTGTGTCTTTTCTTGCTCTTGTAAAACATACTGACTTCACGGCCCCCGGTGATGGAGCCCAAATTGCTTTGTGGTGACCCTCTGACGTCTGTTCTCTCAGCAGCAGGAAGATGCTTTTTTTGTCCTTTGTCTCTTCATAAGACAAAGTCATTTTGGGACTAATATTGACTCTGTGGCTCTGATTTCAGTGCCACTTTATAAATGACATAATAGTCTTCATACAGTATTGTATGGTTCAAGTGATCGTCTGCCTGAGTCAATATTGCACCACAAACTGCGGCTTAAACATAATTTGACTTTTTTAGTTTTTAAAACTACAAAGTTGGAATCTTTCATCGCTCCCTACAATAGTGACTCAGTTTCTGCAATCCCTCAGACCTCGTACTGTGTTACCATTTACTTCTGTCGTGTGTGCACATGTGCTGTGTCTGAGGCTGCTGAGGCAGTGAGCTGCAGAAACACTGCATGCGTTGAATAAGGTGTGACGTTTACAGTGGCAACGGGAGGAAGAACAAGCGAAAACAAGGAGGCAGTAAAGCAACATAGGGGATGCCAAGTGCCGTGAAAGGAAAGAGTTGTGCACATCTTTGGTTGGATGGGTTAGGGTTTGCGTATCGTTTCAGTAAAACTTAATTTTGATGACTCTTTCCTTTTGTGGAAGCAATTGTTCAAATAATATATTATACAATGTGCGATGAGGTTTAGTTGTTTTTAGAGCTGCAACTGTTTATCTGTCGATTACATTCTCGATTAATCGATTAATCGTTAATTAACTGATTAACCTGGAAATGAGGATGTTCTCAAATGTCTTGTTTTGTCCACAAAACAAAATCATTGACTTTTAATGATTTCTTTGTTATCCAGAGCAAAGAAACTAAGAAAATATTCACATTTAAGAAGCTTAAACAATGGGAAATGTTGTTTCAAACCGATTATTCGATTATCAAAATAGTTCTTTTACTCATGAATTCTAACAAGATGATAATTACAGGGGAAGTCACGAACATTTAATTCAGTGAATTTATTCATGGAGTTAATTGAATCCAAACAAAAATCCTCAAGTCAAGAAATCATGAATGCTGATTATTGCCATACCAAGTTAGGAGAAGTGAAACTTACTGAGGCCGCAGTCGCTCCTGTCTTCACTCCTGTGTGGACATGGTCTGAGTTTCTGCTCCTGACATTTGGTCATTCACTCTGTCCCTCTGTCCTCTGTTTTATTCTTTTTTCTTTCTTTGTAGAAAAATCAAATAATCCCGTTGGATTTGTGAGTTCATGGATAAGCTGTGCATGTGTAACATGCAGCGAGAGAGAGCCTGACATCCGGAAGCGAGAGAGAGAGAGAGAGAGAGAGAGAGAGAGGGAGGGAGGAAGGAGATGAAGAGACAGAAATAGACAAGAGAGTTAAAAACACAGTTAAAGGATAGAATGAGGGAGGAGAAAAGAGAAGGATATGACACAGAAAGGTAAAGAAACAAATCCAAGGAGAGGTAGAGGAGAACCTGTCTGTGAGATAGGAAGATGGGTGGGCAGGTGTGCGTGGGTGTGTATGTGTGTGTGTGTGTGTGTGTGCGCCAGGCTAAGCTTCCTTACTAAGAGAAGGTAAGCAGGGTCAGTGTCGACCCCGCCGGCTCACATGACCAACGACACTGTCCGTAATTCTATAATCCTCTGCTCTACTGCTGCCGCTCTTGGCTAAACAAACACAAGAGCTGTGGAGGATCACACCTGTCTTCCTCGTCCTTCTACTCATCTCCCTCTGACGCTCACTCACTCACCCTCCTCCCTTCCCTCACCCCTGTTCTTTTTTAATCATCTCGAAACAAAATGTTTTAAAACCTTTAATTTCTCCACCTCCAAAATCCCTCTCTCCCTAATCTCCTTTCTTCCAAAGGTGACTCCGTTGTTTAACGCTGACCTTTCTTTCAAAGATTCAGTAGCCACAGAAACACCAGCATCGGGTCGGTGTCCTTATGCTCTGATTTATTTCCATCTGTTTTAAAAAATAATTACAGACAGTGTACAAATAGAAAAATAGAAAAAGGAAAGATCACAAGTGGTCACAGTTGTTCTCTCATAAATACGTGGAAGGGTTTTAGTTATGAAAAAGGCTTTTAATCAAATCCATAACATTTGATTGGATCACTCTGAGCACTATGTGAAGCTGTGGTGACATTCATGCTGTGTCAATCCATTACTCACTCATTCACACAACACTTTACTGTGAAGAGTAAGCTATATTGCCTTTCTGTTAAACCCACAATGCAATGCTTCCGATGTAGAGACACAAAAGTCACAGATTGCATTTCTGTGAACAGACGAGAAGGAATTGATTCTTTATCGGTGCGGCCCTTTTGCAAATGCAAACAAAGCATTATTCCTTCTAAACTGTTGCCGAGTCTCTGCTCATATGTTTCCATTCAAATGTGTCACAAATGTTACAGACATTTTCAAAAATCTGGTGAAAGAAAATGAGCATTTATGTGTGTGTTTCCATCGACTGCTGTCGAATTGTTGTTGTTCCTTTCAAACAAGACTTTTCACGAAGCAAATAATATATTGATTTAGTCATTCAAAAATGTTGTTATTTTATTGTTTACACTTGTTGCGCCGTGGTTTTTTGTTTGCAATTCTGACCATGGGGTGGCACTTAGTTTTGGAGCGACAGCTCAATGGACCAGTAGTCGCCACAGGTTTGGAGTCGCTGCCCATCTGGAACTCGTTCCCCAGGTTTTTCCCCGTCGACATCCGACAAAATAATTGTAATTATCAAACGTTTGTCAGATTATAAATGTTAGATACTTACAATTATTATTTCCAGATGGATAGCGAGTCCAATCCTATGACTACTGTCACTCCAAACCTCAGTAGCCAATCAGCAGGCAGCTTCCTAAGGCCCGCCTATGGACAGAATCACAAACCAAAGTGTATTTTCAACCAATAAAATACAATATTTTTGAATGATTAAATCAATATTTTATTTGGTTCTTAAAAAGTGTCGTTTGAAATTATTGACACAAATCTAATTCCATATAATATAGGCTTCTTACACTAAGTAGAGGAATGTTTTGGTTTCCTCGTCAGTCCGAACCTCTCACCTGTCAGTTCCATTATTTTTCCAGTGCAGCCACACATGTTTCATAACTACCGTCCTTTATTTGCTGAATCAGTTTTCAATTGCTCTTATTTGCATTTACCTTTTCTCCATAAGACAACTTTTCCAGCTCTATCAATCTCAGCAGCTATGACGCTATATTTCAATCAAACATTGCACTGATGGAAAAACCCACCTTATCACTCAGGACAAACAATACGATGATGATAATGGAGGATTCAGCCAGTATTATGGAATATATATGTGTTGAGGATTCGGTAAAAAAAAAAAAACACAAACCCTTATCAATGCATGAAAAAAACTGCAGCACTATGTCTGGCTCCTCGGCAACAAAACATATTTATATTCTCCATGTACCGCGCTCATTTCTGCCTGTATTCGGTTCCTCTCTACATCATCTTTTTCTTCATTGTTTCTGTCTTTTTTTCATTTTGCCTCTTATATTTCCATCCCGGCTCTTTATTTGTCCTCCACGCCTTTTATATTCCATCTGTCTCCTCTAAGTTTTCTGTCATTTCTTCCGTTAGAGCTGTCACTGCCCACAATAGCTAATAACCCGGTCAGAGAATCACACCTGTGCTCTCGTGCTTTTTTTGAGAAGATATTTTATTTTCCCCCCTCTGCTCACCTGCTGTTCTTTTTCTAACATTGTTTTTTTTTTACCTTCTACAATAACTGTTAAAGTTTCTGTTTTTCTCTGTGCTCCTGGCAGTGTTTTAAATATGAGCAGTCAACATGAACATCAAATTAACGTCAATCAACCAAATCAAATCAAAACAGGTTTATTGTCAATTTTGCTGTACCTGCCACACAAGGGCAAACAAAAAGATAGAGCATTTCTCTTACTCCACAATAAGAACACTGTTTATTAACCCTTAGTGCTCACACGGCCATGGGAATAATACGCAACTCCTTATATGGACATCGTGGGGGTGTGTGTTCATAGGTCACATATTCAGTTTTCTTATGTGTTGTTGAGTCAAAGTTATGATTCATTTTATATCAAATTTTTAGTAGTGATATAAAGTAGCAATAGACTGTTTTCTATTTGTTCATAAAAAAAGTGACATATTTCCAAATTTAACAAATTGGATCCGCTTTTAAACATTTTGAGTACCTTTTGCTCAGGTGTGTTTATATAAGTGGTGAAAATGAACACTCTATATTGCTCATTCATTCAATTCTAGCTGGAAAATCTCACTCAAGCGACACAGGAGTGCGTTAGTTTAATCAGAAAACATCAAAACCAGAAGCTGGCTAATAATTTGGCTGGATAGCTAAAAACTTTCACTGAATATTAGCATTGCAGGGGAGGATGCTGTCAGAGAAATCATGGAAATAGCACCAGGAGAAACTTCTCATACTCCTCCATGCAGCGGAACTAATGTGTCAGAAACATGCGTTATTTGAAGAAGAGAGGGCACAGAAGATGAAGAGATGCTTGAGCTCTTACAGGAGACAACTAGACTTCACTGTCACAGCCATGAATTGTTTATAAAAAAAAACCCGATAAAAAACAGAGAAAAACTCTGGTTGCAAAACAAACTTTTGTTGTGAGGTGTTGACCGGTGCCACAATGTCACCTGCCACCAGGCCCCTATTGGACAATGCTAACTGTCTCTAAATGGGAGCATCATTTACAAAATGCCTGAAACTGGTGATTGAGACCATTAACTGCTCAGGAAAATGTTTATAGATGTTATAAACCAAGTGATCATTAACAAGTAGCTTCATTCTCCCGTAGATTTCCTTTCAAACTGAGTTCTTTTTGCAACCAGTGGAGTCGCCCCCTATTGGTTGACTGCTGTAATATATAGAAACAACTATTGTCTTTTATCTTCACTACTTGTCCTTTGAGGGTTGCACGGGGCTGGAGCCAAACTGTGTTTTCACCTGTTGAAAATAACATTGAATGAATCAACAGCATATAAACTGATATGGAATTGAAACTATGCAGTAAATGTACCAAGATCAAGTTCTGCAACCATTTTTTAAGGCAATTTAATATGTATTTGTTATTTGCTTTAAGCTTGAAATGACCAAATGTTGCACATATTACAGATTAACATTCTTTCTTCAGTCCCCGTGTGTGACTCGGCGTGTACATTCGTGGGTGGTGTTCATCTGCATTCTGCACAGTAGCTACTGCTCTCCGATGTTGCATTTTCCAACATTTTTCTTTTATTCCCGCTGAGGCTTCCTGCACTAGAAATACATGCATCACAACACAGGGAGTTTGAGATAAAAGCATCCACCACATGCCAAGCGGCAGACTACACATGAACTCTGCATGTCTCCACATCAACAGTCGTGTGTGGTATCTGTGTGCTCGCATGTGTGTCCCCTCTGCATGTTTTTTCACCACAACATATACATACACAAGTATTACTACGGAATATTAGGGCCACATGTCAAAAAAATAATAAAACAGCATGAATTCTGAGATTAAAGTCAGAATTCAGATTTTTCTTCTCAGAATTCTGACTTTTTTTTAAAATCTCAGAATTGTGATTTAGAATTCTGACTTTTCTCAGAATTCATGCTGTTTTGTTTTCTTTCCCCTTTCAATTTTTTTTACATGTGGCCCTAATACTTTTCCAAATATACCAACCCAGACAATGCTGGTGTTTCTGTATGCAATCATTTTCTGTTTCGATTAGGTTATAGGTTATGCTACACATTCACTTACATTAATATGTGGAAGGTGTCCAGTGTGCTTTGCACATAATTTGCACATAGATGTACATCTTCATGTGTGCTATTCAGTGCCGTTTGTGTTGCACCAGTATTTGTCACATGTTAATCCCTCTTCTTAATGGTCTTGTCAGCAGCAGGTGTTTTTACTCGTCAAGGATCTCGTATGAATCCGCGTTATGTTTGCGTGAGGAAATCCTCGGTCCTCTCCAAGGTGGAGCAGACGGATGGTACGGATTATACAAAGGTTATCCTCAGGTTAAACGCACGTGCACCATCAAAGATCCACAAACATACCAGTACACAAGTCAGATTATATGTATTCAATACCCTGAGGTCATCTGATCTTCTGTTTCCCTGGAATCAGATCAGCTAATGGATGATGATGATGATGATGATGGTGGTGGTGATCGCACAAGCCAGCATATTCAGATAGGAATAGGACAAATTGGAGCAGATTAGTGGACAGAAAGCAGATCATGGGTAACATTACATTATAGTAATATTATTCTAAATGGATGGTTATCCTTTTGTTATACGGAAGTAATATTATGGTAATGCCATCTTATTTCTATCGTAATCATCAAGCTTGATTATTACAATGGAAACTATGTGGTGGCATAAGGGAGGAATTCATTTTAACTTATTGTTATGGTAATCCATATTGATTCACGTATACATTTCCATGTAAAGGTATTAAAATGATGGTGGCCTTTATTCATTCTCATTACTAATGTATTGCATAGATATTGCATGGATATTACGTCTGGAAACAACATGGTATTGCTGGGATATTACCTTCTTATTACCACACTATTACCATTGTTATTTCCAAGCATCCAAAATAAGAAGTGGATTCTACTGCTCCAAATAAACCTAGATTTTCAGTAAGACCTCGCAGTTGTATTTTTGATCACAATTTTAACATCTCATGAACATGAGCATCCAGTGTTTGTGCCACACAGGTACAAGTTTCATGGATGCAGTCAGGAAAAATATGGTAGAAGACTGATAAACAGTGCATTGCTTACCAAAGTACTGAAGGAAGAAACTCTATTGAAAGTTCAGTTTTTCTCCCTCTCTCTCTCTCTGAGTGGGGAGGGGTGAGGGAGGAAAATTAGGCCTCCTTTACACCTGGCATTTATGCTTCACCACATGCATTTACACCTGGTATTGACACACGTCTCCTGTGTCCACATCAAGATCTGTTTGCTATCCGATCACAGTCCCTTACGTCACCTCCCCCTCTGAGCGCTGCCATATCAACAACAACAATGTTCGCCGCACGTGAAGTCGCACTTTTGTATGGACTCCTCTTTGCTTTTTGAGGGGAATAAGTCGTCTTTGACCGTAGCAGACTAGAATATGTAGTTTTGTTGCCGCCGTCACAGTAGCTGTGCTCGGAGCCACCAAGACGCATCAGAGACACATCGCATTTATACTGTTCAATCTGGTTACAAGGAGTCTGCGACCACCTCCAAAAGAGGTCTGGCCGATCGGATAACAATCCGTCCTCGGGTGTATTTACACCTGTGTTTACAAGTGGTCAGACGCTGTCCAATTGCAATCCGATCGCAGAAATTGCATTCTTATGCCAGGTGTAAAGGGGGTGTTTTGGTAATAATTGTCCACAGTGAGGTGAAAGAGGTTCTGTATTTAACCCTGAGAACACAGAGCATTTCGGCTCCTTTTTTCTATTACTATGTTTAAACGTACAGTATATACAGAGGCAAAACAACCTAGACAAAAAAACATATAGATAAAAAAAGCTATATAATCACACCAAAAAGCAAAATGTACTCAAAAACGTTTAAAATCCGATTGAATTTGTGAAATTTGGAAGTTTGCTTGGCACGTTTTTATGAACAAAAAATGAAATGTACATTTTGTGACTTCTGCACAATTATTGCGACGTTATATCACTACTAAAAATTTGATGTAAAATGAATCATAACTTTCACTCAACAACACATGAGAACACAAAGAAAACACAGTTTGTAAAGCCTGAATATGTCCATATAAGGAGTTTACCATGGGTGCACCTACAGCACAGATATGTGCCGCGTGTGCACTAAGGGTTAAAGCTGCGGGGCATCTATGTATCATACTATGAATCACCATAGTGAATAATGACTGTGTGAGGGAGCAGCACAGTTGGACACCAAACAAAGCTGCTGCAACACTATAAGAGCCACTTCTAAAACACTCATCCACTGACACTTGAAGTGCCAATCATTGGCATTTGATGAGCAGTAGTTGTGTGAGTTTGTGGGAGTGATTTTAGTTTTAGAGAACCATTATCAGTGCAATGTCAAGGACTGATCATTATTTTATAGATATTCATAGACATTTCTTCTCTCCACAAGAACAAACAACAACGGTATCATTTCAAGTGTTTATTTAAAAGAAGAAAGAAATGATTATTATCTTTCTGTCTGGCAGTATTGAAAATGCAAAGATCCATAAAAATGATTGGTTTTGTTCTCGATTCGATTCTCATTTTTGACTGAAGTGTGCCTCTTGACATAAATGTGACTTTCGCTCTGGCTGACATGATTATTATTGCTGCATGTTCCCTGCTTAGATTTCATATGTGTTGTTGTGTAGAGAGGTCACTTAGCTTATCACATTTAATACATGTGTATTTTTTTTTAATACATGTGTTCACTCATAAAGCCACAATAATAATCAGATCATTTCCTACCAACTGCTCACTTTTGGCTAAACTTTAATCTACCACAATCTAACTTCATCTTATTTTTAACCTTGTTTGGAAATCTACAGATCAATGATAAATGTGTGAAAAACAATATCAGGGGTGTGAAGGATTAATTAGACATTTGAGAAGTGGAAGCAATCGTTCCCGATCCTGATGATGGTCATTAATTATATGATGTAGAAATGAAATTGAAATTTGTTGAACGCCAGCATTTTAGTAACAACCAGTGATGCAGGCTGTGATTGAACCACAGCACTTTTCTCCTTACATGACTTTCCAACCCACTGCTGGTTTCCCCGCTGTCTCTCATGCTTCAGATACCAAATATCTTGTCAGCATTGCAGCTTTGAATATTTATCATCAGAGATCTGAATTTCAATTCCAAAGAACCCTGGGTAGATTCCATCACTGACAAGTGTGTGTGTGTATGTGTGGGGGGGGGGGGATCAGATTAGCTCACACTGCCATATTTATTGTGGGTCAGTACGTTACACACAGATCGGTGAGGAATTGAAGGGAAAACCTTGTACACTTCATCAAACTACAGATGCATTTCTGAAACAAAACTTATTTACATTGACTACAAACGTCCATATCTACATGAGAGTGTTTTCACCACTCGTAATTTCACCAGAAATTAGGAAATGAGAGTCATGATCATGGAAATATTTATTAGGGCTGAACAATTAATCAAACTTTTATTGACATCGCAATACAGCTTACTGCAATTTTCAAATCGCAGGAGACAAGCCAAAATGTGTGTCAAAATATCATTTTAGATTATTGTTTATTATTATTATTACACATCCTATTCTACAGACTGAAGAGAACATCTTTGTTTCTCACAGAGCTGCACAAATATCACACATTAATCCTTTTTCAATGCTTTTTTTTGTATGAAAATGAGAATAATGATGTAAAAATGACCATTCCCTCGTTAATCAAATCGCAGTCGCATGTCAAAATAATTGCAATTAGATATTCATTCAAAATCGTTCTAACGGTGGTTAGGGTTAGGCACAAAAGCATCTGGTTAGGGCAAGAATAAGAGTGACACATGACCTTTGGTCACCAACCCTCCAAGTCCAAGTAAAACTGTCTATGTTGACATGACACATATAAAACAATTCTCAATAGTTTGTAGGAAAGTAAAATAGCAACGTTTTTCTGTGAGACTGTTGGAAGAATGTCGTCTGTCCCCGAGAGACTTGTTGAGATTTTTGTCTTTTGTCTCTGGTCTTTAAATGCATGAATCATGCATAACACTAAAGACAAACCTGGTGTCTTGGGCTGATTTCTGTCACTATAACCTGGATTGGAGTGATTGGGATGCAGAGAGACAGCTCCCTCTGATGGTTAGAGAGAGAGCGAGAGAGAGAGGGAGAGAGAGAGAGAGAGAGAGAGAGAGACATGCAGAGACAGCAAATGAAAGAGCAAATCCCCACACACACACACACCAGAGAGAGAGAGTGTGGTATTACTGTTTGGCTGACGTTGCTGCTCTCAACTCAAAGAATTGCAGTGTGAAAGCACCTCTATTGTGCTCTTTAGTGTGACAGTATCCAGCAGGAATGTGAAGCTAACTGGTCTTTTTGCACACAATAGATATGATCAGGTTCAGCGGGGACACCAACCACGTAGTTTACAGCTGACGAGACAAACCAGAGGAGGCAAAGCTGGAGCTTCTGCGTTTGTCACCCCAAAACGAGCAGGAATAATTTATGTAAGAAATCACCGCACCCAAGTGACAACAGGTTTGACTCATGCTGAGTACTTCTGCTGAAAGCCAGTGTTACCCAGTACAATCTACAAGTATGTTTTCAAAGAAAAGGGTTCAAATAATAACTTCAAGAAGAACAACACTGACTGCATCCTGATGGGGATTAGTCTACGGTAAAGAAAGAAAGTTAAGAAAGAGTGAAGGACAGACATGTGGTTAGACAAAGAGGGGGGAAGGAAAAAGGAAAAGTGAAAAAAGGAAAGTAGGAAGGAAGAAGAAACGGCACAAAAAGGAAGTATGGAAAAAGTGGAGAGAAAGCGAGATGGAGGGAGGGATAGGAGAAGGAGTCACTCAAGTGGTCTTTGATCTTTGTCATTTAAGAGTGGAAAGGAAGGAAATTACAATGTGTGTGTGTGTGTTGAGAGGCCTAGGCGGATGTTTTCCGAGCTCAGCAGCCGTGTCGGGGTAAGGACAGAGTCGGGGGGGTTGGTGGTGGTGGATGGTGTAAAAGAGGAAAAAAAAACAGCGTGGAAAAAAAAGCGTGTCTCAGGAATTTACAAATGAAAAGAGAAGGTTTTTCTCTTAATGCGATTAAATTTTTCCATTTCACCGCTTTCCCGGCCGACAGTTTCAGCTCTTTAGGAGCACAGAGCCGCAACGCAACGCTGTCTTCAAGATGGGACGACGGGGGGTGAGGAGGAGGCAAGGGGAGCTGGTAGGGGGTAAACAGGAGGCAGTGGAGAAACACTGAGACGCGGAGGGGAAGACAGACGGGCAGAAATGTTGTATTTCAGAAACCACTCTGGCAGTGTTTTGTCTCGTGAACATTTTGTGCCAGCGCAATGATTCAAACTGAGAAATTAAATTGAGAAAGTGACAGACAGAGACAGAGAGAGAGAGAGAGAGAGAGAGACGGACAGAAACAGAAGGAAATACAAAAGGATTAACTTTGAATAGGCTGAGCATTGTTGGAGTAAATGAAGTGTTTTTTCTGTTTTTTTTTCAACTTTCGACTGTTTCCATCAATGTAATTAGTTATAGTGAATCAAAGGAGCATTTGCTTTGGTTTAGTTTATTTAACATAGAAGAGTGACGCTGTAACAAATACAGTTTGGAAAAGGGATAACAAATGACATTTTCTGACACGTTTCCATTCTGAGCTGAATACAAAAGCTGGGGTGCAAACTTACCAACATGTGTGTGTCTTAGTCTCAGTATGACAGTTTTCGTATGCAGCACTCACAGCCTTGTTACCTCACCTTTTGAGTGTGGGAGGAAGCCATCGTGAACACACACACACACACACACACACACACAGGCATGCAAACTCCTCACAGGAAGGCCCTGGGTCTAAATTAGGTTTAGTTTCGTATTTGAAATATCCCGTATTTTAAAGATAAAAGACACATTCCGTATTGAACAGATCAGGAATGCGCTTTGTTCCTTACCTTTGATTATCAAGTCCATGACAGTAAAATTACAGATTGGTCCACTTGTGAATTTTGCTCGTTTTGTAGGACGAAAAATGCAATCCTTCTCTGTCAGGCCCTCTCCATTTGTCTTGTCATTCATTTCTATCGAAAAGAAAATGGGCATTTTTAATTGGTCATTCGATTCACTGTGATTCCTGTGTATCTTAGCAACAGCAGCAGGACATGAAGGTAAAATGGCGTCCTGAGAATACTGCTCCGGTGGAAAAACGAAGAAGATTGCAAAAATATAATAAAATTATAATATCAATTTACATACATACTAAAGTTACATACTTAGAATTACTATTGTAAAACAGCAGAACTGCATATTTTACTCAAAGTTCCTTATTTCCTCATCAGGAAGTCGGTAACCCAAGTCAAAATGCTTACATTTTTTGCTGTTAGGCAATATTACGAGCCACCATGCCTCTATGTGGTCCACACTGTCTGTGGGCAAAATGAAACTATTTTTCCTGCAGAAGTGTATTCTCACTCACCCCGTGGCGAAACCTTCACTAATATTTACAAATAATTTTTTGTGGGCTATATGAACAAGTCCTAAATGCATTTGTACAGATATGCTAACTGTGTGTGTAGCTTTGAGCTAAGGCTAATGTTATCTTGCTATCATATTAACCAGGGGTCTTAACCCTTTAACAACAACACTGCAGTTGTTGTTGTTTGAACAGTATAAAACATATCTACAATAAAAAAAATTTGATTCTTTGTCTCTCAATGAGCAAAAACAGTCCAAAAAATGGAAACTACATACAGGTGTTCTTCCCACTCTCTCCTCTCTGTCGACAAAGATGCTGATTCTTCGGCTTCCTGAAACAGGGCAATTGAAAGTACTGTAATAACCACATGGTGGTTTTGATGGGCAACTTCTCAGCTTTTGTCCGATAGCACAAACCGTGTCGGTGTCAGTGTCAGTGACAGTGTCAACAATATTGTTGTTCAGCAGATGTAGGTGGTTTTTTTCATCTTTGTTCTGCTCCTGTTTTTTACAGTAGAGGTAAATACAGTGTGTGACTGATACAAGAGTCATTAACTCAGTCATGCACTAAAGAGTCGGACATATCAAATACATCATGATTAAAAGTAAAGAGATTATTTCAGTCCTCACAGCTCATCATGAAGGGAGCGAGGATATCTATATTGTGGAAATCATAACAATACATTTTATGTTTGTGGCAGTAGAGAACAACTCAGCAGTGTCCGTATATGATTCATCATGTGAGATCCATAAATGTTTCTGTACAAACATTTGTGCCAAAATCCATCTGGTGAATTTTAAGATATTTGAAAGGATTTTCAAAGGATTAAATAAAAATGAGACACAAAGTCAGGAGATCATTGAAATCATCTGAGTCTGTCCTCTGGAGAACGTGGAGGTTTGTACAGAATGTCACAGTAATTGCTGCTGAGACATTTGAGTTTTCATCACTGAATGATTGCCAAGCACCGCGGTAACACTAGTTTATTTATTTCCAAGTAAATAAACTATGACATCTGAAGTTTTATCAAAAAACATGATTTTACAAAGGTGGCATTTTATCCAAGAAAACATGACATTATTTCTTTTTTATAAATAATTTACTATTTAAGATGGTTCTTCTATCCCCAATCCCCAACCTGGAGGACCAAGTGGTGAATTTTGAGTCTGGCTTCTAACCCTAGAACGGCCTGTTAGCAAGTGGCTAAGCTTCCACTGATATGTCTCACAGGAGTCACCGATGCGCGCAAGATTCTCCACCTTGACGAGCCACCGGCACAGCGGGAAGAAAAATGAATTCCTGCAGATAAATTGTGAACTTCTCAGACAACTTTGAAAGTGAGGATTCAGTTTTTGTGCTTCATGCTGAAGTTGAAACAGGGAGCACTGTGTGGTGTTTCCATACATCACTGCTCTGGTGGGTCTCCACAGAGACTGTGTTGATTTTTCACTCCTACCCCACACTGAATAGGAGTAAACTGGCCATGTGAAAAATGTTTTGTACAACAAAAAGAAAACACTTCACTGGGAATGTTTCTGGTTGAATTCACACCTGGTTGACAAGTAGTCAAGTACACAAATGCAATTAACTAAACTGATCCACTGTAGATGTGACCAAATAGTCTGTGGGTGTGAATGCATGAGATCATTGAGGCATCAAATAAAAATTCCTCTCTTTTTTGTATATATTCTCATATTTTATTTTACACACACACACAGTATACTTTTATCCCAACTTTAATACATTAAAAGTAGGGGTTGGAATCCTTAGGCGCCTCACACTTTGATGATTATGACGATTATGATTCAGGGGGCAGGGTGACAGAACATGCGATTGGTCGTAGCAGCGGCTCCGCAACTGGGCCCAGTAGGGTTAGTGTTAGACGGGACAGACGGAGCTATTTACCTCGATTTACCCCTCCCCCAAACTGTTGTAGTTCTTTGTTCTTATCCCGTGCAAATTGGCCAACAGGACATAATACAGATGCCCTGTGGTAAAATGACATTACTCCATCTCCCCATGTAAAACTAACTGTCTCACTGTATGATCACTCACCACTTTATTAACTTTTTATCAAACTCATTCAAATGTGTGTATACTGCAAAGTTACAACTGCATTGTAAAGAAGCAAATGTAGCAGCAGCCTCGGCTTGTAATGTCTTTAATCACAATTCACATAATATTTGAGGCTGAATCGTGCTTTTATGTGCGATACGTTGAACAGTTCAGCCCACATCTGCAACCGTGTGGCTCTCAGTCAATGCTCGTGTTTGGAGCCCATGAGTGACATGAGTCTCCAGTCTTTGGTGATAATGTGAGCAGTTATAGTGACGTAAGATTCAGTGGCAACAGATGTATTTGCTATTCTACCTGCTTTCACCAGTGAGGCCGTGGTTTCTGTTTTGGTTTTGTTGTTGAGAGTCGGGATCGCTGTGCCAGTGAAATAGCGTTGCTGTATCTATAGGCTCCATGATTCTTTGTTATGTGCTCCTCATAAAGTTCCGCCTCCTCGTACCATCTACTTTAGTTTTTCCCCACCCCTAATTAAAAGTGTAGACAGGGAGATACAACCTGCACAGGCGAGAATAGGTGTCTAAACTATATATATATATATTATTACAAATTCTCCAAACACTAAGCAAACTGGGAGAAGCAAGGGTAAAAGAATGAGTCAGCTAAAGCCAGAACCACCACTAGTTTGTGTTGCAAAAACAGATTTTTTTTTTAGAGATAGGTAAAGTTTTTAAGAAAAGAAATACTTGAAAATCCAGACAAATGATGCACCATCTGTGATTTTCACTCAGGCTCAGCAAGAGCAAAATTAAACCAGGCACAGCACAACATTCTGACAGATGCTGCTTAGTTTTCTGATGCAATTTGTTGAAGTGTTAAGTCTTATATTGATGTATGTTTGGTGGAAGACAAGCCTGAGACCATGAGGGCCATGAAACTGTGTTGCTTTGTACATTCCCAATGACAAATTCACAATGTTAAGTTTATAGGTGTTCTATTTTTAGCATAGGAAGCAAGTGAAATAAACAATCCGAAGCCCCACTCACAGCTAGTAGCATGAAGCCAAAGCAGAGCATCATTACGTCTTTTTTTTTATACCAGTGGATGATATGATAATGACAAGAATCACTTGTTGCACCTTGCAGCTCCCTGTTTTGTTTTGTTTTTGTGCAGTGATCTGTTCCACTCTGCGTCCATTAGTAATTACAGGCCACGGTTCTCCAATCCTGCTATTATTAAAAACAAACAAACAATCACACAAAGGCACATGCGAAGAGTAAGTGCAGAAGCAAAAGAGCCTTAATCAGCAGTTTGGGCACAAGCGAAGATTACTGTTCGACCGTGTTCGCATTCACTTGTTGGTGAGTAAACAGAAAAGCTGACTTTATGAAGAACAGTTTTCTCCATTCTGGTGTTAACAAAAAAGAAAATGTTGCATTGGCAACATTCAAATGTGCTTGTTGCTCTTTAGTGCTCGGGCCAGAGTGACCACAGTCCAGTCTGGGCCAAAATCCTCCAATTACACACAGTCTAGTCTGAACTGATGCCAGACTGTGGACTCTCACTTGTGCCAACCTGTGTAAGTGCCCACATTCTGGCCCTTGTAGTACAGAGGGAGCTCTAAAGTCCTGCTCTGTGGATGTTGCTCAGGAACTTGTGTCTCTGTGCCAGCTGGCTGTCTGAAGTGTCACACATTTAACCATGGAGATGCCATAGAGGGAAACGCTGTGTTTCTGAGGCCAAACCTTTGTTGGGTCCAGAGAGGACACAGCTACAACTGGCTCTGTTTGAAATGAATGGCACGACAGCGTCATACATCACCAACTGAAAAATGATTTTTCAAAAATTAAATAAATACTTTACTGCTCATGTCAGATATGACAATGTCAAGATTAAGTGTTCTCCCTTTCTCAATTTCTTTATAGACACATCCGGAGACATCGGCGATGTGCATCCCCATCAGAATGTGCATCACGTCTGAGCTCCAGATGTGATGTGCAGGTTTAAAAACAACATTTTCTTCGCCTGTTTAAATCCCGCTCATCTCTCTAACATTCATTATCATGAACGCTTACAATCCCTCCACCGGGGAGTTTTCAGAGAGTCCAGTTTATCTGACTCTAATAATGCAGCCGAGGACAAGCCTGTCTGTGGCAGAACCAAAAAAAAAGATTCTGATGGAATCATTTATTTCACCAACGTGTCCGTACAAATGATAATGCAGTTTCCAAAGCATAGCAGAGCTTTCAGATTGTATCTGTATCTCTGAGTGATTTGTGGCTCTCAAATGCAAAACACAAGGGTCATTACCTCCTGAAGACAAACCTCACTCTGTGCTGTTATTGTGTGCAGCACCATATTTCACACAAAACAGACAATTGCATTTAAATCACAAGGTCCGCCTTTATGTCATTTGTTATTTTCTACCCCCTGAGGCTCTTCTGTGCCCACTATTTTGGCATCTCTTTCCACCAGAGTGTAACATCCATCCTGCAGCCAATCAACCTGGAAGCCAGCAATCCTGCCTGCCCGTCTGCCTGCCAGCTCTCTCCTCTCAGGCCGACAGGCAGTGAAGGAATGGGCTGGCTTCTGGAAGCTAATGGTTCATGCCCTCCTCCCAGGGCTGAAAATGGACTGGAATGTTGTTTACCTCAAACACAGCATGACACCGCACAGTAAAAAAAGATCAAAATATAGAAGCTTCAGTCTGAGATTCAGGTAATTTTCTTCAATGATGAGACATGCTGAGGTAAAACAATCTTATTCATGCCCCCGAGATAAAATATAGTTTATTTGATTCTGTAGCAATATTTTTACATTGAAAGCAGAGGTAAACCAATCATCATTGTGACAGAGAGGTTTCATACCAAACCCTGGGAAACAGTGTTGTGTACGCACTAAAGACTGAGCCAAACAGTGAGATAAAGAACAACTGAATGCCATTAAATTAGTAATTTTGGTGGTGCATGTTTTGAAGTGAAATATTCAAGTATTGATGTGCATTCACTCCTTTTTTGGCTTTGTGTCTAATGCTGAATACGTGGCCTCAGGAACAGAAACAATACCAAAGGGGAGCCGACAGCTCGAGTGAAGCAAACATCAGCTTTTTGATTGACTGTGACTAATTGACTTCAGTCGTGACATTGATGTATTTTCTTGTTTTTCCATCCGCCTTCGAGGACAGATGAAGGACAGGTGGCGTCATCGAGGCAGCACAAGTGACATTTGACTAAAATTCCTGACTCCTTTTCATTTCTAAGGCCGCGGACATCTCGTTTGACGTGTTTAATAGTTTATATGTGTCACTGACGACACAAGAAAGCTGTCAGTGGGGCCGTCTTGGCGCCACACTGGACATTCCTTGTCTAAAATTTAATTGTAGGCACCTCAAGTGGCATTATCCAGCAACCACGGCGTTTTCAGAAAGACTGTGGATGTCTGTGTTGATGGATTTAATGCCTCTCTGTGTCTATCGTGAGATGTGGCCCAACACATTCAGGATGGGGCCCGACATACCATTGAAAGCCCAGATCACGGCTGAAAAGAGTGACAATGAAGGTGAAGTGGGAGGTCCATTCATTTCCTTTCAAAGGCCTCTCGCAAGGGATTGGGTTTGATGATAGATGATGTCACAGGGGTCACAGGTCATTTGCAGAGCTGTGGAGTCGTGTGTCAGACCGAGGTCAAGGTCAATATCAAGAGAGTTCAAGTGTGACTTGTTGTCCGTGATTCAGGAAATACAACCAACATACTCTTATTATATTGAAGATGATTTTTGCTGTCGGTGTTATAATTATTTTACTTTACATATCTGAACTGAACAGGACATCATCTCTTTCTTATTTCATTAAAAGTTCATTTTTATACTTAGCTGAGTGTTATAGAAAAAGAAAAACTCATTTCATATTTGAGAAAAGGTCCAATGTGTAATATGCAACCCGTAATCACGTTTGTGCTGAAGTGTAAGCTAACCATGTAAATAAAGAAGAGCGATGTCCTTTCTGGTATTTTAAAGCTACCGTTGTTTCCAGATCCATCTTACCATGAGATATCAGTAAATCTTACACAGTGGAACTGGCAACTTGTTACCTTGAAAACATTTGTTCTTTTCTCTACGAGTGCTCGTTTGAAACGTCTGCACAGAAATGAACAAATAACTGATGTGTGAAAACAAGGTGAATGTGAGTGACCAAGTATTTCCTAGAGTGGAAATCCCTCTCCTGAATGTTAAGGCAGAGCTGGAAAGGGCAGCAGTTTGAGCAGTAGTAGTTTTCTGTCCAGCTAAACTATGCATTTTGAGTACTGAGCAACTGACCTTCAAATCACCTCAGACCTGCAGATGATGATCCAGAAACTGAAGAGTCTGCTCCGTATGTGTGGATAGATGACCTTTCAGAGAGCTTTTTCAATAGGTCTCCTTTGCCCCCGGGTCATGAAAACCTGTTCGTTTTTTAAGGTACAGATACAACATGGCAAGATAATTTACGAAAGGGAAATTCTCTTTCAACTCCCCGTCCACTGAGAGGTCAGACATGTGAGAGTCCTCATCAGGTGCTGCGCTCTGCAACAGCTCAATCACAAGTGCTGTGATTGTTAGGCTCACTGCTGCCTGCCGCTCATCAGTGCTCGAGCCGTTTGTGTGTCACTCAGAGCAACAAAGCGCAGCTTTTTAGAATGCAGCAGTGCATTTAAACAAGAAGGCTCTGGCAATTTTAGACTGCTTGCCAATAAGCTGCCATGACATTGGTGTGTGTGTGTGTGTGGCATCTAAACATGCGCGCAGTCTACTGAACCGTCTGTGACAAATGTCCTCTCCTTCACATGGCTCAGCTCAGGAATGATCATTAATTCTTGACAGTTGTGCAGAGCACGCTGCATGTCCAGGGCCAACTTTCAAGGAGTTATGGACGTTAATATATCAGAGTGAACAGTATGATTGTCAAGTGGTGTGCAACACATCTGTCTTTGTCACCAGATGCTCTCATTCCTGTCACAAACTGTACCAGCAGTACGTTTTGGCTTCCTAAAAGTATTTAACCATAGCAACAATTCATCTTCAACCCTGACCAAACTTTCCTGTAGCCGTCGGTGGCTAATCGTAATTGAGTCATTCTATATTTGGCATATACAGTATGTATTTCATGACATTAAAAGACGTTGCACATCAACAGGGATGTGAATGAAGAGCACAGACTTGGAGATGATTTGGTGATGAAATCTCTGATCTAGTCATGCTGATCTGAGCTCATTTTACTTCGAGGTCCAGTGTGTAAGAATTAATGGTGGCAGTAGATGTTGAAACAAACGGAGAACTCTTCCACTCATATCTCCCTTTACCAAGCGTGTCAGGGAACTACAGTAGCCTTTGCATACCAAATAAGGACGTTAACATGCTTTCACAAATCTCTCCATTCTTCTGCTCTCTCCGCCTTGTCCTAAATCTTCATTGTTCCGTGCATCAGTGCGTATGTGGGTCTGGCTGCTCCTCTGTGTTTGTGTCGTAAGCTTCTGTTTCAAACACGCGTCCGTTTGGGCCGGGCTGCGTTAAACACATGGCAAGTCGGACCGCCTTCGTAAAAGCCAGACCGCTGCCTATATAAAACATATAAAAGGCTTAATCCAAGGCTACAAAAACCCAACAAACTTACAAACGTACACACTAGCTGCATAAAGAATTAAATAAAGAATAAATAAAAAGTGTATCAGTAGTAGCTTGGCTGTTATGTTACTGAAATACACATGCCTATAATTAGACAATTAGAAGTGGACACGTGTGTCTTACACCTCTGTTGTTATTCGTTGTTGTCTGTACAACAGTCTTTTTTTGGCGTACACCCTGAGCCTCCATTGTGTTGCTGGTGCTGTGAGATGGATGCACACACTTGAGTGGATGCTGGGCTTTTAAAGCAGGTTGACACACTGCAGTTCAAACGGGAGGCACATCAATAAGACACAAACAGTCACACGCATCCAAACATATTAGAGGATATTAGAGCAGTGTGGTGAGGCATGTGAGTGGCGTGCCTCTGTGTCATGGTAACCATGTGAAAAGGAGTTGGAACCTAAATGTAGTGGAAAGAGGCTGAGAAACGAGGGGGTGAATTTCTTGCATGAACTTCTGATTTTGTGCTCAGGTGAGCATGTCGGAAAGTGAGTGAGTGAGCGTGTGCGTGTGTGTGTGTGTGTGGGTTCTTGTATTTGTTACCTCTTTAGGACCTTTTCTGGCATACACACTTACCTTGTCAGGACCAGTAGTCCTCATGGAGACCAAAACCTGGCAGCCACTCTGCTTGAGTTTAGGTCTGAGATTTGAATTGTGGTTAGGTTACATTTAGGGTTAGTTATTATCTGGTTATGGTTAAGGTTAGGTATTATGATTTGTTAGTTGGTTAAGCTACTGCAGACTCCTGATAAGAAAAGTCTCTCTCTCTCTCTCTGTGTGTGTATGTGTTTAACATACACAACTTAACAAAATGCACCGCTGTGCAACAATTTCTGGATCACAAAACATCCATATCTTTTTGTCACTCACTCACTCACACACACACACACATAGGAAGGTGCCAGCTTCAGTTGGGCAACAGTTTTGTTTCCTTGCTATGAACCTGTTTGACCCAGCCACACACACACACACACACGCACACACACCGCACATGCAAACATGTAAAATGGATGAAGTGCATCGTTCTCATTCTGAAACACACACACACACACACACCTCTTTTCTTACCTCCTGAAGTGTAGACATTCACACCCCTCAGTGACTGTGACAACAGGGCTCATCTGTCATCAGACACACACACACACACACACAGAACAGAGGGGGAGAAAATAATGACTGTGCGTGTGTGTGTGTGTGTGTGTGTTCGTGTTCGCATGCGTGCGTGTGCAAACAGCATGTACATTCTTTGAGCCACTGACCCGGGCTCTGTGGGTAACCATGACGACCACTGCTTCACCATGGAGACGACTGTTACTCCCTTTTACTCGCCCTCCACACTCTCCCTCCTGCCTTGCTCCCTACTTTTCTCACCACACCCTCTTCTCCTCCCTTGGTGTCCTTCTCCATCACTCTCACTTTCCATCTCTCTACCCCCCCATGAAAAATGGTAGTGTAGTTTATTTGCGAGTCAATCCCGCTGCTGTAAATATTCTCTGAAGCACCAAATGCATATGTGTCTGCTTTTTCTGTTTGTACATTAACCACACCTCCCGACAACCTCCCGATCTTTGTTGTTGTCTTCTTTTTTCTTTTCTTTTACCTGTTGGATTTGTTTAGTGGGAATGTAAATAGTACTTTCTTCAGATTATTCAGGAGACCCTGAAGAGAAGCACCAGGTACCAATCTGCAGTGACACAAACATTCATGCTCATCAGTGTGGCTAGTGGTCATGATCACGGCCGGCAATTATGGGCGAATCTGCACCGACGTGATATTTGTCATAATTTGTTGAGCAGCAGTTACATTGCAGAGTGAAATCCATGTGTCAGTTAGAAAGCAGGTGGAAGCAGAAGCCTTGTTATGCCATGTCTGCTGCTGCTAAGTATAACCACTGCGTACACTGGCTAAGAGTTATACAAACCACTGCACACTGGTTTATTTATTTTTTCCAAGTTAATGAACAATGAACAAAACTCTGGTTTCTGGGTAACAAGCTTGCAAACAGAGAGACTCATTCATCATTAGCATAGCCCACTGTCCCACAGCTCCCAGCTGCTATCTCACAATTGTCTACAAGCATCTGCTCTGTGGCAAAATGCACACAAATCTGTGACAAAGTTTACCTTTAAATTTGCATATACATATGTATATATATATATATATATATATATATATATATATATATATATATATATATATATATATATACATATATATGTATATGTATATTTGCATATATATGTATATATGGATGTCCTGATAACACTTTATTTTGTCCAATAACGATACCTATACCACCAACTTGAGTATCTACCGATACCAATATTATTCCGATACAGGTTAGACCATTTATGGAACTATGAAGCTGTTAACAACACAATGTGTGCTCATTCCAAAGACTTTATTCTCCAACTGTGTAACAAATATTGTTCTCCCAAAAAAAGAAGAAATAAACAGCACAAACATGACTCAGCCAAAAATGCTTTTGCTCATTTTTATTTGTCTGTGCATATAGTGAACTATTTCAAATTATTATATCCGATACAGTGATTTTGAACAATATTATATATATATACATATACATGTATATGTATATATATATATATATATATATATATATATACATACATACAAAACCCATTATTTAATTCCGGTTTTACCAGGTCTAATCATGAGGGAAATCAGTGGCCATGGTTTATTTTTTAGGGATTTGACTATTTTCACCAGGTTGTTCACTGTAGCTCTTAGCAGCTCGTACTTGAGCACTATAACAGCAACTGTACAAATATTTTTTATACTAGGGATGCACAATATTATCAGAACAATATCGGTATTGGCAGATATTGGCTTTAAAATGTATAATTGGAAATCGCTCTCAATATATGGGCATATTGGATATTGGCAAACAGTCTACTATGGTGCATACGTAATTTTTAGCTTAGCAAATACTGTGTATTGACATCTCGGTATCATATCTGAGGATTCTCACTTATCACTGACATGTCAAAGCTCAGATATGTGAATCAAAGAAAATCATATTAAATGACTTTATTTTAGTAAAGTAGTAGTGATGACATCCAAATGTTTTTTGTTTTTTTTAATTTGATTAATCTGGAGTTGCTTATTCCGTGCCATGGTTTTGGGATGTTCTGAGCAGTTGTCTGACAGCAGTTTATCAGACAAACTGTCAATGTAATCCTGATGTTATAGTTTTGCTTCTTTTGTCTGACCGTTGCTCAGTAACGTCCTGGAAAGCTGTTACACAGTGTTGAGGGTACAGCTTTTAATGATGTAGTTCATCCTTAGCAAATAGACAGACGTGTCTTTCCTCTGCTGTCCCTCAAACTCAATTGGTTAGACGGAAGAGTGATGAGCTGCTCTGTCATAAGTCTGCAGAGGTGAACGCCTTCTCTCTTTGGCCGCTGTGTGCTGCACTTTCAAAAAGTCAATTTTTCTGAAATTTAGAGAGGCAGGCTCATTTTAAGATTGATGACTATGGATCTTCAAAATCTTATTAAGGATACTGAATGGATTTTGTTGGCCTCAGGGTTAGGGAACTTGCTGTGGGTACAAAACCCCACGTAAAAAAAAATGAAGAAAAACCTGAAAATCGGAAAACAGCAGTAACCTTTTTGTCACCTACTTAAGAAAAGCACAGTAAACTGCTGTTTCTGTTGTTGTTGTGTCACTTTCATTAAATTAAATTAAAATAAATTAAATTAAACATCACTAATTAATGTTGCTGTTGTTACAAAGTACATGACGACAGAGAGAGAGAGAGAATTTATTTAGACAAATGTGATAGAAATCCATTCCGACAGTGAACTGCTTTGCATTTACTGACACATGCCGCCTTTATTTCTGCTGACATTGACACGTCCTTCACACCTTTACAACAGTGTGATCAGAAAATGACACTGACTGAGTCAGAAAGTGACACGTCTTGTATCGGAGGGTGAGTCAGTGGTTCAAGGCCAGTGCTGTGTCATGATTTAACTTTCATGAACGAGATTTTCTGCTTTTCACGTGTGTGTGTGTGTGTGTTTTCGCTCTTTCTTTGTCGTCATTTACCGGCAGAGGTGTATTTCTGGCTTATTTTTGTAAACGTTGGCATTAAAGATATAATGAGAACATTCCATTATTATTATAATAAGCTCATTTGCACACCAGGACGTTTTTAGTTTGTGATTTTTATTGCGTCTTGTTCGGTTGACAGTGTTCATAATGAGGGGCCGCAAAGTGAAGTGTGTGAATTTCTTGAGCAAGCATTTCATTGTTGAAGCAAACAAAGCACAGAATAAATGCGAGACTTCCCCGCAGAAGTCACGGGAGGTGCTGATGTAAAGCAGAAAATGCTGCGCATACGTAAAGATTTACATTGTTTCTATACCAGTGAAAACTAAGGCAGTGCCGAAGACCTCATTTATCATTCTCAAGTGCAGTTTCTTCTTGTCAGTGATGAGACTCGTGTTGTTCTCTGCAGTAATCTCAGAAACGTGTTGTTTACCTCTACTTTCTTCTTGAACATTATTTAATTTCTCCCCCTGACTGTGCGCCACAGTAAAAGTCTTCAAATGAAGCTGAAACACAATGAAAAAAAAACAAAAAACTGTCATCTATCTATAGCACAGGTGAAATCCTGGTATTCAAAACAGCCCACGTCTCTTCATCCATATACAGTAGTTGCAGAATAGTGGCATCATGCACCAATAAAGGTAATACCACAGGTACTTAAATCTCCCACTGATTCCCCCCCCTTCCTTCAGTCTTTCCTTTATTTCATCACCTCCACCACTCATCACCATTCTTCTTCCCCGTCTGTTCCTCTGCACTGTCTCACTCCTCATCACCTCCTTTTTTTCATCTCATGTCAGATGATCTCTGAGGCTGGTTTGATCCCCAGACCAACTTCCTCCTCCTTCCCTCCCATCACTCTGTCAATCTCACTCTCGTCTTGATTGTCTGCCAGTCTTCTCTCTCTCTCTCTCTTCCATACTTATTGTCACCTGGCTGCCTTTTTTTTTTCATTTTTTTTTTTGCTTTGTTTCTCCTTTGTTTCTTTTCTTCCTTCACCTCACATCACTCTTTTCCACTTCTTTTCTCCTCTCTTCTCCTCCTCCTTCAGTCCATTCTCATTCCCCCGTCTTTTGTTTCTTTAATCGGAGTCTCTTGACTTTTCTCACTCCTCCTTCAACTTTTGCATTTCCCTCTCGACTGGCTCCATTATGCTCCTTTTGATGCTTTTTGTCTCCAAATGTCCAAAAAAAGTAAAAAAAAAAAAAAAGAAAAAAGAAAACATAGTGATTTTGATAATTGATTCAAATGGATTTCAAACGTTTTTTTCAACACTACGGATGTGTATATGTTTCCACGTCTTTGTTCTCTGAATTCTATGACCTTCCCACGTTTGTGTCTTATAGCTTGCAGTTCTTTCTCTTTCTCTCACTTCACTCCTTTCTCTTTAGGGCCCTGCACATTTATTTCACCTTTTATCTATCATTTCCTTTTGTCTGTCTCTTATTGTCGACTGCCATAAGCTTACTGGTCTTTCTCTCCAACCTTTCATCAAATTTTCTTTCAGGCTCTTCGACCCTCCATCCTCTAATTTTCACTACTCTTTTTCAGCCAGCCCCCCCCCCACCCTTACTCGCTGAGATTTCTCCCCTCTTTTCACTCTGTGGTATCTCTGCTGCTGTTCTCTCTTTGCCCCCATCACACCACACTTCACACACACCTACACTCACACACACACACACAGGCAGACACACTTCCCTCATTCATATTCCACCTGTCAGTCTACTTGGAGTTGTCTGGGGGAATCAAACCACCTTCAAATTCATCATTTTATTCTGATTCACTCTCCGAGTCAAGGTCTCTTCTCCTTTTCTCCCCCACCCCTCTCTGTGGTGCACTTGGTCAGTAAGTGTATTGATTTGTTTGTTGATTTATTTCACATTTTTGTTATTGTTTGCACAGATAAAAAAAAAATATGAAGAAACACAAATGCTATTTGTGAGGCACAGTCAGTAGACTCGCTGTATATGTTGTGTGTACACACACACACACTGACACAAAACTGTATAATGTGTATAAATTTCTCCTAAATTTGCTTCCAAATGCAGAATACATAACAGGCAAGGACAAAGTGAAATTTAAGAAAGACGCGGGATGAAAGAAAAGAGGAAAATCCTGTCTAGTCTGCGTAGAGGACAGTCAAGGATTCTTGGAGCTTTACAGGGTATCACTACTCTTTTCATTCTTTTTTTTTTTTGGCAGCAAAAGGGAGAAAACAAAACTCAAAGCAGTGTGAGTGTCAACGCACATTTTTAACTCGAATTATTTCCTTTTTCTTTGAGATGCAAGGTTTGAGACAGCGAGTAAAGCTGATAGAACAGTTTGTACCCCGTCACGATTGTGATGGCAAATGTGAACGGACTCTTACCGATGTCACATAACCACAGTGCCACGCTCTACACTGAAATCTGAGTACACTTTGACCTCAGATTATTTACCACTGAAAACAGTGCATCCATTTGACTTACTGTTTTCAATCAACATGAATGATGCAAACGAATGAAATACTGAAGGTCTGTAAACGCTCCAACGTCTCCTGAGTTAGTGATGGTTAGTGATAACAGGTAGCGATTAAGGTTTTCGGTGATTATTTTTGCCACTGTCGTCTAAAATGAATCCATTAGAGCCATAAGAGTGAACCAATACAGTGCAGGTGGAGGTCGTACAGTTCCACTCTGTCTCCTAAGTAATGTGTACCCACTTATCTAAACTGCATTCTCAGTGACGCTACATAGAGAACATATCACAAAATAATGGATGTCCACGATTTCAATGTGATGGTGTTTTAACTGCTTATTGCTACTACTGTGGTTATAAGTACCTGGCTACGGCTAAGAAAACATCACGTGTTACCCATAGCATCACCATCCTTCCCATTAAAAACCTCATTGTGTCACAATGTTCTATAATGCCATAAAATCCCTATAATCGCACAGTTGCAGTGTTAAACCACACGGGGTGTCTATAAAAACACAGGATTTCACCACAAATTCCTATGTCTCTATTGTGATAAAGCAAAAGCAAACATCATTTGAGAGAAAACGTGTTCTGTGTGAAATCTAAAATTTGAATGCAGTCTTGTGTGGGTGCATATTTTTGTGAGTCGGGGTTAAACAGCTAAACAATGAGCTGAAATTAACTTTAAAGCTCCATAAAGCCAAAGGCTGCAGATCCCGGGGAGAATTCTCTGTGGGTTTATCACTGTGAATGACCTTTTCATAATGTCACCTTTTCACCTTGTCACATGACACAACAGACCGGCAGCTTATACTACACTGTGGCTACACTGGCTGTTGTCTTGTTGCTCCATATTTGTCTTTTTTATTATTATTATTATTATTTATTATCTGCAGCCTCACAAATCGTTTATCTTGACTCATTTTGAATTCCGTCAGCATACATTCAGGTCTTTTTTCGAGTCCCCTGTGGATAAACCCAGCAGCACATTCTCTGAGCATGAAGAAACCTTACTTGTGTTTGATGATCCAGACATGCGTGAAGCGCCATGCACTCTAACTACTGTCGCTTTGCGGTGAAGTTATGTGGCATGAAATGATCACGATTCATTTTCTCCTTCGTCCAATTCATTTAACAGCCCTGGCTGGTTACTGTACCCCACTGGCTTGTTGTAGCTGTGGAAAACTCCACAAAGAGATTGTTGAGCTATTTTCTTTTTGTTTGTCAAATTCACTGAAGTGGGGGAACATTTTGATTATAACCAGTAATCATGTCATTTTAACAAGGGAAGGGCATTTTTATATTTAGCTAGTCTGAATGTGGACTGCGTTCCGGTGCCCCAGCCCCCCCTCCCTTCTTTCTGACATGCCGATGGGTCTCCTGGTGAGGGGTGACCTTTCTCCTCAAGGAGAGAGAGAGAGAGGAAGAGAGAGTGAGCAGCAAATTAAGTGAGAGAGGCAATTTAAATTAGTGAATGACAGTGGGATAGAAGGGTGATTATTTCCTGTTTTAAGCCAGAGTTGTGCATATATGTCGTGTGTTGGTGGTAGGTAACAAAGTATGTGTTCCAAGACACAGTATGTGTGTGTGTGTGTGTGTGTGTGTGTGTGTGTGTGTGTGTGTTCATGTGTCACTTGGTAAAATGTGTGAGTGAGGAGGGGGAAAAAAAAAACTGTGAATGTACGTGTGTATGCATACCATATGTCCAGTGTGTGTGTGTGTGTGTGTGCTGAACTGATGGTAAATAGAGATATTTACAGCATTGTCTCCATGTGGTAACCATGACGATGCCACAGTAGGAGAGGCTGTCTGAATCAATGCATTATGACATCAATGTTTAACTCTCTCTCTCTCTCTTTCACACACACACACACACACAGGTTTGCACAGGCAGTCTTGTCAGGGACCCTGCATTGGCTTCCATTCAGTTAGACAGCCTAACCAGAGCTTTAACCCTAACTAGTTAGTACCTAATCCTAACCATTACCTAACCACAATTTATATCTTACCTGTAACTTTAACCAGAGTTTCATAAATTAGGTTCTGTCTCATTAGGATCAGGCTTTGGTCCCCATGAGGACCAAAAGTCAGTCAACCCACACACACACACACACATCCACACGTGAAGTGAAGTGATGCAGAAAGAAACCTGTTTATACTCTCGGGGGTAAGCTTGCTTGTAGTCTCTTAAGTGCTCTTGAGAACATCCTGTTGAGTGGTAATGTGGTAATACAGTGAAGTCTGTACCAGTGAATAGATATAAACATGGATGACATGATGGGGACTGAAAGTGAAGCCAAAACATCTCAATTGACCCCTGGTGGTTGGCTGCAGTATAGAACGTAGACCCTGCCTCCTTCATGTCAGCGGATGGGACACACACGGGACAAGAGTGTCAGCGTGAAAGCAAAATCAATGGTGTTTTCTCCATAAGGCACTGTGGAATATACAACGTTAAGACCACAGACACAGGCAGACAGAAACAAACAGACAGCTATAGCAGCAGCAGTAGTTATGAGCAGCTCTCCAGTTTAAAATGAACCCACTAACTCCAGTGTTCACACATTCTTAAGCCAGTTTTTCTATTAATAGAAAAATAATCTGTCGTTTGTTTGCAATGGGAATAGAAACAATCCAGGTCAAATGAATTTGCATTTGATGCAGGTTTTTATCAGCTATCAGTACAATAATGTAAACATGAGTAATGTGCCAATATTATCTTCTACTGCCGTATTTGAGAAGTCCATTCACTGAGTCTGCACTAGGGCTGCAACGGTTATTCAATCAATTAATTAATTAATTACTAAATGAATCTTATGAAACTATTTTGATAATCAATTCCTTTGAGTGTTTTTTTGAATAATTAAAAAAAAGCTCTCAGATTTTTCAGCTTCTTAAAGGTGAATGTTTTCTGTGTTTTCATATGTATCACCTGTATGCTTAGTGCAAGCAAACTTTAAACGTGACACATCACTGCCATCAATGTTTCGCCTCAGATTTGCAAACAGTGTACCATTATTAACTCAACATTCCTTCAGGAGCAAAGCTCAGTATTCAAGTATCTGACATTTTATCACAAGGAAATATCAATATAGACTGAATTGAAAGTTTATTGTATCGTTATGAAGGACTTTCCTCAGCTCAATAGGAAGCATGTGTGAGTGATGACCACTGTAGTACTGGGCGATCTCTGAATGTGCTGCTGTTCTGTTTAAAGTGTTGAGCACACTTGAAGTAACATATATGTACTGTCGGCCAGCTTACATCACTTGACCATTCCCATTGGCTCCCAACAGCAGTGTTAACAGAAAAAAAAAAGCTCTATACCACAACCTGTTATTTTGACTTGTCTAAATAAATTAAGCAGAACCCCTGCTTAATTTGGCATAAAAGAGATTTTACTATAATATCAGTCAGTACGTTTCCATTCCAACAGTTAACCTTGAGCTACTGTTGTACTTAAACTATGCTATTCAACTGGACGACTGTCCCAGTTTTCAAGCACTGTAGTGATTTATTGACTGAAGTGTGTCTGCCTCTGCTCCGCTAAGTGGCACGACTTCCCCCTCTCAGCTTGTTAGTATTATGTGGCTTTTCCACTAGCGCGGATTCGCCTTGGCACGGCACGGTTATTTGGCTTTACCAAACCTGGTACTTCTTTTAGTACCTGCTCAGATGAGGGTCCAAGCGAGCTGAGCTGATACTATGCGTGATATCGTCAGACTGCCGTCCACTGATTGGTCAGAGGGCCGTCACAGGAAGAGTAATGAGCACGACGGCCGACACAACAATCAAGCCGCACAATGCCGAACTGTAGATCCGTTCAATAGACTTAACAATCCTGAAAACATGTGTTAATCTCCAACAATGAGCAAGGACATGTCTAAAATCTCTATTTTTTAACAGAGGAGTCTGGTGTATTTAGCGACAGGTCTGTGTCTGGAGTCTGTGCTCCGGTCATGGAGGTACTGAACACATCTTTTTAATGAACTGATTCTAATGATTCAGTACACTGAAAACAACTGATTTACAAGGAACTGGTCAGTAGTTTGTGTGTGTGTGTGTGTGACGTATCAAACAAGGTCATGCGGCAGTTTCATGCAGTCGTGATGTGATGACCCCGCCCACGTTGTGGCTAGTTCTTAGCATGTGCAGTTCAAATCTTCCGACCATCTATGAACTATAAAATATTCAATTCCTGAAGCTTCTGTCTCCTCTTTAGTCCAAAATAAGTACCAGTCTGAATTCCACCATGTTTATGTCACTGTTGAATCTGCTCCAACTGAGGGAATACATGCAGTTGTCCAATTCAATTCAACTCCCTCACTTATCATGCTTACACAAATTTTAAAAGTCGGACTAACACAATAATTCGGTGGAAGAAAGGGAGAAATATATATCACTCGAACATGTCACAAGGATGTAAGATACAAGGGTTTTCCCTCCGATGATAGTGAGACAAAGTTGTGTTTCCTAAACTATCCATCAACCACTCCCCCCCACCCCACCCCCCAACCCGCCGCGTGTGAGACAGGCGATAGAATGTGTGAGATACTGCAGGTGTGTGGGTGGTGGAGGGGAGAATTGAACGGTCAGAGAGAGAGAGAGAGAGAGAGAGAATGAGTACGTGAACGAGAGAGAGAGAGAGAGAGAGAGAGTGAATCATTCCCTGAACAGACCACCTCGACAGCGTGATATCAGATGCATTATTTGATGATTGGATCGCTGGCTACAAAAGGTGATAGATCTCCGCCTGAAATTGATTTCTGTCTGGATGTGACTCACGCACGCACACACACACACACACACACACACACACACACACACACACACACACACACACACTCACACACACACACACCATGAGACAGAAAGCCAGGAGAAACTAATTACCAGTGTCTGAACCTCAATGAAAACACCTGAAGGACTGGCAGGTTGGCAACTAGAGACAAAATAAATTGGGAAATTAATGTTCTATTATTGGAAGGAGGGTGTGTGTGTGTGTGTGTATACATACGTATACGTGCATACGTACGTGTGCAGTGTCTGATTATTTGATCACCCTTTGTATCCCTTTTGGTCATTTTTGGGAGCAGTTTTGGAAAATAAAGTTGCCAATGAATTATGGCAAATAAAAAGTGAATCTTGAAGACTTTTTCAGTTTTACATGACTGAATGCAGCAAGGAGCTAATCATTTTGTTTCTGTAGCTTCAGCTTCAGTTAACGCACGTTTGTTTACTAGTGTGCACTGACCTCTGACATGAAAGCCATGAATTATCCGCACGAAACAGTCACTTGCAGGAGAGACAGAGATAGTAGCTGAAGATGGAGAGAGGTGAAGGATTGTTGGGGCGTAAGGTTTCATTTGAACCCTTTAGCACTTTGCAATACTGTAGTTACACGATTAAACGATTTTTGAAACGATTTTTGGAATCTGAGAAGTTCCACATCAAAGCCAACATGTGGTTATTACGGTAAATATGGTATATTATGGTAAATATGTTTTATACTGTTTTAAATTTCAAATTTACCATGCAAAATCTGTCGTTCATGTACAACTGCAGTGCTTCTCTAAATTTCTTTCTTCATTTTAAATTGTTAAAACAGTATTTTGACATGCAGTGAATTGTAAATAACTGCCAGATATTGGAAGTTATTCTGGGGAAACTTGGCAAAAGCACTTACAGGACATTCTCTGGTTGTTTTATGTTTAAAATAAGCAAAAATAAAAAGTCCAGACAGACTTTTCGAGTTGCCTGGATGGCACTTGATAGGCCAGAAATCACATAGTTCTATGTGCAGTTCTGTGTTTAGAAAGAAAGGTACAATTCAATTTTTGATCGCAATTAATCTAAATGAATTAATTTCAGAAAAGCAAGATTAATTAGTTATTAGTTTTAATCTATTGACAGCCCTAATCATTACACATCACACAGTGCGACATGGATCAAAGAAGCTTGGGTACGACATCGAGACACCTTTTGTATCGTTGGCCACAAAGCAAGTCATACATCCTACATTTCTGACCCTGTCAGAACGTTTTCAGGCTCTTTTTGATCACAAGACTGTGACAAAGACTGTCTTTGAACTTCCCCGGCAGTACGATGTATAGGATCACCGTTCAGGAGCCGCGACCACGGAGCCGGTGATGAGTGTTACACACTGGTGATCTGAGACAGCACAAACTTATACATTGTATACTGGTCGTCAGTTTCACTTCTTATTTATGGTGGAAAACAGGTCAGATAAGGCGAGAAGAAGCTTATAGAATAAACAATTGGATTCCCAGACACTTCAAAAAGCCGATAAACTGACTTAAAGGTTTCAACCTCTGCTCCATCTCTACCTCTTTCTATGTATGGCACTAACATTAGTGGTCATGGTGATGTTGTGTGCGTGTGTGTGTGTGTGTGTGTGTGAGAGAGATGGGGGTTACCTCTCTGTCAGAACTCCTCTGTCACACTCTGTAATGATCAAAGCTCTCCCTGGGACCCCCTACCGTACACACTCACACGACCAGCCAACTATACAGGAATTGCTCAGCCATGCAGCTCCCGCTCCACACGGCTCATACGAGATCACACTCCCGCACACACACATATACATACACACATACACGCACACTGCTCCTCTCATGCCTGATGCCTTTAATCCCACCAATTCCTTATTCCTTTTCTTTTTAGCTGTATGTTGTGCTATGTCTTCCGCAGCTTCAGTTAAAAAGGTCTCTTACTGCTTGTGTTCTTCCTCTCAGTCTCATCCTGCTGTTTCACCACATTTTTATAATGTTTCTATGTTGGTTCACAGTTTCTGTCTTTAAATGTATTCACTCAGCGACTTAAGTTATTCAGTATAGTCTTTTTACTTCCTTTTTTTTCCTTTCTTTAGTTCGATTATATATATATCATATGGTATGGTAAAAAACAAATAATAAAGTAAAACTCCACCCTTAGATCAGAAAGTCATTTGGTAACATTAAATGTTATTTTTCAACAACCCGACAAAGGAAACGATATAAAGTTTGAAGATTGTGTTATTTGACGATGACCTAATAACAAGTTTTTGCAGATGAACTTGCCGTGATTTACTTTCAGGACACTGGGTTGCATTTCGTCTTTCACGCTGTTGCTTTCGGTCTTGTTTTGCCTCATGACATATTTTATTTTTTATTTTATTTAACCTTTATTTAACCAGGCAGGACAAATTAAGAACAAATTTGTATTTATAACTGTGGCCAACAAAGCACTCAGAGTTCATTTGTCCCATTTCTTTCTACTCCTCACTCTCTCTCTCCCTCAATTTGTCTTTTCTTTCATCTTTCTCTCTTGTCCTTTCAGCTGTCTTATTCTTCAAAAACAGAGCAGATTTTATGTTTATTTATTCCGGGTTGTTTTTAATTATGTTTTTCTGTCTTGGTGAAAAGATAAAAGTCTGCCAAGGATGATGTCACATTCACTACCAAAATATTACTTCTTTGTTTTTGTTTTTTATCATGACTCTTTGAACATAAAGAGTCATATAACAGCTACATAAATACACTTGTGGCAATGTTGCAGGTCCATGTACTGTATGTCCATGCCATGTTTTGGAAGAGTTCAGTCTGAACCTACATCAATGTCATTTCACACTTCAAGTATTTTCAAAGGCTTGACATGACTTGACTGTCAAAAAACACCAGTCAGCCACAACACTAAAGGCTGCTCCCACTTACAGGTTTCATTATTATGGTTATATATCGTGCTACAATTTGCTTTAATATCAATAGAACAAAGGTTTAATATTTATCAGTATAATGCCTCACCTTACATTTGTTTAAAACCGCAATTAACTGGCTGATTCAACTGTCACACAAGAGCCACGCTTCATCTTTAATTATCTGAAATCGTTATCGACTGATTTGAAACTCACTTGTGTGAATGGTTTTGGCCATTATCGCCCAGCCTCAGTTGTGGCTGATTTCTAACTAGAACCTCAATGACAAACCTTTGACCGCTGGACCTTTTTGTCCCTGCGATGACTGGTGTGTGATTCAATCTTCCCTTCCATCATGAACCACTGATTCACATTATGTTGCTTTCATTTAAGAAGGAGAGTGGGTGTCCCACCTCCGCTCATGTCCACATCTCCTACAGGCCTTGTGACAGCACACTGAGAGACAGGAAATGGAGCAGAGAGACGCGACAGCCCAGCACGAGCCTGGAACCAAACCCACTGACACTCACATCTGCATGGAGACACCAAAACCACCAGGAGGCCCTATTTGTTTTATCCTAACTTGTGACCCCCAGAGACACTTTTCTGCTTCACTCACAACTGATCATTTCCCACAAATCCAACATACTGGAATATATATAGGCCTAAATAAGCTGAAAAGGCTTTGAGTCTCATGCCAGAAAATATTTTGACCTCTAAATCCCCCTGTGCGGTGGGCTTCCCCTATTAGCCGCAGAGCCTCGGCTGTTTATAATCCTTTTTTCTTGCAGTGTTTTAGTAAAAGCTTTAAACATGCTTGTAGGTGTTTTGCCAGCCTAGTCATCCAAATGAGCTGCAGATTAGCAGTATAACAGTAAACAGGTCAAATAGGTGCGTTTATCAAGGTAATGGATGTTGCAACCTACCAGGCTAACCAGTTTCTACGGGCTAGAAGAATTACAATTATACCTCACTTCACTTGGAGTGAAGATAGACAGGATACTCAAAATGAAATGCGCCATGTATGGAAGCAGACGTCAACTTATGGAAATTGTCTGTAGAATCAGTTCACAATTGACTTTGAGATGCTGCCAACACACTTTTAATTAATCACATTTCTTGTCAGTTTCAGTAGAGAGTTGTTTGATTTCACTTGGTCTCCAAGCAATGATGATTTGGGAGAGAGGTTATAACGGGAAGCTTGAGTTTTGACGCAAAGCAAAAATAGCCTGATCTAAATGAACATGAGCTCTTTTTTTTTCCTCACTTGTAAACCAAAACAAAATGTATAAAATAAAGCAACGTGCTGCCTGCGTAGACAACCATGAGCTGCAGAATGGGCTCCACAGCACACACAGGTGTTACCCCTTGAAGCTAATTCAGGCTGTGGAATTGGATCACTAACCTCTGCCACTCACAGATTACTATACTATAGCTGGCCAGGGCTGACTGTGCACTGTATCAAGAACAAAGCAGAGAGACAACGAGAAAAGACAGAGAGGATAAAAGACGAAAAGACAAAACCGGAGAGGATGATTAGAAAAACCCTGCTAGTCATCGGCTCTATGGAGCTGAAATCCCTTCTCTCAGCTCTCTGGATGGTGAACAAGCAGGGAGCCACAATGGCCAGCAGATTCCCCCGGATTTGGAGCACAAAAGGTGGGCATTTGTCCACCCAATAACTCTCAAAACACCCACCACCCTGCACACATGCATCTCCTCTGTCATCGCCCCATCACTCCAGTTCCCTATCGACATGGCCATCCATCAGGTCCAACCACCAGTGGCTGCTGCAGATTTCCTGAATCAGTAGCAAAAAGCTACCAGCTGACCAGCTCACTACTCACTACTATCAACACCAGCAAAGTGAAGCAACGGATCCACATGTACACTTGAAGCCGCTCCACTTAAAGTGAATGAGAAGAGTTTCAGTTGACACATTGCGTGTCTCGTCATTGGTATTCGGGGTTTTCAGCCGTTTAAAGGGTGTCTGCCGGTTCTTGGTGACTTCTTCTTCTGTTGTCGAAATGTTTTTTCTGCTTGGTGAGTGGGGCTTAATACTCCACCTATTGTTGGGGTGCAAATTTAGTTTGTGCATGCGCCGTCCATGCGCACCCAACGCGCTCTTTGCGACGCAAATCGTGCCATGTGCCTGATGCGCGTTGTTAGCGCGGAAGTATATCAGGGCCTATATGTGTCAAGTTGGTCAAGCTCGGGCCCCGCTGTGGTGGGGTGGTGTGTGTAGCACCATTGCAGACGCATTGATAGCTTATCCAGGATGTTGAAATAGCGTCAGAGAGATTGTCTCCAAGAAGATGAGAAGAGACAAGGAAATCATGAAATACCTGAATGATCACTGCTTCCGTTGAAGTCACTGTGCTAGCACAAGTGTGTCTGTGTGATGACCAAGTGATAAGATACACAATTTCTGCCACCACCCAATCCATCACAACCATCTTTGGGTTTACCTATTTCAATGATGAACGTAGACAAATGCCACCTGCTGGTAAGGACAGTAATTTCCTCTTGTGCAGGCGTAGACTGTAAATGCTGGTTCCTGTAGTAAGTGTGTGTGTGTGTGTGTGACACATTCCGGTCTCAGCATCACAGTTGGTTGTTGTTCTTTTCTGTCACTGGTGCAGTGTGTCCAGAGACATGGGGATAACGATGGACACAGCCACGCACCAACTTGCCAAAGTTTTAAACCCAGGTTTGGGTTCAGCCTTTTCCCAGGCTCATTAAAAGTTGCGTGATCTCATCACACATAGACCCAGCAGAAGAGAGCCCATGACCTACTTCCAGTTCTCCCACCCTTAGCTTGAGAAACTGTGGCTTTGAGTGTATTGCAGCCAGGTGTTTAGTGCACTTGAGTTTAACATAATCATTAGGTTCGTCTCAGACAATTAAACTGGGAGACATTTAAAGCTCAATTAATGACTAATGTGTAATGTCTCTTGCACTGTTATGTTTCTGCCTGAAGCGGAGTTACAGATATGGCAGCAGGTGGCTGAGTGTAGCACAGCGATGGAGCATCCACTTAGCGAGTTACAACCACAAAGTGTGTGTCTGTGTGTGTGTGTGTGTGTGTGTGTGTGTGTGCGCGTGCTTTCCCTGAGATTGTGTCATAGCCTGACTCTTATCACCAGGATTGTGCCACTTGTGTCTGCCATGATAGAGATAGTAATTGCAGCAGAGTTTGGCTCCTGTGCTAATAGAAAAGACACAAGCAGCCAAGTGGCTGCTGGGACCCATCACCTCTGCAGAAATGGACACCAGGCAGTATTTAATATGACCCTGTGGTGTATTAAAAACAATGCAATTAGGTTTTTCATATTTATTTCTCTCATTTGCCGTTTTTCCAAAAGGACAAAATACAGAATGTAAAGGCAAAGGAGAAAGCACCTTCTCTCCCTGAAACATCCTAATGTGCACTTTTTGTACCCCTGTTCACCTGATCTCAGACACTCTGGGATCTATTTTAATAATATATGTGCACGGTCTAAAACCGTTTAATGTTACTGCATTTAGGTTTTGTCCAAATCTACTACTGCTAGTTTGCAAAAAAAGAAAAACTGACTGTACCAGACAGTTGGTACAAAACAGTTGTGCTTAAGTAACATACAATAAACCACCTAGAGTGTCATCTTCTTTTCCTTTTAAAAGCCAGGTGCACTCGCACCTTGGCAAATGACTATTATAAGATGAGATTTGCCATGTAGAAAAACAGAACACTTCTCTGCAGAGGGAAATTATCTACTTGTGTGCAGAGTGAAATCACATAAGTAGGCCATCTGTGTGTAACACGCGTGTATATGTGTGCGGCGCCGCTATTTAAACAATTTATAGGCACTGGTGAGTAAAAAGACTTATGGGTAAAGGTAGTCGAGACACTTGTATCGCACTTTGCCTCACTTCATGCCCTATTGAGCAGATTGAACACCAATTTCATTGTCTCTCGCTGTACTGAATCGTGAGCGTTGTCTCCCAGTTTTAAGTCTCTCGGGATAAAAGTTTCTGATGTGTAAATGCAAATGTACAAATGATAATTTACAATATCAGCTCAAAATGAATCATTGTAGTGTTACATGACATTCTCAAGATACTTCTTCATTTCTAAACCTCTTTCTTAGGCAGTTTGAGCTTCCTTTGTTGGAGGAGATGGGACTCAGAGCAGAACAGAACAGAAACTGTTGATTTGTTGTAGGCGATCTCGTCAGGACTGGCCCTGTGAAGGTTTTCTGAAAACCCAGAGCGTTCTGCAGGGATTGTGTATCCAATCTGGTTTGGGAATCTCACAGGGATCCCATTGGAACAAGCTGGAGGTAGTAGCTGGGCAGTTGGATATAAAGGCTGCAGCTATGACCCAGACCACTGCATCTTTTTGCCCCATCCTGACAGAACAGGACATCGCACCTCCTAGATTTTGTGGAATTGTGGGATTTTATTTCCTGTTGAAATTACTTTGAAAACTCCAGAGTGGATCCTCCATTGCTCCGTGTGGACTTCTAAGTAATTACTAAAACACTGTGGTCTCTATGACCTAGTTTTCCCTCCCAACCCATCCGCAGTCACACACACACCGAAGAGGTGTCTGCGATGCAAGACATTAGACTGTAGACCTCCACAGCCCTTCATTAAGTCATGTGTTGTTTATGTATCTTTTATTATAGTCTTACTTGTCCACACTGCATCCAGGAAACTTTGACACGGGCAGATTATCACATGCAGGCGCGTAGTTTGGTGGAGCGCCGTTGGCGTAGCGTGCATTTTTAATAGCTATGTTTACGTTTCTTCATTCCGAAAGGATTTGTTCCGAGTTTACGTGGATGCAAAATGAAATGATCCGATTGTGGTGTGCCTACATGTGCCTCAAGCATTAGAATTGTAACTATTTTCACATGTGCAGTGTTGTCTAATTCTCAGGAAGTAGATGCAGGTGAGGAAGCTTTACTTCCACTTCCATAGTAAACAAATGCTGCACATGTACGTGCTCGTCCCCTCGCTGTATACAATCTTGATAATGTCTTTCTGAATTTTGGAAAGACATTTCATATGGGCTGTTTTTGGAGCAGAGATTTTGCATGACATATTTTTATTCCGATCAGGCTTTTAATTACAACTACTTGTGTCCATGTTAACATAGCTAGAGTCAGGCAAACAAGGTAAACAAAGCTAAACTCATGACTGTGCTGAACATTTTCATTAAATTACTAAACGTTCGGGCTTTATTTTTAGCTGTAGATTCCTCTTCTGAAACTTTTTTATGGTCACTTCTCGGTTCTTAACAATAGTCGCCAGCTTTGCTGGTGCTGTGTGATTCTCCCACCTCGCCACTCTGTGTGTAGCACTGTGAGCACTGTATTTAAAACACAGAGAGTCGTGTGGAGCTGACAGGCTCAATCAGCAGTGCATGAACTCGGCGATTTGTTTGTAGCGGACATTTGTTTATGTTCAAAGTTGTTTGTTTTCATGGTTTGGAATTAAATTTAGATTTGATTAAGAGAGGGAGAGAGACATAAATCACTCCGGTGGTGCGGTGATTGCTGGAGCATGAGCATGGCTGTATGTTTGCGTGCAGGTGCCGAGCTGTGAGCAGTGGGAGATCGATACACAGACAGACTGAACTTGTCATTTTGTTCAATTTCTTATCACGCTCACTTTTCCCCTCAACCATCTTCGCTGTGTTCAGGGACTTCCTGCTTTACCAGTCAATTGCTGTGTATAAATTGCATTACTGACAAAGCAATGTTAATCTACCTGGGAGGCAGCCATTTATCTTTTGTTTATTTCATAACCGTATGGAATTTAGCAATATAATCTGCTCAGCGTTTTATTCCCAGAATCAAAGGTCATTATGCTAACATGCACAATAAATATCACTGCCAAGGAGTCATAATTATCATATACAGTGCTCAGCATAAATGTGTACACCCCATTGAACAGGAAGGTTTTAATCAATATCTCAATGACCACATTTTTTTTAACTTATAACATGACAGTAATATATCTTACGTTACAAAACCTTCAGTTTTACCCAAATTAATTGATTCAAAAGGAAAACACCCCACAGCAAAAAGTACTACATCTAGTATTTTGTATGATTTTTAAGTACAGCACCATGTCTTGTTTGCATTTTTATTTTTTAGTATGGTGTCCATGAGAAAATGTTGATTCTGAATGGAAAGTAAAGGTTTTCTGACATAATATCTGTTGGCTGAGCCCTGTATGTACAATATGAAGCATGGCTACTTGTTTCTCTTATTAATTTAGTTAATAAGTGTTTTTTAAGGAGGGATTTTCATGCCATTCAAAGATGAACACTGATTCTTATAACACAGCATTACTTGGTTGTAAATATACTTGGAGGGGGGTTGTCTTATGTGAGAATAACATCATACAGATCTTTCCTTATTAAAGTAAGCTTCAAGCACAATTTGTTTTCACTGCAGTGGCATAAATCAGAAAAGTAGACGGGTGAAAGCTGTATAAAGATTTTTTTTTACAATCAGTCACAGCTTTCCCCCTTTTTTTCTTTTTTTTTTTCACAGCTATTCTTTTCAAGGCTGTCTTGGCAGTGACAAGATGCCCAGCATCTCATTCTCCACTGTTGATACAGCGGAGACAGGATCAGCCGCTCAGCTGACCCACATAAGTTTAAAAATCAGATTTTCTGCTCTCTTGTAAATGTAACCAGTGACTCATACCAGGCTGCCTTCAAAGCTGGCCCCCTTTCTAAACAGTTTCTGGGCAAATGACCAATACTATCAAAGAAAGAAGCTTTGACTCCCTTGACATATTTATTGATCATAATACTGCATTCTGATATGTGCTGCTAGAAGGGGAGCCCTACCCTGAATATCAATGAAGTCCCACTGACAGGCAGATAGAGTGAGAATATCATCAAGGGCCTATTCATATTTCATGTTTTCTATTGCAGCCTATTCTCATGTTCTGATCAACTCTGACTTGCGCTATTCATTTTCTGCTGGGGTTTTTTTTTTTTCTCCTCTCGCCCGTTTCAATCTTTCTTCGCTCTCACACGACTAATGTGTTGTGAATAATCATGTAGCTTATTTCAGACATGCAGAAGTTTGATTGAAGCGTACAAGCCTAATTCACCTCGTTCTTATTTTAAAGGATCAAACACGTAAGGCAATAAGGCAAAGATCAAAAAATGCCATATTTCTGTGTGTGTGTGTGTTGCCTTTGCATTATTATTCTTGTCTTCCAGTAATGATCACTTGTAACAGCAGATATATATAAATATACTGTATACAACTGTACACATATAGCATCGCCACATAAATATTTTATTTCATCATCAAGCGGAAAGTATGATCAATAGTCAATGCCATGATAAAAAAAAAAAATGTTGTATGTATTTTTCTTTCTAATGAGAAGTGACTCCTACTTCTTTTTCTTATCCTTTTCTCAGGATCACTTGACGACTTATATAATATGTGTCTTACTCCAGCTCTGGTGAGACGGGAGCACTTTTCTCTCTGCAGATGCTGAGGGAAATTTAAATTCTCATCATTTCCAGATCGACAGCAACATGTTTGATTACAGCTGTAAAATCTCTGTTATGCTTCACCGCTGCCTCATGCATCACCATCACATCCATATTCAAAGTACAAAACCGTCTTCTGCACTTTATGGCTGCTGCTACAGTTGCAATGGTGCACATGAAAAAATACAAAAGAGCGCTATAGAGTTCAAGTTTTCATTTTTACTGTAAAATATTGTAAGATCTACTCGCGGCATTGCTGTACACACATTCTTTATTGTATTATGGCCATTAGAGGGTGGATGTAAACATGGACTTTTTGTTAATTTTGGGAAGTTTTCTGATGCGACTGCAGCTGTTGTTCAACCTAGGAGGGGACAGTCAGTCACAGATGATTTATGGTGATCCATTAATTCTTCATCTGGAACTGTCATCTGGTAAACAATTTAATTTGTCCAATATTTTTATGTTCATGACCAGATGCCTGCAACGCGAATGATATTCCCATCAGCCTCGGCTGAATTTTCTGTTTAAATGATAAACAAGTAGTAGCACGTAAACACACACAATTCAGGTGCTGAAAACAGTCAACATTTCAGGACATTTTAAGTGAAGATGACCACTGCTATGAATAGATCCACAGATTTTTCATAACTGCCAGTTTGTCGGTCTGTTTGACTGAGCACAGCACCACGTTATCACCATCAGTATCGATAGTGTTTCAAGTAATGGAGCTGGCTTAAATGACTGTGGACCACGTAGACACATTTCACAAGAATCAGTAAACTTGTGTTTAATGTCCAAACACTGTCACGATTAGTGGAGTTGAAGATAATACATTATACCATCGATTCTTTACTTTCTCAATCTTTGGTTATAGCATGTGTGTGTGTGCTCAAGAAAGCTCAACCTCACACACACACACACTGCACGTCAGGAGCAACTTGGGGTTAAGTGTCTTGCCCACAACCTGGGAGTTGAAAGACGACTCGCTGTACAAGTGAGCTGGTGATGTGAAAGCCTGTGTTAGTGTTACTGTGATGAGAGAAGCGTCACAGATTCTGTTGTCACTACAAAGTGCCTGTTTAATATTACAAATAAACGTCGCGGGCCACCTTTTTTGCGTTTGATCTTGAAAGGATACCTGTTTGTTGAGATGAAGCGAGGCAAAGGACATTCCACCGCGTCCATTCGTCCTTTAAAGAGACATTCAAAATGGGAAAGAAATGGAATAGAGTAACCTCTGCAACCTTTTCGTGTTTGTTTTGCACGTTAACATTTCAGCTTGTAATACCAAATACAAAATAGCACACAGTCACTAACAGTTACTGACTTACTGAAAGCAGTACGAGCTCAGAAATTACTTCAGACACACAAACCTGATGCAGTGTTTGAGCGATAAAATAAGATCTTGGCAGTGACATCGTTTGACATTTGGAGCTGAGCGGACGTCACCATGAGGCAATTCTCATCTAATCCTTCTTCACACACCTGCTTCCCCCTTTGTAAACTCTCCTGTCTTTATCCAGGGTTTATTAAACTGTATTTTCTCTTTCTCCCTCCCCCCCCCATACCATACCTTTCTTCCATACTGCACCTCTTTCTCTCTTCTATTCCCCCTCAATTTCCAGATTTCCCTCCCCCCATCGTCAATTTTTCTTCGTCTTTTTCTTCCATGTGTCGTCTGAGCCTTGTGGTAAACATCAGACGTCAGCTGCTGTGCCTTAATGAGTTAGAACACAGTAATTAATTAGTTTGCTTTTCAATGTGTTCAGTATCATTTCAGTGCTGACATAATTAACAGACCATGGACATCGTTTCTGATCAATCACAAATACATGCTGCTGTTTGTCTGCGATAAATCTGTAAGTCTGTGTAAAGTATTGGCTTCTAAGCCCAGAAGATCTGATCGTTCACTTTATATCACCCTACTCCTCTCACGTGTTTATGTGATCAATAATGCTGTAACCCTAATTATTGGAATAGGCTACCACAGCAAGGGTTTACAACATGATCACTGTGGTCATTATGTGGCCCAGAATAAATCACAAGTCTGCAGTGTATTTTTACGGTGAGCGTTCACCTCTGTTCACCAAAGTGAAATCCAAAGTGCCTCTGTGTGAAGCTTACTTTTAAAGGCGCTCCAATCCATATTGTTATATTAATGATCATAGATCTACTTGCATGGGAAAGAGGTCGCTCACAGACAAAAACACTTCACATCCCCTCAGTTCTATGAAGCACTGTATGCTGAAATAGACAACTTCAAAATCTGTAATAAAGTACTTTAAAATGGAGTTGGTTCCCCTTTTGCAGCTATGACCGCTTCCACACTAGAGCTGCAACTAACAATTATTTTCATAATCGATTCATCTGTCGATTAGTTTCTCGATTAATCAATTAACCGTTTGGTCCATAAAATATCAGAAAACCTTAAAAAATGTTGATCGGTGTTCATCAAACCTGGAAATGATGATGTTCTCAAATGTCTTGTTATGTCCACAAACCAAACTGATTCACTTTTAAAGATTTCTTTGTTGCAAAGAAATGAAGAAAATATTCACATTTAAGAAGCTTAAACAATCGGAAATCTGGTTTTAATCATGAAAAAAGCTTCCAACCGATTATCAAAATAGTTGTCGATTAATTAAGTAATCGATTAATAATCACCATAAATAATAATCACACCAAACTCGTCAAACCATGTCTTTATAATATTTGCTTTGTGCACTGAGGCACAGTCATGTTGGAACTTCCTCAAACTGTTGCTAAGTTGGAGCTGAAGTGATCAGATTGTCCTTCACTGGAGCTAAGGGGCCAAGCCTGATTGAAATGCCTGAATTCAATATTTGAATAGATGGGGCCAACTACTTTTGTTCATATAGTGGTTATCCTGGCACAAACCCTATGTGTGTCAGTTGTCATCACACATGGTGTGAGGTGGTCAAAAATTAGACACATATTTTTGATGCATTCTTTTTCATATTGTACATGAAAGTAAAGTTAATACAGATCCATTTATTGCAATATTTAGTAACAATGTGATATCAACATTTCTATTTTTCAACATTGTGTACTCAATGACTTTTTCTTCTCCCTCATCTCCATCTCACTCACATTGGAATAATGAGGAAATGTCTATTCTCAGTTAGGGTTAGTTAGTTAGTAGTAGTAGTATTGTTATTATTTGTCAAGGGGACGACGGGAGCTCAGTGGTCGAGCGAGTCATCGCTCAACTCGAAGGGTTGTGTGTTTGATTCCCGGCTCCTCTTGTCTACGTGCTGATGTGTCCTTGTTCAAGACATTTAACTCCACGTTGCTGAATGGGTATGAAAGATGAGTGATAGAAAATGCACTGCACATAGATGCGCTATATAAACGTGTGAGTGAATGGGTGATAGCAAAACTGTAGTGTAAAGCAGCTTTGAGTGGTCATCAAGACTAGAAAAGCGCTACATAAATACAGACCATTTACCATTATTATCATTATCATTATTATTATTATTATTGTTGTTGTATATATATACTGATTAAATATACTGCAGCATTTGTAGATACAGTAATGAACAACATTGTCCAGCAGTAAACAGCAGATGACAAAGTTAGGCCTGATTAACAGACATGTTTCCTGATCTTTATTTATAAAATGATAGAGTGGTGTCTCTTTTACTTCCTGTCACAGACTGCTAATGTGTCCAGGCCAGGGTGTACTCTGCATTTTGCCAAATGTTAGCTGATTAGCCCTTCATTGGTGAGTGGTATGACTGCTGTATGGATTGTTTTTCTATTAAAATTATTATAGTGCGGTCCTTATTGATTCAAATGGGATGGTGAAAAGTAAAAGTAAAAAAGAAACACCTTTCACTATAACCCAATACACTTGAGCGCCACCACCAACTTCAGCTTCATTCGAAGCTTGATGAAGTGATGGTTCTCAGACTGTGTTACACTTCACATGAGCAAAAAAGAACTAAATGTATTTGGCAGCTTAGTGAAGACCACAAGCTGAGCTAAAAGAGATTGAATTTTGGCTCAACGTTTCCAGGTGACTCCACATAAATGATAATGGTACTCTATCGGCTATTCACTTACAAAGTAATCAAAAATGTTTCCACCATCCAAGGCAGTTTTTATATTATTTACACAGCTATGATTAGCTATTATAAGTTAATGGAATACATATGTAAACTATATTTAGATGATTCTGTAAATAACTTTATTAAATTAGCGATTTGGACACAGATAGTGTGATTGAGTTTTATTTTAGGTTGGGAACGAGTTACAAAGATATTCTCAAAATCCTGGCATTGCAAGTGTCGTGCCAAGGTACAGTTCTCCCGACAGGATTTGTATCCCCATGCATTCAGCGAGGCGGAGGTGGAGGCGGAGGCGGGCTTACCTTGCTACCTGTAAAGTGACTCTTAATATTCTGTTTAAATGCCTCTCGCTAATAATGATTCCGTGCGATGCCAGGCTTTGTGAATTCAGTTTCTGTTTAGAGAAAATTAGACAGTAAAGGGCAGCGCATAATAAGTGAACGCCAGTGTGATTGACAGTTCGATCAACAGGTGCCTGGTTGCAGGTGATATTTTGTAAAACCTTGTAAATAAGAATTATATTGTGTGACAATTTCAAAAAGCCTATTCATTTATTGAGCGACATTTATGACGACAATAAAAAAAGAGAGAAAAAAAAGCACTTACTTGTACATCGCACTTATGACTAGCACTTTATAGTTTGGCTTACTTGAAGCACTTACTTACTTCTACCTCTTGTTTGCACCCAAATGTTTAAATGCACTTATTGTAAGTCGCTTTGGATAAAAGCGTCTGCTAAATGACATGTAATGTAATGTAATGTCATTTATAACCTGTATTTAACCAGGAAAGTCTTCAAAATCTCTTTCACCAGAGGGTCCTGGCCATGACATGACAGAATGATAAAATATCCCAAAAACTTGTATGTAGTATGTAATGTATCACCAGGACAGGGTGATTCAGCTACAGTATCTTTGGACGGATTAAAAACACATTTTTAAGCGCTATTTGAAGAATGTTTGTCTGGAAGAGTCTATAATATGTTGTACCACTTTAATTTATGTTAATGTATGGCAGACCACACGTGAAAGAACTGATGCACCTGTTTATTTGTGTTTAAAGTGGGGAAGTGAGATCAGATCACTGGAGACGTTCTCATCACAGGTGTGAAAATAATCAACCATAAACTTATGAATATTAAATGACTAAAGGGACGTAAACATGCACAGGTGTTTGTTGGCCGACGTCCCGCCCATCTGGACCAGAAGGCACTTTAGCCATGTGTGCTGCGTCCCCTCTCTGGTGTCCTCTCTATTATTCCACCTTTACTTTCTCTCTATTTAACTCCACTTTATTGGACTTTATTAAAAGCAGGCAGCTCAGAGCAAACCCATCTGACTCTAATGGCCCTGAGAGAAGCAAATGATCCTGAACGGAGATTTTAGTTTAAATTTTATTACCGTCAGAAATGAGGGCAGAAGGGAGGGTTGGACGCATTAGGTCTTACTCTCCCGGGTCACTTTATTTTCTGTCCTTCACTGTTGCATCTCCTCCTTACACCTGCTGGTTCTGTGTCTCCCCCGTCCATCCCTCACTTCCACACCTCCCCTCCCTCGCTCATACTGCAACTACGTCTCTTTCTCCTCCACCCTCTCCTTTTTCTTCCTATGTTGTGTCCTCTGTCACCTCTTTCACTTTCTTTCTCCCTCTTCTCCTACACTGTCCTCAACCATCCCTTCACCTTCAACCTCTTTTCTTCATCGCTCTCATTCCTTCACTTTCTCCTTCTCACTCATGATGGCCCCCCCCCCTCCTTCTTCATACCCATTTTCTCATTCATTCTGTCTCCCCTCTCCAGAGGGTTCCACCTTCACCGCCACCTCCTCCCTCCTCCTCTCACTCTCTCTTGCTCCCCCTCCTCCTCCTCTTCCTCCTCTGCCCGGCATGACGTGGGACCAGATCAAGGAACAGTGTTGCCGGGAGTAGCAGGGATTGAGAGCGACGCGTTGGAATGCAACTCCAGCCGAGCTCCTGAGAACAGAAGGAGGAGGAGGAGGGGGAGGAGGAGGGGGAAGGTCGAAAGCAAGTATTTTCTACTTTATCCCTGTGAAGTGTTTCTTTCAAATTCTCTTGTATTCTTTTTTTCTTGCCCCTTCTCCTTCGTTCTGTTTTCATTTCAATCTCACGTCTTTATTTGTCTCTTGATGTGCGGTCCTTCTTTTTTAATAGTATCATTATCTTCTGTCCCTGAAAGGTAGGTGCCAAGAACTGTTAAATTACGGTATTTCCGTATTATTGCTCCAAAGCTTCTTCCTTCCTCACCTTTGACCTGCCTCTTACCTCATATTTTACCTCCTGTTAAATTATTATAGCTTGATTCAGTGTTTCTTTTCTCTGTTTCTAATCTCTTGTCTGGTTGGGGGGGGCTTGTGTTTACTGGCCATTGGTCAGACTGTACAGCCAGCCGTCTGTTTGTCTGGCTGCTTGCAATGTAAATGCCAGTGAAAGAGAAAGAGAGAGACAGAGAGGGAGAGCGAGGGAGAGGGACAGGATTGGGGCAAGGGAATTTGTGAATGTGTTTGAGTGTGTATCCATCTGCATCTCTATGTGTTTGCTCTCTCTCTCTCTCTCTCTACTTTATCAGCAGAATGAAAGTGCTTTCTGGTGCTATTTCAATGAGACAGAAAGGAGCCCTATTCAGCCCCTCTGCCCGGTATTATTAACACTGCGTGTCACTGAGGCGACATAAGCCTCCCCCTCCCTCAAACCCTCTGTCCACACACACACACACACACACACACACATATACACACACACACACACAGAGAGAGAGAGAGAGAGAGAGAGGGGTCTCCTGTTCAGGTATGATGATGATGATGATGATACCCCCTTCCTCGCTTTATTCCCCTCTCCCTCTTCTATCATCCCTCATTTTTTCGTTGGCTCATTCAGGGTCTTTTGTTGTCTCCCCCCCCTCCATTCTCCTCCTCCTCCTCCTCCTCCCCTTCTCCACCACACCTCCATCCCTCCCTCCTCCTCCCTCCTCTCTCCCTCTCTCTCTCTCTCGTTCGCCACTGCCGCTGAATGGAAATACGCACAGATGCGTAAAGGGGCGGTCAAACACATATCCACCGGTGGCAGCGGCAGCATCGCCAGCACCGACCCCCGTCTCTTTGGACAAGAGGACTGAGCAGAGGACAAACTACTGGGTTGTTGGTTTTTTTAACAATTGTTCAGACTTCAGGCAAGAGCACGAGACTGGAGACCACCTGTTTGAAACAGGACGCAGTTTGCTCGGATCACGCGGCCACAGGACGCACAGAGACACACGAGGATCCGTGATGTCCCACCACAGATGCATGGATGCGTCTCTCCTCTCCTTCATCATATTTGTATTTGTTTTATTCTTGAGCTGCTGTTGCTCGTCGGCATCCAGAAATAGCAGCAGCTTATATTTATCTGCGGTAACTGTGACATGATTTTCCAGACGACTTTTCACGTTTTATCTGTCTTTCGTGTCTCTCTCTCTCTCTCTCTCGCTTTCTCTCTCTCGTGGCTCCCGATGTTGAGTTTCCTGCTTTGATGCCACTTAGTCTGCCGAAGTCTTACTAATTAGCAGCTTGATTGACAGCTCAGTAATTGGATTTATTTCATATCGGCTCCTTGAAGTTGTGAAGCCTATTAAGGCGCGACGGGAGAGGTTTCGCTGCTTTTAATTCTGTAGGAGAAAAAAAACAACAATAACATACGTACTTTATTCTAATTTTAATGCCGTCACTTCTCAACCACTCAAATTCTTATTCCTTCTTCAAACCTTACCTGTGGTTTATGAGTAAAGTAATGCACTATTTTGGGGGGGGGGATAGGGATTTTTACTTTGAGTTTACTATAAAGTGCATCGCTGTTCCTGAAAAAATGACGTGGAAATATACCCGGTGTATTTTAAGACACTGTTATTTACGGTAACACGTGCAACACAAGAGAAATATTTAATGTCATATTTTTAAAAGGGTTAATAAAAAACTGTGAATATGGATGAGTTTGCAGAAGGTGCTTCTGATCCAAGAGAACAACAGGTCTCACCACTTATTGGTGGGGAAAAGCTTTTTTTAATGAGCCGAAACACGAAAAGTCATTTTGATATGATCATTCAGAAACAGACTTGGATTGAAGGGTTTGGGATCTTTTTTTAGATGATATAGATTCAAACTGTTTTGGTGTAAACTGTATTTTCACTGCCACCAGCACCTGAGGCAGACACCAGAATGTATCCATCCTTCCTTCCATCCTTCCTTCCTTCCTTCCCTAGTATTTACAGATGGGAGAGGAACAGATGTAGTGCTGCAGGCTATTTTGGGAAGGAGCAGGACATATTTGTGTAGCTATCTTGCCTTTTTTGTTACTGACCTGTTTTAAAATATGTCAGTATCTGAAAGTTAACGGGTGAAGGGAGAAAATCTCATATGTCACGCAGTAGGGTTTGTCTTTGTGATCGTGATGAGCTGCATGACAACACTGTGGGGGCATTAGCCCATTACTTTGCTTCAACCTAAACCTGTTTCCACACCTCAACACCAGGTGGCATCATCAGTCCCTGATGAAGCTTCAAGTGCTCTTGCTCTCATGCACACACTCACACTGTCTGTCCTCTGGACAGCCAGACAGGCCTGTATGATGCATAGATCCTGTGTATTCAGTAAGTGCTGACAGTTCTCAGGGTATCCATGTCCTCCACTGACTTTTATCCTTTTTTCTTTTTTTTTTTTGCAGTTTTACAGGCAACAAAGGTTTTATTAGAATGTCTTTGAATCCGTAATCTGACTGTGTGTGTCCCTGTTTGTGTTTGTGTGTGTGTGTGTGTGTGTGTGTGTCCTTGCCTCTTAAATCTGGTTTAACCAATGCCCAGTGCGCTGTATGGCTTTTTATTCCTATCTGACTGTACTGATGGTTCATATAGGGATGGAAGCCATGCACCGCGCTGGGAGCCCAACACACTGGACTATGGACTCAAGCCCTGCCACCAAGCACACACACACACACACACACGCACAAAATTGTTGCATATCTTAGTAAGGACACCTAACCTTTACCATCACAACAAAGTGCCTAACCTAAACCCTAAAACCAGGTCTTAGCCCTGAAAAAGAATTTTGAAGTTGTAGGGCACAAACAAAATGTCCTCACAAGGTCAAAATGTTGGACCTCACAAAGATAAAGATACAAGTACACACACACAAAACTTAATGTATGAGCACACTCAGAAGCCTACTTTCTAAAAGAAGACAATGAATGCATGCACACATCCAGGAGCCGGTGAAGTGACATGGACACACGTGCGCTGCTCACATAAACATGCATTCATTTATGCGTATGCATGAAATAGATATGCATATGGTGCCTTGTTTCCACACACACACACACACACACACACACACACACACACACACACACACACACTCACACACTCTCAGGGCACAGAACGCACCAAGGTCCCATCAGGCCACTACTGCAGCGAGTCAGTCTGAAGCTGTCTGATTGTATGAGCTGACAGACAGCTCTCTGAAGTGAAGCACACATCTGCCACAGACTCTCAATGTGATCAATACGAATCGCAACGGAGCCGAATGAAAATTAGATTGAACTGAAATGAACCAAATTGATTCAGAGGGATGAGACAGAACTCGTTTCAGGGGAATCACACAGGCCCATGGCAGAATAACAAGATAAAGAATTCATTCAGTCACGGTCTTTTACCTACTTAATTCCTTATTCGGGGTCCTAATGGGAAGAACAGAGAGCATCCCAGCATGCACTGCATGGAAGACTGAGATTCCAGGATATGGTTGACACACAGAGTCAAGTCCAAAAAGAATTCTATAGGAAAAAGTTGAATAGAAGACGGGAGGTGATTTAGACATTTTTGAAAGAGCTCTGTTTCAGGAGACTCATTTTGCATAGAAAATATGGAAAATAACATTTGGAACACAGTTGAAAAAAAACCTTCTCACACATTAATCATACAAATAAATTCAAGAGTCAATGTCTGCTTGAAAACCTGAAAGCAGTGATACAAACTGTGAGACACTTTAGGTGACTAAGGTATAACATTTTATCCGAGTTGATTACCTACCATCCATTTAATTATGTTTTCTGAAAATTGTAAACGAGGCATTATCTGATTGAATATTTACATACAATTCAAGAACATAAATCTAAACATTGGATTGTTTCCTCTTTTTTTTTGACACATTAGACCTCAAAGTTATTACACCACATGGAGAATTTCAGGATCTTGTAGAAAAATATTTTTCCACTATGTTATTGAATAAATATTCAGACTATGTAATATAGACACACTTTTGTAAAATGAACACTTAAAGATGTGTGTCAGACATTTTGTTACTTAGTTCTATAGCTAGGTGATAAGAATCCCTTCTTATTAAACCGGTACATTTGTTAACCCAAAGGTCATCAAATAAAATCATGAATACATTTTTGTCTTGATTATTACTTTATTTCCAACATGTCAGAGGTACAACAAAATAACACAAAGCCCCATCTTTTCATCCAGTTGCTACTGAATTATGACAAATTAGAAGAAATTGCCACAGAGTGATGAATTAATTCTGTTTTAATAAACTTGTCGGAGGACTGAGACTGAACCTTTCGTTTTTTTTGTCAGATTTTCATTTGACCTTACCTCCGTTTGCATGCAACCATACCATAGTATTCAGTAGAGTAAAATTGAATATGAAACTAATACATGACAGTGACCAGCGACTTGTATCACTGCAGCATACATGTATTTTTTGGTTAAAAGCATTTCTTTCTTGTCGCCTTTAATGTGTACCTTGCTTTCTATAGACCACCATTTTGCACTGCCATGTTTCTGCAGCAGCCCTCACTAACCCATGAATCCAGGCTGGATCCTTCCACTCAGAAGGAGACTGAAGTCAGACGCTTTATGACGAGATGGTCGAGCCCACACAACTCACAGGTTCCCGTTCTTCTCCTAATTCTTTCAGGCTGTATACACCAAACAGTTATTGAAGCCTGTCAGTGGGTTTAACCCCAACTATCACCCAAAACATGCCAAAAATCTCATATATTTAAGATAACCCTAGTTCTAGAACTTATAGTAGTATTTTTAGTGATTTCTTTTTTTTAGTCAATTAGTATATATAGTTATATATAGTTTTGTGTTCCATCACTTTTATTAGTTTTGTGATTATTTATTGGTTTTGATGGACCCTCCAGTCATTATTAAATAGTTTATGTAATACTGGAGGAAATGGAGATGCATCAATGCAGATGCTGGTGTGTGATGAGTCAAATATGTACAATGATTTCCCCTAAATGTTTAACATTATAATAATCTACCGCTGAGCCTTAAACCTTTTGTGTAAACTACAGGATTAACCATTTTTAAACCAGCACTTTCACTGTTTTTGTCTAGTTAATCAGAGATTATGCAAAAATAAAAGCTTCCGTTTTGAAAACAGACCTGATTAAAAAAAGGTTGAGGAAATACTGTCTCAAACTGTTTGAACAACAGTCAATAGTCGATCTTAACTTGGCTGAGGGCGCCCTCTGCTGTTAGAGGAGAAGATTACACCTCACGTTCCCCCATTTTCTATTTGTTGTAGGTTTTTTTTTGATTTATGGCTAAAAGTCCACAATATATAAGCATATAATTATGACATGGGACGGAATATGCTTTACAAGCGAAGGATTAACTAATTTTTGCACTGTAATTTTGTGTTTATAAACCTATATATAAATATTAATGGCAATAATAATAATAACAAAAACAGTAATATTATTAGTAGTCGCATAAAACACAACCATTCCCTTTGTCACTCTTCTTGTTTGCTTGTATGTGGCAGTTGCATCACAATGTTTTCTGTCGTAATGAATTGTGGGGTGTTGTTGCTCTATTTATATGTTATTTTTATTATATTTATATATTTTATATTGTGTTTTCCTTTGCATTCAGGCCAGGCCAGCACTGAGAAACTCACTTACTCAGCAAATTTAACAATACTATAAATGATATTATTTTCCTTCTATAAAAGATCCAACTCTTACATTTATATTTACATTGAGGCTGATTTAATCTCTACTTTGTCTCCAAGTACATTTGTCAGTAACGTAAACTAAGGGAAAACACACATATATATACATATACATAAAGTATATGTACATATATATATATATATATACATAAATGTAGTCTGCACATGTAAAACCTATCCTATACCTAATCTGAAACTGAGTGTAGACATTCAGTGCTATTTATTGTTTGAATAAACAATGTAATAGGACACACCTGGGCAGGCAACACAACACACCTGTCAGTCACATGTTCTTTATACTTTTGCTCACACGAACAATGGCTGGGTTTAAACAAAAGGTGCTATATTCTAGGTAGTGTATCAGATCCAGATGTAAATACCTGGAAATAAAATCTGAAATGTTCATCTTTTGTCTCATATTCATCTTTCAATGTCAAACCCAAATGTTTTAAGTCCATGGCGAAAATAATGGAATCGGCCTCACTGTTCCAACACTTTTGGAGGGCACTGTATAAACAAATGTATAACCCACCATGCGATTGGGATTTTCATGTACAGCTACCATTACATTATCTGAGTAACTGCTACTTTAACATCCTTGTAACCAGTTTGGTCATTCTCCTCTTACCTAGAGAACTGACACTCACTGGATATTTTTCTCTGTTTTCGATTGTTCTCTGTAAACCACAGAGATGGTGGGGCAGGAAAATCTCCGTAGATTAGCAATTTCTGAAATACTCCGACCAACTATGACATGTTCACGAAAGTCACTTAAGTCACCTTTCTCCCCATTCTGATGCTTAGTGTGAACTTCAGCAGGTTGTCTTGACAATGTCTGCATGCTTTGCTGCCAAATGTATATATGTTTAGTGGCAGCCAAACGTTAGTCTGTCATTTATTGGACAGAACAAATGTATTTTCACCCAAACAAAAATTGGACTCTGTGCAGCAGAGTTTAGGACACTCGTGATATGTAGTTTTACTATTTGGCAATGGAGTTCAAATCATGACTATATCCACTTGCCACTCTAACAGAATGTATTCTTGACAAATGTACTTTCAATGAAAAAAAGTACTAAATGTAGACACACACACACACACACACACACAATTACTGTACAGTGTACACAATGGAACCCCATATGTGGGAGCGCTTGTTTTCGTGCAGCTATACGACCAGCCGTTACGATGCTCTGGGACTACTTAATTGTTACTTTATTAAAAGACCTTTAAGAGGTTATACTTCTATAACCCCGCAGTTGTTCTGATCAGTGCCTCAATTCGCCAGTAGTTCGCTCTGGGCGTAGAAAGGTATGCTTTTATTACATCATGGCATACATGGCATAATTTCGTAGAGAGTGAATCTGACTTTTAATGAGATTAAAATATTTTCAAACATTGTACAGTACAACTGCTTTACAGTACACTATCAGATGTATACAGTACTTTGTGCCGATCGCTTAAGTCCGAATAATAGGCATCTGACACATCTGCGAGGAGGTGTGCTTTCAAACGTTTTTAATCGTAAATCCCTTCGGTATTCAGGCCTATTGTCACTTTGCATTACGTTGTTCTGTCGTTCATAAGAGGGCCGGTGCATCACTGAGCGGCGAACGGAACAAGAAGCGGATATGACGTCAGGGCTCTGCCTCCAAAACATCCGGAACGCTGCCGTAGCCTTGTGTAATAAGAGAAAGGAACGTTAGATATTTGCTGCATGCTTTCAATTGGTGGACTGTTGCTCGTCTAGTTTACTTTAATGATATTCGATAAAAGTATTTTGAATAAGAAAAGAGAGAGCCGAAACCATGGCAAAGAGAAGAGAGTGCGCACAGAAAGAGGTCGACTCAAAGAAATCGCGGCAGTTACTGAATGCGAAGAGCAACACTGCTAAAACAGCGAGAGCTAAGAAAAGAGTCACAGGTGAGAAAAGTCAGCTCTGACACAGTGGTCTATTATGTCCCATAATGTTATGATAATTGTAACATCCTCTACTAGTTAAGAGGGAATGGTGAGTGTGCATTAAATCTGAACACCAGTCAGCTCAGATGTACTGTTACTGTCTCTGAAATAAGGACTTTGAAGAGCTGTGCACTTTCCCCAACACAACAGAAATGTTTCTGGCACGATGACTATATTCTTGTGTTGTGGTTCCACAAGTTTAAAATGTAAAGTGTAAAGATGATATATAATCACAGTCCACTTCTAGGTAGCAACTTCTCAGTGGTTGTAAATACAGAAATGGAAAATTTTATTTTTTTGTTCACTCATCTGGTTGTTTTGTATCGTTTGTTGTTGCCACCACACTATTCACTCAGCCACCCAATGCACCTGCACTTGCACTGGGTGGTTGTAAGTCATGTTTACTGGAGTGAATCAGTTAGTCCACATACGCAGCTGTGCTCCAGTTTATCGAAACATGTTTGCATGTGAAATGATTGGTGTGTGTTCTGGGCTTATGCATCACTTTCAATAACTGTATATACATTATAGTATATTTACATTGCTTATTACTTTGTTTCTGTGTTTTATTGGTTTAACATTCCATTTTTATTTGTATCTGACTCTGCTCATGTCACAGCAGCATTATTGGCCTTTGGTTTGCTATAAACAAGCAAGACTGTGTGTTTGAGATAACTGGAAACTTGTTTTTAAATGTTACTCTGTGACCTATGGCTAAAAAGTGCCCATGTGTTTTACTTTTCTTTCTTTGCAGAGATTCTTGTATTGTACTATATCCATAAAAGACAAGTTTGTGTGTGAAGTAGCAACCTAACCTTTCCGTATGTCCATCCAGACACTGGCATCATAGAAAAAGAGGAGAAGCTTAAGAGAAAGATCAAACCCAAGTCACGTTTGTCCTCAAAACTACTGGGGAAGTGCAACTCTTCTCCTAAATCCACTGCTGTCAACACCAGTAAATACTTCAAATCACCAGTGAAGGACAAGAAGGTTGATAGCGATGATGACTTTAACATGGTGACCTCACCGACACCTGTGGTAACAGTTAATGCCAGGAAACCAGAGAAAGAAGAGGAGGTGGATGACAGTGAAGATGATGATGATGATTGGGAGGAAGTGGAAGGTACTTTTTTTTAGTGTGTTATTACTACATTACCCCTGGTTTGTAATTGTATATGCAATGTTGAGGAATTTAGAATACGCTGGTATGTTTTAGAACTAGATGAACCACTGGGTCCAGTTGACTCGTCAGAACCCGCCCTGCTTGCTCAGCCAGTAGAGATAGAGATTGAGACTCCAGAAATCAGGAAAAAGTAAGTGATATTGAATTGTGAGAACGTTAACATTAAACTGAAAGCTTATTTGTATTTATTTCTACTAAACATTTGCAATATACTCATTGATCATGACCTTCTGATTGGTCAGGCAGAAGAAGAAGGTGGAGTTTGAGACATATCTGAGGCGGATGATGAACAAATACCAAAAAGACGTGCTGATAGACACACATAAGGTAAACAAAATCAAACTTGTCCTTTATGCTGTGTCTGATCCACCACAGTAAGACCATGGACATTATTAACTTCTCAATTTTGTCTTGTCAGGTTCACCTCATGTGCTTGATTGCCAGTGGGATGTTTCACAATCGTCTGTGCAGTGAACCAGATCTGCTGGCCATCACTCTGTCATTGCTGCCCACCCACTTTGGCATGGTTGCTAAGGAACGCATTGACCAAAACTACCTCTCTGGATTGCTCAAATGGTTTGTTCTTTCATGTCAGAGTGTGTAAAATGTTCATCTATTGTGAAAAGTCTTGACCAGTGTTCCACTGTGTTTTCAGGGTGAGATCAGAATCATCAAACTAAACTCAATTACCACTTTATCTTTTCAGGTTTAGAGCAACATTCACCCTCAATCCCAGTCTTCCTTGTGAGGAGCGTCCAGACCCCCGGGCTCTCCTTGAGAGGCGGCTGGCCAGCCTCTCAGCAAGGAACCACCAGGAGATGACTCATGTTTGTTGATTTAATTAAATGAAATACAGACTCAAAGTCAACATACAAATGTAGAAGAGATAATAATTTTTTCCTGGATGTTTTGTATTTTCTGCAGCTGTTCCTGTTGGTCCTGAGGTCTCTGCAGCTCTTCTGCAGATTGGTTCTTTCTCTGCAGCCAGTATCTTTCAAATTCCCATCAGCCAAGGTACAAATGTCTAAGCCCTCGTACATCAAAACATGATTTGCATTTCCATTGACAGACGTTTAGAAGGCTACCAAAACAACTGATCTGAAAAAAAAGCCTTTTCTTCTCCCTTTCCATGATGCTGTACTCAGTTTACAGCTTTACAGAGTCTTGTCATAGTAATACAATAATAATACACAATAGATTAGTATGGCTACAACTGACAATTATTTTAATTATTAAATAATCAGTTAATCAAATTACTTATTACTTGTTTAGTCAAAGAAATGCCACAAATAATAGAAAAATGCAATTTGCAGCTTTGCAAATAACATTTTAACATGGATGTTTCCATTCTGATGATAAATTTACAGAAATAATAAGATCCTCCACAGTCATTTTATATATCACCTGGAAACTCCGTTCACCTCCAGGTTTCAAGTACCTCTGGTTGTCTTTTGTCATCATTATCATGTCCATTGAATTTTTCAAATAGTTTTAATACTCAAATGGCAAAACTCATCAACTACATGACAAACTGTTATTTTATGAAATCGTCAGTGCTTTTTCTTTTTAATGCAATGCTTTTGTTTTTACAAATACATTGTAATTATCTTTGTCGTTTCTTTAGGGTAAAGCAAACAGAACCTCGAATGGTGCCGCAGGGAAAAGCCACATAACCCCAGAAACCTCCAAGATCACCTCTCCTACTCCAAAGGTCTCTCCTGGCACCAAGAGACCAGCCACAGGGGCGGGACCCAAGGAAGACGGAGGAGGAAAAAAAGCCAAGATAAAAAAAATGGAGGAGGAGGAGAAGGCTGTAACATCAGGAGGACAGAGACCAAAGAACTCAAAACGCCGAAGTGTTGCGTCAAAGGTTAGCTACAAGGAGGACAGCAACAGTGAGAGAGAAGAGAAGCTTAGTGATGAGGAAGAATTTCAGGCAACTAGTGGCGAGGAGAGCGAGGGTTCAGAGAGTGAGGCTAAACCTGCAAAGAAGGGAAAAGGGAGCAGAAAAGCTAAAGTGACAAACAACAAGAAGACTGTGGCTCCAGAAAAAAAGAGCGATGGAGGGAAAAAACAGGTAAAAGATGAAGAGTGGGAGGAAGGGGATGATGATTTTATAGAAGTAGAAGGACCAAAAAATAACACAACGAAGCGCAGGAGTGGGAAGAAGACGGAGTCGGGAGCAGACGAGTGGTTGGAGGTGTACCTGGAAAAAACCTCCTCTTGGGTATGTGTGGATGTTGAGCACGGTGTTGGGATGCCTCACCTATGTTCCAAGAATGCAACCGTTCCAGTGACGTATGTGGTGTCGGTGGATGACGACGGGTTTGTGAAGGATTTGGGAAAGAAGTATGACCCCACCTGGATGACATTATCAAGGAAGAGGCGGGTGGATGAAGAGTGGTGGGAAGCAACGCTTGCACCATTCCAGGGACCAGAGGATGAGAGAGACATGAAGGAGGAGAAGGAGGTGAGACAGACCGTTTATGAACATGAACCCTCAGGTTCTAGATGTGTACAGATTAATTATACTCTTAATTGTTAACGCTTATGGCAGATTGTGTCTGTTTCTGAGAGGTTTAAAGATAAAAATTGAGCACCATGACTGAGTTGATGAAGTGGAGAAGTACACGCTCGTTTTTATAAAGTCTTTTTATCTCTGTATAGTATAACCCACAGACATCACTGCATATTCTAATGAAAAGTTTTATCACACCAAGTTTAAGGCCTCTATTACTCTTTGCTTAAACTGATCCTCTCTTTTCTTTGTGTTTGCTCCACTTAGCTCCAGAATAAACTTCAGAACAAACCCCTGCCCATCTCTGTAAGTGAGTACAAGAACCACCCAATGTACGCATTAAAGAGACACCTGCTGAAGTATGAAGCCATCTACCCACCAACTTCCACTGTACTGGGATACTGCAGAGGAGAGCCAGTATACTCCAGGTCTGTCATCTCATGACAACTGCATTTGTGTGAACTTAAAACTACATTAGACAGGAGTATGAGCCTGTAATATTATCAGTTCATATTATCAGTGTCCTGGTTCAGAGACTGGATCGTCCATCCATCTTCTACCAATTTCTTCTCCACATGAGGGTCACGGGGGGTGCTGTGTTAATCTCAGCTGACATTTGGCAAAAGGCGGGGTTCCCCCCCGGACAGATTGCCAGTCCATCACAGGGCCACATATAGAGACAGCCATCCACTCTCACACTCACAATTCATTCACAGTCAATTTAGAGTGTCCAATTTACTTGGTACCCCCATATTGCATGTTTTTGGACTGTGAGAGGAAACCAGAGAACCCAGAGAAAACCCATGCACATACGGGGAGAACATACAAACTCCATGCAGAAATGCCCTTGTTCCGACCGGGTTGCGAACCCAGGTCTTCTTGCTGGATCATATTAACCACATTTCCTGAACAAACACACATTTGATTCATTGTGTATTTCTCTCTCTTTCTGTTAAAATCTTTTTTTTTTTTTTTTTATAAGAAAATGTCCCTGAATCCACCCTGAATTAACTGTTGTTGTGTACATCACTGTCCACCTGGTGGTGCTATGTGATTATTTAATACGCTGAACATGAGGTTTTCATAAGAGTCAGCTGTAGCTGTGGTGTTTTTCTGGCTATTATGTTATTTAGGCACTGTTCATACTAAACAGAGCTCATCCAAAATACACAATCATAAGACATTGTGCCTGAACCTGCCACTGAAAAACACACAATTTATTAATGTTGCTTATATCTTACTCACCAGGGATTGTGTGCACACACTCCACTCCAGAGACACATGGCTAAAAGAAGCTCGGACTGTCAGACTGGGAGAGGAGCCATACAAAGTGAGATAGAATATTTTTCGCCCATTTAGTTTTTTCTTGTTCGTTTCCAGTTTCAGTAACTTAAGCAACAACTTCAGAAACTTCCAAGTTACAACTTCTTTGCCTCATGATGTGACATATCATCATTCTTGAGAGGGAAGCTGCTCATTTTTCTCCAGTGTAGTGTCATATATTGCATGGGTTATTCAGAAAAGCAAGTAACGATATTCAGCTTTGCACATTAGTGGTCAACCACCATATTTCCACAAAAGAGTATTGCCATGCAAAGTCATCCACACACCATTCAGTTGTCAGCATCATGTTGTAACATATTTATTTAAACTAAAAGCATCTTTTTTCATTATTATTATTATTATTGTTCGACAGTGATGAGTAAAGGTTGAAACCTTATACCTTATACACAAAGCAAAATTGGCATGTATAGAGCACAAAACAATCTTTTCACCAAGTAAATTTCCCTAGAGTATCCCTTTGTGCTGACATGATATTGTACTTTTAGTTCATTCCCTGGCTGACCGGTCAGTCTCAGTTGAGATGGAAAAAGTGATTTTTGATAGAATTTTCTCATTGTTGTGTTTTTTTCTTTGTCAGATGGTGAGGGGCTTCTCTAATCGTTCACGGAAGGCCAGGGTCATGTCAGAGCTGAAGGAGGAAAATGACCTGGCGCTGTTTGGAGATTGGCAGACTGAAGAGTACCAACCACCTATAGCTGTGGATGGGAAGGTAGCTGTCTTTGTGGATCTAGATTCAGCAGACATTATTAAATTCTGCACTCAGCAATTTCTAAGGAATATACCAAGTGCTTCTAAATGAAAAGCAGTGTAAAAGAAAATTAGTCGCATGTTTCTAAAGGCAATATTTTTATATCATTGGTTATGTTTATTACCAACAGACCAAATCTAAATGGAAATCTTTATGAAAGACAGAATACCATAAATATGAAATTTCAAAAAGAAAATGTTTTGTATTTGTCCTTGAAATTAAGTGTCATTGATTTTCTTCCCTGTAACTGACTTCTCGGCATAAATCCATGACGGTGGTCTGTCATCTTTGCCATCAGGTTCCCCGTAACGACTACGGTAACGTTTACCTGTTTAAGCCCTGTATGTTGCCAGTGGGCTGTGTTCACCTCAGATTGTCCAACCTGCACCGTGTGGCCAGGAAGCTGGACATTGATGCTGCTCCTGCAGTCACAGGATTTGACTTCCATGGGGGATACTCGCATGCTGTGTAAGCCAGAACTTTTAATTAATGTCTTTTGCTGTAAGTTGAACACTGAAAAGAGGGGACAGGATCAGTACGGGAGCATGTCAAATGAGGTAGGATGTTTAATGACCGTAGACAAATTAGGGCCCACAAACAAACTCCCCAGCTGTGTTTGTATTTATTATCACAGTCTTTATTGGTTTTAATAGTTGAATAGTCTCTACCACTGTCAGGACACACAATCTCATATACTGTGCACTGAAGCAATACATATTTGCATTAATATGTGCTCATATTAAAACGAATATCAACCTACAACAGATGCATTATAAAGACTTTGACTACAGTGACTTTTTTTATAATTAGTAGGAGGCTTTGCTGTAACTCTCCTTCATGGTGTGATCAGAATAAGAATGAAAAAGGAGAAAGTTAGTTTCATACAAAGCTCCCTTGTGTCTGTTTGCATTTCAGGACTGATGGATACATCGTGTGTGAGGAGCATGAGGAGATTCTCAGAGCTGCCTGGGAAGAAGACCAAGAGCATCAGAAGCAGAAAGAGAAAGAGGTATGTGCTTGCTTTATTTTGAACTCTTTTGATGTCCGTAATTAGAAACGAAAACACAATTAATCAAACCCTTTATCAAACCCTCACTTTCTGAGCTCTATGTAGGATTCTAAAGTTGTGTTTATTTCACACTTTTTTGCCTTATTTACCTGTTCCACATACTTTTTTGGTGGGCTGATTCTCTTTTAGCTCATTTTATCACTGATCATCAGGTATCAGTTAAATTTTTTTGCTAGCAACTATTTAAAATGTATGATTTGAAATAAATCAGCCTACATCAGAATTAAAAATAATAATAAAAAGAGATTGTGGGACGAAATATTGTTTTAATGCATTGTCAGAAGTTCCCAAAAATGTCTTGTACTGTTCGTTTGTTTCTTTTTTTTAAACCAGCTACATAAGGTTTAAGTTTGACTGCTTTTCTCCATCCTGTAAAGTCTCTATCTGTTTATTTCACTTATAACAGTTTGGGTCAATATCTTTTTGTACAATGAAGCTCAAACCAACTGGTCTTTTCCTTTGTTTACTTTTTCTCACCATTGTGATATAATATCACTACTTCCCAAAGTACAGTAACCAGCATAAGGTCTAATAAATCAGTTTGTTCCAACACAGAGGATCTGTAAGTGAATAACTTAAAACTATAGATACTGTTTACTTCAACTTTCAAGGCTTTATTTAATTCCATTTCTCATTGAAAGCCTTAAGTTAACGTTTCAGCACCAGCATGTACATCAGTTTTTCTCTTCCTCCACTATCCAGAAAAGAGAAAAAAGAGTGATCTCCAACTGGATTCTGCTGGTGAAAGGACTCCTGATCAGAGAAAGGCTCAAGAAGCGCTACGGCAAGAAGAACCCTGGACTGGGGAGCCTTCCACATGAAGACAATGCTGGTGGCTTTTCTTCTGATGAGGAGGTGGTTGCAGAGGAGAGTCATGCTGCTAAGACTGCATCTGAGACTTTGGCCATGTCCTGGCCCCAAAACAGACAAGCAGAGGAGGACGGAGGGAACTCCAGTGGACTGAAGACAAAACGAGAAAGGAGAGGACAAGAGAAACACATGTTTCCTTTTGAGAAAGTAGAATGACTGATCAAAACCTTTCGATAAAAACTTTGATGAATTGAGGTTTATCACACTGTGCTGCTCCTCATATTAACTTGTTTACATGCTTTTTAAAGCAGGATACAATGTGTCTCAGGTGCAACAGTATTGAAAAGGTGTAGCAATATGTCCAGCCCTGGAAAAGTTGGCTGCAGGTCTAAGGGGAGGAGCAGACAGAAAGGGAGTGAAACTGAATAATTTTCTTCCTGTGGTAATAGTCAAATTATCTTTGTACATATTCCTATTAGCTACCTGCTCTATTGTTAGATTTTGTATGAAAGCTATATAGAGCTACACTACATGCCAGTACATCAGTGCTGAATACATAAAAGAACACTATGTGCTCTGGTGCAGATCAAGTTGGTGTGCTCCAAATTCTCTCACCGCTCTAGTGTGACTTGATCCTGGTGGTCTTCACTTTAAAGTCTTGATTTTTTACAAACATAACTTCAGCCCCTTTTTTTCTGTCACAGCAGTAGCAGTAGAAGCAGTAATTAAGTTGTTGTGTGTCCAATACAAATGAAAAGCAAATTACTAAAATCAATGTTTAAGTCTTTTTAAATTAACTGTATCTGTGTTTTTATTTGTAAGATATGTTGCATGGTTACAAAAATCAGTCACAGTAATAGTCAACACCAGCCAAAATCATGATTTAAGGATTAGGCAGTGAAAATCCTCAGAAATTACAACATACATTTCTATTTTCAGATAATCTGTGTTAAGTTATTTTGCTGCAGCTTCAGTGAATTCTATTTTGTGTGCATCAAAAGCAGCATCTGCTACTTCTGCCAATATATTTTCTTCCACAGCGATTCGAGACCAATTACCAGTACAGTAACCCCAGAGGCTCGCCCTCTGCTTCTTTGCAGTGCTGCTGAGAAGCACAGCAGAAGGTAATGCATTGTTTATGAAGCTATCGATCCTAAACCTTCAGACCGAAAGCACTTTTGAGTGCCCCATTTAGATGCATAGCCACATAACTGGCTCCTACACCCTGACCTCTGCCACCCACTGGATAGGCAAGGAAAGTAATAACTGAACAATTTAGACCCCACTGGATAGGAAGTAGCAACTGAACAATTTAGACCTGCCGTTGGTTTACTGCAGGCAAAAATAACTTATTTCTTGACTGTTAAAAGTTGGGTAAATATGCTGAGTAAGGATGGATAATCAAACCTGTGACACCAGACCCCAGGAGTCCCAGGAGTCCCAAAAGCCCCAGGCTCGGTACATATCAGTTGAGCCAGAATCATGTTCATCAGAATTTTGTTGGATGTATGCACCACTGAAACATAATACCAACTGCCATTCCCTCCATCAAGTGACAATAAGGTCAAAAATATCTACAATTTAAAAACTTAAAACCATTTTTCTTAAATTGCTGTATGGTCAATGCTTCTTTTTAAGAGAGTTGTAGGCACATATATTCTCCAAATTATAACTGTCCTATCAATATTTTATACTCTCTGTGGAAAGAAAGAAAGAAGTTTAATATTTTGAGAACCACAATTTTCTAATCAGTATTATGATAATTATGTCAACACAATGTGGCCTCTCATAAAGGAGATAGGACAGAAAATGTATTTAAAAATGGAAATTCAGGAGGTACTATTATATCAGACATGTACTCAATCAATGTAGTAAGTAATGTTTATAAAACCTATTTGCATGAGGTTCATGGAGACAGTAAAGAAACAATACAGTTTTGGTGTTCAAACAATTTCAGCTATAACAGTTACTCTTTTTCATCTAAATATGGTAAATGTCAATTAATTTCCTTGTCAAGCCCTGTAATTGATTGAGTGTATGATACTTCTAAATGTGTTGGGTATATAATATGTAAACACTTGATATGCACTTTAATTTTGGTGAGAGAGTAGCGGATGTGACGTCATAGATAAGCACCCCTGTAACCGTGTATCTTCCGCCTACCATCAATGCGAACACACTCTTTGGGGTTTCCCACAGCATCAAAACCACTTCGGACTGTCACCGCGGGTTGAGCCGACGCTGCCCTGAGAGGTAAACACCACCGGTGTAAATTGACGCCGCGGTTGTCGAAATGTGTTGGTTTACTCCCGAGCTCTAGAGGGCCTTGTTTACATCTCAATCCCCGGATTTGAGTGGATGAGAGGCGGAGGCATAGCGTGAGGGAGCGATACAGGGGGTAGTTTACCTATGTAGTTATGATGCTTTAAATCATTCTTATTGGATAACATTTTATTTTGGTTTCAAAGGCATATGTTAATCTAATCTTGAATCATGTCACTGTTTAACCAGTCACTCGTAAGGTCGGCATACCGTTACTTCGCTGCTGAACTACTGTGAGCGTGTTAGCCAGGAAGCTAATCTGGCTAACAGTGACTTAGCTAGTCGCTCTTTGGATTTGACTTCACTGCCGTTGTTTTCGGCTTCGGTGCAAATATCCAGCAACAATCACGCCGGTTTTTCTATGATGGCTTATCTCACCGCGAACCACTTTCATTCCACCCCACGGAACACATTGTTAAACCTGCCTTGAGTTGCTGTGACACATTAGCCTAGCAAAATGTGTGTCACCCACTTAGCTGCCTATTTTTAGCCTGCACCGGGCGGAACGCAAGCATTCGTGTGTTGCTGGGCTGGCTCAGGGGCTAGGCTTTCCCCTGCCAAACTTTTATTTTATATCCAGGTGGACATTTGCGAAGTCATTTTAAACCCGTTGCCAGGAACCAACTATGATCCTGTATCTGCCGATCACAGTCATTACAAATAACATAGTAATACACCTGAGTAAGTCAGGGGTTGTGTCATCTTTAGAGTGCACTTCTTATTGAAAGTTGTGCGAGTATAAAGTGACCTGGAGAGAAGCAAAGACAAGCACCAGTCCTCAGTACCCCAATGTTGCACTGAGACTCAAGAAGAAATTCATTCTGAAAAGGACACAACATTTGGCATGACACTGGTGCACATCAATGTGAGAAAACCTCCACGATGTTTAATCTAGATGGAAAGGAATGCAAATGTTCTTCCAAGTGGCTGGGCAATAGAGAACAAATGTTACAGTAACGAGGAAAAGCACTCTGAGAGTGCTTGGGCTGGGTATTGATTAAATGTTTTGATACATAATGATACCAGGACTTTTATACCTATTCCTGAACAATATTGTGTTCGATACCATTGTTATTAAATTAGTTTCAGCAAAATATAAACATGTATATTTTCAGTTGCATGATATTTTTACAGGCTCTTAAACAAACAATTCAGAGTGTTGTTTGAGTGCCTGAGTACCTTTGCACTTAAACATAAAAAAGCAAGCAACCATCAAATGAATGACTGGTGGCCCTTGTCTTCCCTTATTACTGTAATTTTTCCCCTTTTCTGTCAGTGCAAATTGATTATTTGACGTCTTTCCCTTTACATTAGAGTCAGCAGAGGTTCATGTAAAGAGAAGAAAAGGTTGGCTTAGCTGTTATGCCATCCAACCCAACTGGATAAGTTGACGGAACTATCCACCCAAATCTTTAAAAGGGCAACTGGATTTGCTTAAGTATAATTAAAACAGTTTACCTCTCCTCTAAGAGGCGTCTTCAGGTCTCACTGAAAACCCCGGGCTGGTTACCTGTCTAGAGGTTGTTCACCCCCTGACCCAGTTTCAGGTTAGTTTCACCTGATTCAAGATGGGAATGAGGGTCATTAGTCTGCTTGTGTAAGTGTTGGAGTTATCAAGTAAACTAACAATGTGAAATTTCAAATTGGGTTGGGGGTGAATGACCTGTATTATTAATCATAACAGCACAGTAAAATAACTTATCTAAACCAGTGGAGCTGGTGCTGCTGTCCTCAGCAGATTTTCTTTTTCTCTTTACAAGAGACTTATTTGAAGGAGGATGTTCTCATATTTATTCTGTGAACTTAGGTTTTCTTGAACTTCCTTCATTAAAGAAGTGGCAGCCTCTCAAAACACAACATGGGCACACACTCACTCTCAGTCACTTTAACTTTGGGGGTGAGCTCCATCCCTGCTCTTGTCTCCCTGCATGTATCAAGATAGCCAATCACAAGTACTGTTAGCTCTTGGTCATAGCGTGCCGCATGCTACTTATTGGCTCAATGACACTGATTCGATTTACTCTTTAGGTATCTTGGTATTGGAAGTCTTTTGATATTACATCACAGAGGATTTTCGATCAATACCACACAAAGTTCGATACCCAGCCCAAGAGAGCAACTCTGTTTCCTACAGTATCAATACACTCTCCTATTTCATGAGATTAACAGTTGTTAAATTAGGATCCGTTTTGATTGTAGTTGTTTCAAAATGACACCTTGAAGTATTTTAGAAATTATCAACATGGAAATTTCACCTCCATAATTGTGACTCAAAAGATGTGTTAATCAGGGTTTTTGCTGGCTTTGCTTTGCATGCTTGTTTTTAGCTTTTAACCCCAAATGAGACAGGCTGTTTAGTCCCATATCTTTCTTTAGAGTTGCAGGCTGGTTTGCTATCAAGTTAACTCCAGTTGAGCTGTTTAATGAAGTTTTTATTAAGTTAAATTTAAAACTAGTGCTTAAAATAAAGATAGACCAGTGTTTATATAACAGAAAGTATAGGCACTACTGTAAATGAAACATTGTTGTGCAATGGAATAGCCTCAAACTGCAACTCACATTCTTTATTTGGGGAAAATGCTTGTTTGGTACCAGAAGCAAATGGATGAACGACCCGTTTTCAAAAGTGGAGTATGGTGTCCATTTCAAGCAAATTCTCTCGATCATAGTAATGTCACCACAATGGTGAAGTAGCATGGAGGGAAGCATCATGATTTGTGCTGACTATATGAAAAATAACACATATCACATAAGGAAAAGCACTGCTGGAAAGGATATGTAATAACTGGGCCTTTTCGATGTAACTGAGTGGCATTAATGTATCTTCACCTGCCTCTTTCCTTCTGTGACCAGTTGAAATGTCTTCTGTTAAAGAGTCACTCAGGCCAGTCTTCTGTATGGCTGAACTGAATCATCTCTGCTGGATGAAAGGTCCGGAACTCCTCCTGAGCATTGTGCAGCTACACTTGTTGGAAGTTATTGCTGCCAAAGAGGTTCAGCCAGTTATTAAATTCATGGGCGCACCTACTTTTCCCACCAGCAATGGTAGTGTTTAATGGGTGTGTTCAATTAGTACAACAAGGACTATATTTGTTCGTTTGTGTAAATAGTTTTTGTCTACTTTTGTGACCTGGAGGAAGATCAGCTCACACTTATCACATGTACTTGAGTCAGTCTTCTCAGTAGACGTTTTGTGCATTTGTATATTTATTTTATGCATTATGTGTGATTTTTTTTTTTCCCCTCTCCTCCTATCCTTAGATTTACCAGCTTTCCCAATGAGTGACGGGGAGTGTGACTTCTTCTGTTTCTTCCGCTGCTGCTGAGTGCGCTTATTACGCGCCTCAGGCAGACGTGAAGGCAGAGTGACCCTGAGGAGCGACACAAGCTGGTGGAGAGTTGGGCAGGGAGAAGTGAGAAGGTGGGGCTTTAAAACAAGCCATTTCAGCCAACCAGGCCACTTAGATCCGACAGGTGGGCGGGCTGTCTACCTGTTTGGGTGATTGATTCAGTCGACTGGATGTCTGTGGACATGAACAGCCAGGCGTCGGACAGCAATGAGGAAGACTTTGGGGTGAACTCTGAAGAAGAGGATGATGAAGATGATGGAGGAGATGAAGAGGACCAGAGTGATATTGCACGCTACTATGAGGGTGTGGCCAGTGATGTGGAACAACAGGGAGCTGACTCCTTCGACCCAGAGGAGTACCTATTCACCTGTCTTACCTATAAAGAGAGTCAAAGGGTGCTGATAGAGGAGGTTAACACTGTGGCTGCTGCACTGAAGGTGAGCAAAGCTGGACCTTTCTAATGCCGCACGTGGTGTTATCATTGTAGAATTTGCAAAAGCTTAATTTGAAATCAACAAGAAACGAGGTGTTGACAGCATGTCTTAAAATCAGATAAATTGATCAGTGGCACTATCACACAACCTTTGAGACAGACTTTGCATTTTAATTGTGTTCTTAGAAGCCACACTATATTTTATGTGACCACGAGCAAAGCAGTTTACAGCTAACTCATTTCAGACAGGCTTTTGGCTGTTATTTGGCTATTGCCCTAAGTCACAGGTGTCAAACTCGAGGTCCACGGGCCACATCTGGCCCACCATGCAATTGTACTCGGCCCCTCGAGAGATAATATGTTATGTCTTTCCTGCTTTTTTTCCCCCCCATTGGGTCACGGATTTTGTACCAAACATATCAAGTTACCTGACCAGCAAAATAAATAAATAAACAAATGAAATTTGGAATTTGAAAACACGGAGCCTCTCTTTTAGCTTCATACATCTCATAAAATGATTGAGTTCTGCAAATTATTGGCTAAGATTGCATGTGACTACAGGCCTGGATGTGCTGTTCCACTGAAATACAGCAGAGGAAATCAGGCAAGATAGATGGTAATGGAAAAATCATTTTTTCTAAACTTTTTGTTCATCTGGCCCTCGACTTGGACATGGTTTTTAATTTCGGCCCCCCACTTTTATTGAGTTTGACACCCCTGCACTTAAGTGGTAATAAGAATAATGTCATCTTATGTGGTTACCCTCTTAGTGTCACTAGTTCAACTCCTACTCTCCATGAGTAGTGATAACAGACTCACATATTTTTCTGCCTCTGTCAACAGATGATCGTGTAAGTATGTAAAAGGGGTTTGATTACATTTATAACACTTATAAAACAACTACTGTGCAGAGAATAGTAATAAAATCCCTCTGTCCTTCTTGCAAAGCTTTTTCAAATGGAATATCAGCAGAAGTCTACAAGGTAGCAACAGAGGAAAGTTTTGTTAATCTGATTAATAGTAGGGCTCTGTCAAGATAGTAGGAAACAGGACATGGTGTCCCAGTGTCTAGGCCAGGTGTTCTCATTTTTCTTTCAGTCAAGGACCGTCTACAAGATAAAAAAATAAAAATACAGACCCCCTTCATGTATTTTCCTTTGAACATGATTGGTTTAGAGCGTTATCAGTACATGATGTTAAATTTAATGGATGAACCAGTTAATACTAGAATTAATCCTTAGCTAAATTTTCATTTGAACTCAAGAGGAAAAGCCGTGTTGTTAAAATGTTTGTTGTGATTGTTGTGTAAAAGCATTTGCAGCAGATTGAGTAATCTTCCCTCTGACTTTGTTCTGTCTCTCTCAGGTTTTGCCAGCTGTAGCAAAACTGATCCTGGTGCATTTACACTGGCAGGTTTCAAAAATAGTAGACAGGTATGTGTCCTCTTTCCATCCATGATCCTGCCTACCTTACTTTTATTATTCAATTCTTTGTTTCTAATCACCCATTCTCTGCTTCTTGAATTCACATTCCATTGTTTCTCTTTCCTTTCACTTTTTTGTTGTGCTTCCGTCATCTCAGTCTCTTTGCCCTTATGTATCCCCTCTTGTATTTACTCATTGATTATTTTCTCATGTGTGACCTTTTATTCTTCATTCTCATCCTTTTTATGACCCCTGGTTCTGTTTATGTATCCACAGATATAAGTCCAACTCATCTCTGCTGTTGGCAGATGCTCTGGTCCAGCCCAGCAGCACCTGCAGATCAGTCACTGTGAGTAACAGAAGCCATTAATCAGGACTTGTATGTGAATTTGATGGCAAATATGGAATGCTTTCTTTGATTTTAGCTTTAATAATCGTCCATGTATTTTCAGGACAGATATTTATTATAGCTTAGCTAACCTTGTTTTTGATGCACTGCTCTATTAAAGCCAAAATTAAGTCATAAAATCTTTGAAGACATAGTTCACTGGGTAAAATTAGACTGCAATCTACATTTGTTGGTTCCTTGTGGCTGCTTATTCACTCGCTCTACAATGTGGGGTTTTTGCTGAAGTGCTCATGATTTGTGTGTTTTAGGCCCATCAGTCCCTCCACTGTGGCGTGTGTCTACAGGTTGTACGGAGAGACTCTCTGTTGGCACTGCCATGTCAGCACTCCTTCTGTAAAGCATGCTGGGAGCAGCACTGCACTGTACTGGTCAAAGATGGCATGGGAGTGGGTAAGTGTGTGTGTGTGTGTAGCCATCAAAGCTGGTATTGGAGTGGGTGAGCCACACTTTGATCCAAGTGTCTGCTTGTGTGTGTGACACAGAGTGTGTTTGTCCATTCTGAGATTCATGAGTTTTAGCCTCTGATCTACTGTAATGTTAATTTCAGCCACTGTTTTCCTGTCAGAACAGCAGGGTTTGGGTTTCTCTCACAACTACCACTCCTCTCAGCCACAGAAATTTGTTTACATCCTGACTGGATCTTTGTGTGCACATGTTCTTAGTTGTAGGTGTTAACATGTTTGTATTTTTAATTTCACTAGAAGCTTGTGACTTTGTAGATACTAGAGGTGTAATATGAGGATTTGATGACTCCATCTGGTGACCAGACCATCCTTATCCAGAGTGTGCCACAAGTGCATATCTATTATCTATTTATGTGTCAACAGTAACATTGTGTGCCCCTGTGCATGTTAACAGTCTCTCAAAAAACTCACTCCATGTGCCAGAGTCCTTCAGAGCCTGATAAGTATGTCAGCTGTACGAAGGACACGTCCATGACTGATCCACTTTCTGGGTCACACTTAATCCGTAAACCCTCACAACTACATTTAAACTTTCTAAGTCGCAGCTTTTGTAGGGCTTGAATTGTACATGGTGGTGTTTCGTTGTGATTCTGGACTCTATATATTAAAATATGGTGTGTGTGTGTGTGTGTGTGTGTTTTTGTAGGTATCTCATGTATGGCTCAAGACTGTTCCCTGCAGATGCCTGAAGACTTTGTCCTGCCACTGCTACCAGGAGAGGAGCTGAAGGACAAATATAGACGCTACCTCTTCAGAGACTACGTTGAGGTGTGTGCTTCTGCGTATGTGTGCTGACTGTTTGCTCAAATCCTGTGTCGGTGTGTCTGCATCAGATGTGCATGTATAGCAAGTGAGATGTCAGAGGTATATGGAGAGGGTGTGAGAAAACCTCACTTAGGCCTTGTTCTTCATCATCTGAATCCAATGTATGTAGTACCTCTAAATGTCCCTTTTTAAATAATCCTCACAACACGCCAACTTACTTCTACACCAGGATGGACAAATATACATATGTCAGGTTTTTTTTACATAATTTTTGCGTAATCTAATTCACCTCAAATTTCCTGGTGTCTCTTGGACCCACAGAGTCACTTCCAGTTGCAGTTGTGTCCGGGCGCAGACTGTCCCATCGTCATCAAGGTGCAGGAGCCTCGGGCACGCAGGGTGCAGTGTAGCCGCTGCAGTGAAGTCTTCTGGTAGGAGACGCTCACAAACACACACCTCATGCAGATAATCTTCATGTGTGAGCCAGATTAACAGTTTGAAACCCATGTTGCAAAATGATTCAAAATCCTTCTACAAATTATGTGCTGCAAGCTCTTGTATTCAAATGTGTTAGATTTTATACTGTTGCATATTTGCGTGACAGATTTTTACTTGGCGATAGGACACCTGAGTTTATTATGGGATGTAAATGTAATAACTTCTGTATTACTCTGACTCTTCTTTCAGTTTTAAATGCCGTCAGATGTACCATGCACCAACAGACTGTGCAACAATCCGAAAATGGCTGACTAAATGTGCCGACGATTCCGAGACAGCCAACTACATCAGCGCACACACTAAAGATGTATGATGAATCTAAAAGTTAACACACACACACACACACACACACACCCCAATAAAGATACTGTAACTCCTTTTCACATTGCCAAACAAATTCTCGCACAATCAAAAACATATACTATTTCTGCCAATACTGCTGTAATCATATTTTAATGCAATTATACTTGTGCAATAGATTGAAATGATGTGTTTCTCCTCTAGTGTCCTAAGTGCAACATCTGCATTGAGAAGAATGGAGGCTGTAATCACATGGTGAGTCAGAGCTGAAAAAGATCACACTTTCCCAGAACACAGGAAATGCTATAAATATCCGACAGCGCAAGGCCTCTTCTTTAATATTTTGAAACTTGGCGAACTTTTAGACAGATACATGTTCCCTGTTTTGTTGCTGCTGTTATACTTGTCATCTGCATCAAATATGGTGAAAGGATAGGTCATGAGACTGAGCCACTGAATGTTTCAGGAAATGTTGGTTGTTTTGGTGATTTGAACTGGTCCCACGTATATTTTAGGGCTGTAAAGTCCCAGTCGACTGGTCGATTTATGAGTCGATACGTTCTGGCTCGACTGAAATTCTAGTTGGTCGACTTTTTGCTGTGTTAATTTCATACAGTATATGGTTAATTTGATTTCATCAGGAGGACAGTACAAAGTGCTAATGGTTTCACAGGTAACAGCGTGTCTACAGAGAACACCCCCCTTGTTTTCAGTATTTTGGATTAGCCCAACCCACTCGAGACAGATAGATTAAAGAACATCTGGTGGTTTTATTTAATTTTGAGCTTCTTATTTTAGGTTACAGTCAGTCCTGCTCTAACATCCATGTCAAAGACATCAGCAGTGTGGCAGCATTTTACAAAAATAGATGGTGGAAAAAAGTCACAGGGCCAAATTATCTAAATATTCCTCAACAGTTTTTGTGCTGATATCACTAGTTGGAATAGTATATTTTCAGAAATCATGGGCTATGATATTGCGCAGATGCATGTGATGCAAAACAAATCAAATGTGTCTTAAATGTTTATTTTCTAATTTTACTAATTTGACTTCCTTTGTCTGTGTTTCAGCAATGCTCCAAGTGCAAACACGGTAAGAAGTGTGTCTCACGGTTTCATACCTCCTGTAGCAGCCAGTGAAGCATTAATGTGTTGTTCAGTGATGAGTTTTCCTGGTGACCTAATACATCACATTAAAAATAGACTCACTAAACTTAAAGAAGTGGAAGAAAACACGTGGTTAGAATGAAAGGTCAGGACTTTACCTGACCCTCCAGCCCTTGAATAAAAATTGTTTCTTGAACAAGAGTCACTGTGAATGTTGTGTCATTTGTTTGTAGCTGGGTCCATAACTTTGTGTTGTGTCTCCTGTCAGACTTCTGCTGGATGTGTCTCGGTGACTGGAAGACTCATGGCAGTGAATACTACGAGTGCAGCCGCTACAAAGAAAACCCTGATATAGTCAACCAAAGCCAGCAGGCTCAGGCTAGAGAGGCCCTCAAGAAATACCTCTTCTACTTTGAGAGGGTAAGGACTTTCTTGTGTTCTCGTCAATATGTTATCCTAACAACATTCAAGTAGCAAAAACATGCACTTCCTGGATGAAATTCAAGCAAGACTGATTTGACAAATTCCTTCCTTTTCCTTTTTTTCCCCTCACAAGTGGGAGAATCACAACAAGTCTCTTCAGCTAGAGGCTCAGACGTACCAGAGAATCCAGGAGAAAATCCAAGAGAGAGTGATGAACAACCTGGGAACCTGGATTGACTGGCAGTATCTGCATAATGCTGCAAAGCTACTGGCTAAGGTACTTATTTACTCACTTAGTCAAAGAGAGTGGGAGGTGAAAATGGCTCCACTACATTATTATGAAACAAAACATTTCTGGATTGAACCTCAATATAATGATACCATGAAGTTCATTTAAATTTGACTTCAAATCTGTCAGTAAGTCAGTAAGAAAAGAACTGTGAGACTGATGGGTTTGCTGCTAACAAAGTGCACAATGTGAAAGCTTATCACCATCATAACTATTATAAAATGTTAATTATTTGTCTTCATATTTTTGACACCTCATTGTACAGTACAAAAGTACACATTTTTATCAGGTTAACTTTTTTGTCCTATTTGGAGGATTTCAGAAATGAAGCACTTTAAAGTAGTCTTGACTTGTTTTTTTTAGTATAATATGTTTGTCTTAATGTTTCCAGTGCCGCTACACACTGCAGTATACGTATCCATATGCCTACTACATGGAGTCTGGCCCACGCAAAAAACTGGTGAGACAAACTCCTCTCTCTGATTGATTGTTATAGCAGAACAAATATTGTTAAAATAACAACGTAGTGACTATTCAGACTGATATCATCTAGATTTAGCTTTTATCTTCTTTTTTTTTTTCTTACCTTTTTGTCTGATTGTCTTGTGTTTGTGCTCTGCAGTTCGAGTATCAGCAGGCTCAGCTGGAAGCAGAGATTGAAAACCTGTCATGGAAGGTGGAGCGAGCTGACACCTACGAGAGAGGAGTGGTGGGAGGCGAGGGGGAGCTCAGCGCCAGTGACAGAGGGGTATGACGGCATAATGCATTATGGGAGAATTTTTCACTTCAAACACAAACTCAAGGGAAGAGGGGGAAGAAGACAACTGCAGAAATGTATGTTCTGGGGATTCTGTTTTTGTAAGAACAGATTCTGTGATTTGCCTATTGTTTTGAAAGTACAACACAGATCTTTGGGAAGTTATGTTATTGGGCAGCAGTTCCAATACATTTAAAGTCAATAAATATTTGGCTAAATCGATTCAATAATCAAAGCTTCATAAAATTTTATTACACTGTTTTGCTGTCACAGATGATAGTGGATAGTAAGTGTTGGCATGGTGCTCCTGTAATGTCTGTGGACCAACAAAATATCTTACAAAGTAATTGTTTCTTTATGAATTATTATTTACAACCAAATAAACTATCATTTGCATAGTTCTGACTAATTTGATTGCAGAGTTCTGTGGCACAGACTAGTTAGCCCAACTGTTTCAGGGGGTTTGTTGACAATTTAAAAAAAAAAAAAAAATATAGAATATTCACAAACTAATTGTTGACCTACAGTGAAAAATAATTTGTCTATTTCAGGATTTGGAGAATCAAATGCACATTGCTGAGCAGAGGCGACGCACGCTGCTGAAGGATTTTCATGACACCTGAGGCTCCATCGTGACTGCGAAGCACCAGCATCTCCTTCCTTCCTTCCTTTCCTCCCTTTCCTCTTTCCTTTTTTTCCTCCTTCCTCGCCCTCCCAACTTTTGCTTCTTTCCATGACTATAATTTGGTGCAGTTGTACTCGCTCCTCCTTTTGCTTCTTTACACTTGCTCATTTGCTCTCTTCTCTCCCTCCTGTTATGCTGCAGGGTCACAAAAAGGCACGATAGTAGCTTCCCTTCCTCCCGTCACCCTCATCTGCACCTCGTTTTCATGTTTTGTCCCCAGAGCATCACATTCATCATGGTTTCTTCACCATTGGTTTTCAGTTCTGATCGTAAAGGTCAAAAGATTGCGTTTCTAAAACGGAGGGCTTGCTTTTGATTCACATAAGCATTTATTATGAGCAGCTAAAACATTGTCTGTTAAGAGAGTATGAGTGAGCTGTTATTCTCCAACATTATCCCTGTGATGCTGGAATAATGAATGAAGAGAGAAGCAATTGGAGACATAAAAATGCGGAGTATGCAGAAGCTTTTAGCGAATGAAGTATTGGGAAAGGGAATTTATTTTTTTCTTTAAAGAGACGGTGCTGATTGCAGATCTTTAGTGGTTTTATATAGACAATAGTGACTAGCAGGCACTGTCATACTTAATCAATCTGTCTGAACACATACCAAACTAATGTTCTGAACTTTCCAAACACAGGAATTCCACTGCTCTCATTCTGCTTTGATTCAAACTTTTCATCAGCTGACAGATGCAACTCAGCATGGCAGTGTAAAATTCTCAGTAGACGTGACCATGGTGTGTTTGTTGTGAAAAATGGTCACCACATTATTATTTTGAAAAACAAAATCCAGTATTTTCTTACATATGCTGTATTGTCATATATGCAACATGTTATAGACAAAGACGAATGTGTGTTAACACGGCAATTATTTCAGATTTTTGTCGCCACTGTTTCATAATAAGTACACCTTCCCCTTGGTAAATAGCAGCTAGTCATTGTTACCTACATAAAACTACTGAAATACTCAAATTCTTGTCTCTTTATAGTCTCATACTGGTGCTTGAACTTGTTCAGCTAATAGTAGTAGATCAAAACTAGTGTGAGTCTCGAGTGTCTACAGAAACACCTCCTTTTGATTAGATGATGAAGTTGTGTTGAAGCAGCAAGTGCAAGCTTAGTCTTTCACACACACTACAGCACCACCCACTGACACTGACGCAGCATGCACATATCAACACGTGCGCAAACACTCCGCTGCAGAAAAAAACGTCACCTGTTTGTCTCCATCCCCCCATCTCATGCTCTCCTCTCTTTCTTTACCTTAATCCCTTTCACTTTATTTTTGCTCTCTTCTCTCCTCTTTCTGCTCACGTTGTTCACATTTTTCTTCTGGAAAATGGTTGTTGATAGATAGATCATTTAAAAAAAAAAGAGAAAAAAAGGAAAAAATAATAAAAAAATTGCTGTAATTTTCAACGGTTGTACATTAATACAGAAATAGAGTTACTGAAAGAGTTTTTAAAACCAGATCCTGTCTTGTGTGATCATTACATGCGCGCCCACACACACACAAATGCACACATGTAGACACAAAGTTTACTTCATATCGTAGGAGTATACTATAAGCATAAGTGATTTTTCCAATTATGAAATCAGGGTTGTTTTTTGTCAATATTACAGGAGGAAATGTAGTGATCAACGTGTCCTTGTAGGGATATTTATCGCTGCCAAAACTATTTTTACACATAGGATTGTAGATTGAGAATAAGTTACATTATAATTATCCATTTAGAATTTGTTAAATTATCTTTAAAATTGATTTTACAAACTTGATGTAGGTAGTGGCAAACTGATGTTAATGAAATTTAATTGCCACACATTTACTATTGGTAAAAAAAAAAAAAAAGTCCACACCAAAAAAAAAAAGCATTTTGACAGATTTTAATGTTTCTTGTCAGTGATTCCTGCTGCAGAACCCCAGGTCACCTTTGACCTAAGATTGGCAGCTTGTTTGATGCGGGATCTGGTGTGTCAGCTGCAGCTAAATATAGTTAGATGTTACCGTGTGCCAAGACAGCATTAACTGCCCTACAACTCTGCATGACCTTATGTGTGTAAGAGACTGAGGTTCACTGTTACACAGGCGCATGGAGTGTGGGTAAAAATTGCACCCTCAAGTATTCATTCCAGAGCAGGACAGTGATGCTCTTCTCAGATGAAACCTCTTCATGAGGACGAGTGTAAATAAAGAGGCATTTTTTTATGCAGTTCACCAAACTTTAAAAATAGTTGAACTCGAAACAAACCAAAGGAGGTTGAATGCATAAAACCTAGAAGAAAACTGTTTTTCCTTAACCTATATATCATGTTTGCATATGGGACTGCATAATAATCCACATAAATGTATTATTGACTGCAATAAATAGAAGACTAAGCTAAACTGAAGGGACTTCAGGAAAATACTTTGTCCTTACAAATTACAATCAACAAATATCAAACTGTATAATCAACAAATTAAAAAAAGCAGTTAATTCAAATCTAGAGTAGATTCTACCCAAACCTTCAGGCAGTGGTTAAACATTTGATATTATATTGCATACTGACCCTGACTCTACATGGCAGTTTCATTATTTCCAGAAACCGTCAATCAGTACTCATTGATGTCATGGTGTTGTAGAGCATATCTGTGTAAAAATGTATTTATTTATCTTGATGATACTTTAAATATAGTTTATATTTAGCTAGTTTGTTTTTTATTCCTTTAACATCTGTTTTTATAAGACATCTAATTAACATCAACACAGTCAAAATGTCTACAGAGAAAATTAGATTTCTTTAAACGTTGTATTGATCCATTTTTAATTTTTTATCTCTGATGTTTTAATGTTTCTCTTTTTTAATGTATATTAATTAATATTTTATCGTTTATAAAAAAAAGTGGGTGATAAATACAAACTGCCTTGCCTATATCTCCTTAAATGCTCCGTTGTTGGATGAGTAGATTTTGGTTTAGCCAATATTAAAATGAGTGGGCGGGGCGACCGGATGTGACGTATTCGTCAGAAACGCGGTCCGACGGGAATAACGCACGTGTGGCCAGTTGAAAGGAGCTACAGACAGTGGAGCATGCGTTTCCACCTGGTGCTTATAGACTTTCAATAAGGCATTGACACATTTGTGCCCAGTTTGTGGCGGTAACTCGTTCACGCTGCGGGCGTCTGTATGTTCCACGCAGCTCGCAGAGTAGGAGGACAGACAGACAGACAGACAGTGAAGTAAAGGGAAGAAAGTTCTCGTTGTCTGTTCCCGGGCCTCTGTGTGTTTGACTTCAGTCGTTGCTACCGCAGCGTGTGGAGTTTTAGTGTATTGACAGTAAGGACTGAATAGTTGGTGCACATTTAACGTCATGGCGGACTATCTGATCAGCGGACAGACCAGCTACGTTCCCGACGACGGTTTATCAGGACAGCAGCTCTTCACCGGAGGAGACGGGCTCACCTACAAGTAATGTCTACCTAGAACCGAATTAACCTGTTCAGTCGCACCCCGACGACACGTTATAACGTGCTAACAGCGATAATTGGGCAGCAACACCTATGACTAAATAGAGCTGACACGCGACTGAAGAACACAGTAACCATGCTCAGGCTGAAGCGTGTCAGCCTTCAAACTTGTGCTTTTGTTTTTCTACCGAGGATATACTGTATTTCCGCACCAGCCCGAAATGATAAATCAGAGAAATAAACATGGTATTTTCTGTTCTGTCAAGGTCAACTTGTTCCCTGACGCGCGTGGGAGAGGGAGGGGCTAGCAGTTACAATCTGCAGTCTCGCCACCAGATATCTCTAATTCATACACACTGTACCTTTTTTAATAAACGTTTATTGAACAACTTTTATGATCTGCTTCTCACTTATTCCAGTCTTGCATTTTAATTGTGAGGACAAAGTTCACATGTATGTTAGTTTGCAAGTAGGTTATGGTTGTAGCAGTAGTAAAGTTATGACTGCTCTGAACTTTACCTACAGTTAGTATATCTTTTTCAAGTGCCTGGTCTTGAAAGGGAAAAAATTTATTTGGATCACTGTCTCTTGGAATTGAGGCAGTGACATTCCTTCTGCACACATACTGGTCCCAAATATAGGTCCTGGCTCACAAGCTTGTGCCTCTTGTCTCTGGTCTTGCTGTCACATGAGCACTGGTCATACCTTGTATGTGGCGGTAACATGTTACACAGGTCCTCTCGCTGCAACGTGATAAGTTCTAAGGATTCTCAAAAAAGAAATCCATGTTGGTAGTGCTCTGAAGCTTGTGTAATTTTCTTCCTTGAATGCCCCTTTTGGTTTTATGTTTCTTAACTGGAAAATATTTACTAAAAACATTCTTGCTGTGTCCTGGTACATGATCCACATATTTGTTTTCTCAGGACCTTGATGTGTTTATGTTGGACAAACCTCATTATTTTCTCTTGTTTCTCCCCAGTGACTTCCTCATTCTTCCAGGTTATATCGACTTCACAGCAGATCAAGTGGTGAGTTATAATAGGTTTACTAACACCCAAACATTCCCAGAATTCAATGGATTATGGCTTGTCATGCTTTGTTTTTTCCCCTGGTACAACCCTAAACTAACATGAATGTGATGTGGCAAATTCTAAAGTATAATTTTGTTGGTTGGAAGCACAATAATAGTTAAAGATGGATGTCTGTCTTTATATTGATATATAATTAGTTTCATTCATCAAACTGCCTTTAATATATTCAGCTTGTTATACATTGTAAGCGTGATATGTGAGAGTGAAGGATTTTGTTGTATACACATTCTGTTTAGGTAAATTATGCATTATCATTAAAACAATAAAAATTGTATTAGACAGTAATGCACACAGCTCACCTGTCCAACCTTCATGGTCCCTGTGACACTGCATTTTCAATCACAAATAAATACTTGTGTCTGCTTTAAATATGCTATAACCACATAAAGGCTGTATAAATGGGCACTTGGTGTCTTCTCTATTCTGACCATGAGTAAAATAAAGCAAAGTATGTGGACATACACAAGTTTGTTTGTGACTCACTTGTTTGTACTTGTTGTCATTGACATAAAAATGATTGAAATATGGAGAAAACAAAACTCCAGCAGCATATATTATGTGTTTACAAGGGTACATTTTGAGGTGTTCTAGTGAAGTTTGGCAGTGTCATTCTGAAGTCGAACCTGTGCATGCCATGTCCAATTTCCTTTTGGTATCAAATCATAAAAGTTTAGAATGTTTATCTTGCATTCGTCTTCCACTGCTTATCCCAACATGGAGGATAAGCGGTAGAAGAGGAATGCAAGATAAACATTCTTGCATTCAGTTCACAGGGTGAACTGGTGCCCTCCAGCTGACATAGGGCACACCCTGGACAAGCTGCCAGTCCATCACAGGGTCAACATAAAGACAAACAACAATCCACTCTCACATTCACAAATTAGAGTGTCCAATTTGCGTATTTGCCCTATGTGCCTGTTTTTGGACTACTATACACTGCATATATTGTGTTTGTCACATGGAGTTGGTACATAACTTGTCATAGTACAATAACAGATGTCACATTGACACTGTAAAGTAAACTATGACGCAAATCAAGACCCTGAGGCAATCAAACATTTACTTACCATGAAGTGTTTGTGTTACTGAAAGATGAAGACTTTAGTTTACTTGTCTCTGGTTTTTTTACAGGACCTGACATCAGCTCTCACTAAAACAATCACAATGAAGACTCCATTTGTCTCCTCTCCTATGGACACGGTGTCAGAAGCCAACATGGCCATTGCTATGGCAGTAAGTGTGACATACAACACGTTGTTGAGACCCAGTTCTGCTCCCTTATTCTCATTTTCAATTATGTAAATCACAGGCCACATTCTGGATGTTAAGCAATGAATTAATTGAATGACTTGAAGGAACCTTACTTTTCGTTGTTGGAATGTCACCACACAGACACTGAATCATTGTCTCCTCAGCTTACAGGTGGCATTGGCTTCATTCATCACAATTGCACTCCAGAATTCCAGGCCAATGAAGTTCGCAAAGTTAAGGTAATCTTGATGAATGTCAATGTTGTTTTCCAAAATGAAGTTCATGTGTTCTCACCGAGTAGAACACATGTTCAGAGCCATAGATGTCCTAGGTAAACCTTATGTGCAACCTCTGCTTGAGTATTAGCCTGCATTTTGAACACATAATTCAGCTCCAACATTTCACTTTAAAAATATGTCACATTTTGAACAAAAAGTGATAGCCCCAATGTCATATGTGTTTATCTTTATCTACTTAATCTTTTCTCGTGTGCTGGTTTTGTCCTTTTAGTCACTTTCCCTGTAGATTTAACCACTGCAACTGTATTTTACCCAGCATCCTTTGCTCCTCTGCTGTAGGCAGTTATGCTTTTTTTCCTACAACACCACATTTGTTATTTATCCTTTTATAACTCCTTTTCATCCCAACCCTCCTTTTCCTCACCGCCTCCCTCTTTCCCTCCTGTAGCGATATGAGCAGGGCTTCATCACAGACCCTGTGGTGATGAGTCCCAACGAGCGTGTACGGGACGTCTTCCAGGCCAAGGCTCGTCATGGCTTCTGTGGCATCCCCATCACAGACAATGGGAAAATGGGCAGCAAGCTGGTGGGCATCATTTCCTCCAGAGACATAGACTTCCTGAAGGATGAGGACCTCAACCTGCCACTCAGTGAGGTAGATGGAGTTTAAACATACATTCTGTCTCCTGGGTTAAATATTGTACCTTATCTTTACAGAGGTGACTGCAGAAACCATGGCATTAAAGGTTGAACACAAAAGTACAATCAAGGAACTTAACTTTGCCTTAAGGTTTCAAATCATGGGGAAGCGAAAGGGCTCCCCTAAATAGGATACAACCTCCCCTGAAAAAGCCTTCTTTGAGACATTGAGGGGGAGCTCCGAAACGTTTTTGTGTCACAGCTAACACTGTGGTTTTCTGCTCAATTAAGTTCCTGAAATAAATAGCTAGCACTAATAAACCTAAAGCTATTCCTGCTGTTGCCACACATGCATGGTGGTGTTGCACACAAATCACCTTCATTTTAATTTGTGTTGAATTTCTCTTCAATGAGTTTGCATTTGACTTGGTCAGTAACTGTGCCACCTGAAAATAGGGCTCCCCCAAATGTCAACACTGCTTTGCCCAATAGAAGATTAATTCATCAGCTAAGAATTTAAATAACCAGCAACTGATAATAAACTTGACAGTGCTCAAATGAACCAAAAACCTTAGAAATACAAGTTTACAAGTCACCATTTTCACAGGTCATGACAAAGCGAGAGGACCTAGTGGTTGCTCATGCTGGAGTGACGTTGACAGAAGCCAATGAAATCCTCCAGAGGAGTAAGAAAGGTGAGTCAAATAACGACACTGAGCCAATCACATCAGTGAATTGGGTCCACAATGGATGCGTGAGCAGAGTGTCTACAGCAGCACTGCCCATGTGAGACATTTCTCATTTGTGTCTGAATCGAGTGAACTGCACTCGTTTTCTTTCCCTGAGAACAAAGCTCTCGTCTATTATTAGGTTTCATGGCAATTATTTTTTTATGTTCACAGTTTCAACATCTGTATCTGTCACATATGCCACAAACGCAGTAGTTAGTAGTATGTAAACAGACTCGCACTCCTTGTTTGAACACAGTGAGCGAGACAAACTCCTGAGAAAGACGAGGAGGGAAAAATTAACTTTGCATGTTATGTGAAAAGAGAAATGTCGAAACATCAATTATTTGTTTATTTTATTATTGTGTCTTTGTGTTAACAAAATTATGTTAAAAGTTAAATTTAATTATACTTTGGTTTGAAAGTCACAGATGCTGCTGCTGCACATATTTAAATATGCAGTTTATTGGATTTGACCACTTAACCAGCTGCACTTGTACAAGGTAGATTGACTTAACTGTGCTTGGAAACACGCTCACAGTCTGAGCATGTTTGAATCTCCCTGCAGGAAAACTTCCCATAGTAAATGAAGAAGGATCTCTGGTATCCATCATCGCTCGCACAGACCTGAAAAAGAACAGAGACTTTCCTCTGGCCTCCAAAGATCCACGCAAGCAACTGCTTTGTGGCGCAGCCATCGGCACCCACAACGATGACAAGTACAGATTGGATTTGCTGGTGCAGAGTGGGGTGGATGTGGTCGTATTGGTAAGGACAACTTAAATGACAGGTTGTAAACACTGACAATATTATTTGTTGACAATGATGAAGGGAAGTAATTGGGTCTCATGATCAAATTTATGGGATGATGCTTGTTGTTTTGCTCAGATTTGTTTTGTATTTGTGATACAGATTAGGCTGAACAGCTTGTGTTTCTGAACAATTACAAACAAAAACCAGATGTCTCTTTGATAAAGATCAATGTGGGATGAAAACTCATGATGTCCGCGTGTATACTCAGACTCTGCAAGTTGTCCGGTTGCCTGTCTTACATGGACTACAGCCTTGGTTCGATTAAACTGCATGTAAAGGGACTGACTGAAGTGTGCTTCTTCTCTACGACCAGGACTCATCTCAGGGCAACTCAATCTACCAGATTGACATGATCAAATATATCAAAGAAAAGTTCCCCCACCTACAGGTCATTGGAGGCAATGGTAACTACACTTCAACAAATTACACACCAATATACAGTACACACAATGGATTTAAGCAGTATTACATAATCAATATAAGAATTTGCACTTTTTATATGATTTATTAAATCCATTAGCCTTTTTTCAGCCAGCCAGGTGTTTGGGCTTCCTTGATCCCTTCTTATAATCGGAAAAAAACTTTCTGTCTGTTGCAGTGGTTACTGCAGCTCAAGCGAAGAATCTCATCGACGCCGGAGCGGATGCACTGAGGGTGGGGATGGGCAGCGGCTCCATCTGCATCACACAGGAGGGTTAGTGACTGACGAGCTTACTCAACAAACACCACCAGCCCTCTCTAACTGCTTCCAGCCTCAAAGCAGCCAGTGTGACTCCTCTAATGTGGCGAAAGGCAAAAGCATTATACTCAGTTTACACTCCAGGATGCATCACGGGTGCGTCGTGGCTGTGTTGCGCCTTGCTCATGTATATCCCAAGCCCACACGTGTGTTTACCCTTGCCGAGTGTCTGCTATGTGTCCCTCGCTCGTCTTCTCACACCACAAATATGATAATGGCTTCACTTTCTGAATCATCTCTGGTAGAAAACATTACATAATTTTTGTTTCTCTTTGAGAGAGATGTTTTTCATGTGTTTAGATTCTGCCTAGACACTAAAACTACAGTTAGAGGTGTGGTAGAGAGTCATTATCACTATCAACAGATCTTCTCACTGTCCGTTATGCTCCAAACCACACACGCCAGGTGTGAAGAAACACAGCTGTGAACAGTGTGAACATTATAATCTCTGAACATGGGTGCAAAAATTAAAAACATGATGGAACCGAACAGCAAAGCACACGTGACATGTCTGGTGTGAACATTTCAGGAGTTAGACATTTCCTTCAGCTTGACAGAAAGGTTTATGGGCACAACAGTGTGTTGTATCATTGTATTGTGTCTTAACGCAAGATAGTGGAAGTTGCAGAATGTTTCAGGAAGCTAGGACTGAAGCCCCGAGCCCTCTGTGATAGTTGATTGAGATTCTGTCTGTGATACTTTGGATTAGGGCTGAACGATATGGACAAAATTTCATATCTCTATATTCATGCCAGATATCTCGATATCGATATGATACGATATGACTACGGGTTTGGTGAAAACCAAGCATTTTTCAGAAGAAATAAAAACATCATGATACAAAAGACTGTGGAAACTTTCCAGATGAAAAGTGTAGTTTCATTGATGAGAACTCACTGTGAGACTGTGTACACGGGTACCATGTCTTTTGCAATGTGGTATGCTATAGCGTCTGTAACGCCTTTATGTCCGGTGGACGTCGACTCATACAGTGTAACGCTACTGAACGTAGCAGTAAACACACTTTGCTTGGGCTTCTTTTGGGATGACTGAGAAGTCCCCGGTGTTTCTCTCATTGTATTACACTCTTCGTGCAGCACGCGATGGCGTTGTTTCAGGTGGTGAAACATGTTTGTTGTGCTACCTTGCTTCGTCGCAATTTTCGCCAAGCACGACCTGCACAACACCTCGCTCTGGTTGACATCATCCTTTTTAAATCCAAAATACCTCCAAATAATGGAGAATGAATTATGTTTTGGCACAAAATCGCCACCGGCCGCATTATCTTCCGCACTCATGTCACTTTCTTTCCCGCTGTGTATGTCGTGTGTGTGTGTGTGCGCGTCTCAGTGTCCGTCTCCCTCCCGGCCTCCTATGTTTGTCATTGGTTGGCTTCAGCTGTCGATCCACAGCAAGCATGAAATAAGGTTTGTGGTTGGCTGGCCGCAGTGGTGCATTCAAGGGCAATCGTAAAAATGATGTTTATTGTGACTGCCAGAGGTGTACATGCAGGGCGAGCGCGGGGGAAAATCTATATTGTTTATATCGTTGCTTTTTCGATATTAATATCTTGAATGTTCATATCTAGATAGCGATACGATAACGATATATCGTTCAGCCCTACTTTGGATGATGTGGTTGCTGTCATTACAGAAGTTTATTTCCACTGATTACCTTTGTAAGTCATGCAGTTTGCTAAAGAGCATAAGCATCGTCTGACTGGGGTTCAGCTGTGATCACCTCATCATTTTTTTTTATAACAATCCACAAAGGCGAGTCGTCTTACTGAGAGTGTGATGTGATGTTGGTTAAATTGTGCAGTTCGCATTGTTGTGTCTATTTCTCTAAGTCATTTTGGTGCAAATGGTTGAATATTTAAGTTTTCATGTTCTCCCCGTGTGCGTGGGTTTCCTCTGGGTTCTCCAGTTTCCTCCCACAGTCCAAAAACATGCAATATGGGAATTAGGTAAATTGGACACTCTAAATTGACTGTAGGTGTGAGAGTGAATGGTTGTTTGTCTCTATGTGGCCCTGTGATGGATTGGCTAGCTGTCCAGGGTGTGACCCCGCCTATCGCCCTATGTCAGCTGAGATTGGCACCGCTTCCCCCGCAACCCTCATGTGCAGGATAAAGTGGTAGATAATGGATGGTTATGATTTACAAGGCACAGTTGATCTTTCATAGATTCATCTCAGATCATCTTTTGTTCTTGTTCTTAATTTTCTTGTGCTTATTTTTCTTCATTTTTGTCATCTTCGTCCTGTTGTCCTTCCTACCACATTCCCTTCTTCTTTCATCCTTTCTGTTTTCCCTTAAATCCTCTCTCCTACCTCCAACCTTCATGTTTTTTTGTTTGTCCATGTCCAGCTCCCCTCAGTGTACCACCAGCATTAGAGCTCCACAGCCCCAAAACCCCAACTTCTGTTACTGGATACAGCAGTAAGTTTGCCCTCTGGCCTTTGCTGGGCTCTTATTGGCTCCAAATATCACAGTGTGAAACACCCAACTCCCTCTCACTCCACAGCCTGCTGCACTGAATGGTTAACAGCTTTGCTTTGTTAGAAGTAGTGGAAGATGGTTTGTTTGGTTTTGAGAGCTGGCATTAGGTGTTTTGGGGTTTTGGAGTTTGCTTGATCCCATGTCCACACTAATCTGTCAATCATCCTGAGTGGATCCTCCTTCTGTTGTACCCATCGTATCATTCGATTTGCTTATGAATACTATTGGTCATGTGTCGATCATTAGCTTTGTTTACATGTGCAAAATGTCTTCATTCCGAAAAGATTTGTTACGATTGGAATTTACGATTCCATTGTTTACATGGATGCAGAATCAAATTACCTGATTGTGGTGTGCGTACACATGCATCAGGCGTTCAGACGGAATGGACTATTTTGACATGCGCAGTGTTGTCTAATTCTCTAGAAGTGGAAGCAGAAGCTTCTGCTTCTTTAGTTAACACTGCATGACTCTGCTTGTCCACTCGCTGTCCGCGATCCATCTCGTTTTACACCTCTTCCACGTCTGTGACTTTTTCTGCCTGTTCATTATTCTGTTTTCAGAATGAAAGTACATAATAACAATAATGTGAATCAGACATGTGATAGTACCAAACCAGGAAGTCCTGATCAAATGGGCTGTTTATATGAACCTGGATCTGAATGACGATCGGCATATACCAGCCCTCTTGTTCGGAGTGAAATTTGTTTCCTAAAGGGCTGTATCGGATCAGTGTTTTCGGATTGTCATATTTACATGGCTTTCTTATTCTGATTACATGTGTCCATGTAAACATAGCTTCTACCCACTGCTCTAATCAGTTTCCAAACTCCATTCCGAACAATGACAGTGGAATGAGCAAAGGTAGCGAGTAGCTAAGTGGTGGAGCCTGCAGCCACAGACTCTGCAGTGGGCTGGTTGGAACAGATGGCTGTGTTTGGGTTTTTTTAGGCAGCTTAATTGAAGCTTCAACATCTCGCTTAATTAAGAAGACGGAATGTTTGTACATTTCTTTAATCATCCATGTCTTCCATTCCTTAATGTCTTCAGACTACTGTAATGGGCAGTTTAGACTGCTTGCAGACCAACGGTGGCCCACCTGCATACACTTTTGTAGGGCTGCAGTGATTAATTGATTATTAATCAATTACTAAATTAATAATCACCAACTGTTTTAATAATCGATTAATCGTTTTTTTGTCTTTTTCTTTATAATTAAAACAACTCTGATTTTTAATTTTCTTAAATTAATATGTTCTGGTTTTATTAAAATAATTAAAACTGAATGATTTTCGTTTGGGGACAAAGAGAGACATTTCACAACATCATTGAATTGGGAAATACCAAATTAACATTTTTCACATTTCAATCGATTAACTGAGAAAATAATCAACAGTTAAATCATTTATGAAAGTGGCTGTTTGTAGCAGCCCTACACCTGTTACTGTTGCACTCAAAAGAGCCACTTTTATTTTGTGATGTGCCAACACTTAGGTTGAAAATGTTAATCAAGTAATTTGTTAAATTGCTCATAGGTTTTTCTGTGATTACAGTGTGTAAAAAAAGGTTTTGCTCTTCTATGACAGCTTTTTTTCTCTTTTTGTTAGATGCTTTTATTTATCTGTTCATCTCTCAACTGGTATTTCTGCACATGAGACCTGAACGTTGAGCTATTGTCGTCTATTACAGCTTCAACATTTAACTCCACCATGATCTCGTGTTATGATCTGTATACATCAAGTTTTTTTGTGTACCATCTATGACGATGATGCAACATCATACGTGACATAATTATTTCAGCGATGATGCAGCCCGAGTTGCCAGGAAGAAAATAAAAATCAGTGCAATGTTGTCAGCAAACAAAAAATTTTAAATTAAAAAAAATGTGCGTAAAATAGGAAGAGGGCAGTTTCTGCTTGTTGGCTCTTCATGAATGAGCATCACTGTCCTTTGCTTGATGGTTTGAAAATCTGCTGGTTGAACATTTAAAAGAACAAGATGGAATCAGTTGAATGGCAGAGTTTGTTGTACATTGTTAGATCCAGCTTTGGGTCCACGGGTCCTTGAAGGTAATGAAAACCGGTGCAGCACCTGTTCTCTTGCATTTTACCCAAACATCAAAGGCATTGCACACACTGGTACCCTTTGTAGGTCACTTGCCAAGTTTGAAGCCTGTCAAGTGAACTGTTGGACAGTTATCCGATGAACAGTCAGATGGACAAACAAAATCCTGGAATGTAGAGTTTTCTACATTGTAGACCTGAATATACATATTTTATTAATAGTAGTCAATCTACTGGCCATTGTCTGCACGTGTGTTTCCCGCAGATGCATTTCTTACATTCATAAACAAAACTCTCTATTACTCACCTTATTCAGAGTTTATTTACTGTGAGAGAAAGCAAAAAACAAACAATCACTAACACACCACCGCTGTGTTCACTGTTTACACATTCAAACCTCTCTTTGACTTCTTTCAGATCTGGTATTAACATTCATCCTGAGTGATCCTATCATGAACGGATAGCTACAGCTCTAACTTAATGTGTAAATGCACCCAAATGCATCCAATCATTTGAACCACATCTCCAATGAGAGCGAGTTGACCGGGAAACGGATTTGCGTACTTTAGTTTAGAACCATAAATTGTAGAAGCCAATTTGATTCTGTCTTCTCAGCCATAACTTCATGTTCTCAGCACAAAACATCGCACATACAGCAGCTATTAACTGGTGATGTCAACGGTCTGGCTCTATGTCTGTTTATATTCTGAAGTCACGGTATATCAGTTTCTCTGAGATCCCAAATCCCTGGGATCTCCTCCCTGAAATGGTTTGATTAAAATATTAAAAGATCATTTACAGTTCAGTTAGGTTCAGTTAAGTTCATTGTGTCTTTGGTCTCCCACGTTTTTAAAATCAAGTCAGATTTGAAAAATCCTCTAGTGTGGGCCAGGCATAAGGGCAATATTTATCTGCTGATGTGACATGTTTCACTTCCTCACTCTTTCTTAAATAAGAGTGACCTATTCCCACATTTGCAGCCTGGCTGCTTGGCTTAGATAGAAAGTTTGCGAAAGTTTGTGATGCTATTGATCACATTTTAAACTATCTGAGATTTTATGTTGATTTCATGTTTCGGAGTTCATCTATGTTTATGTTGCATGTCTCTCTGTCCCTCTCTCACTCTCAGTGCTGGCGTGTGGCAGACCCCAGGCCACAGCGGTCTATAAAGTATCAGAGTACGCCCGGCGTTTCGGCGTGCCAGTCATCGCGGACGGCGGCATCCAGAATGTCGGGCACATCGCTAAAGCTCTGGCATTGGGAGCATCCACAGGTATGGAGAGACACATAGGTTTTCCCTTATGTGTTCACCTGCTGTGTTTTTTTTTTAATCCATATTCAAGGGGATTTTAATGTGAGTAGTAGATTTTTAGATTAGCATTATGGGGTTTATGACCCTCAGAGTAAAAGTGTGATTCCACAATACCTCATTTAAGCCTTTCAGTCACTGTCACGAGTTTAACTTCCAAACCTCGGTCTCTCTGTGTCTGTCGTCAGTGATGATGGGTTCTCTGCTTGCTGCCACCAGTGAAGCTCCAGGTGAATATTTCTTCTCTGACGGCATTAGGCTGAAGAAATACCGCGGCATGGGTTCGTTGGATGCAATGGACAAAAACTTGGGCTCCCAAACCAGATACTTCAGGTACAGATAAGAAAAAAACATCTGAATTTACAAATGATATGACTATGTTTAGTGTGTAAAAGTCTTAGGCCACCATTAGATTTGTCGTTTTATCAATATGCAGTTTTAAAAAAATAATTATATACGTTAAACAAATATCTACTGTGAAAAACGTCAGGTTTATTTGTCATGCTTAAGAATGTGTAATATATTTTAAATGTAAAAGAGAATTACCACATGTCACCAACAAAATGTTTTCTACTCTATACTCATCTATGTGTTTCGTGGATGAGAATTTAAAGATGTGAACTTTTTTTTTTTTTAAATTTACATTGAACGGCCAAAGATGAAAGAATTACATTGAATCTTTTGAGGTTTACTAATAAATCATAACATTGTAAGAGACATTTACCAAAAGAGAAGACATGTTAACAGACAAATGTAGTTTTTCACACTTCCTCATTTTAGTTATTTTCTGAGTTCAATGATAAAAGACAGTTGGGCTAACATTGTCAAGTCTTTCTTGTAATTAAGTGTTTATCACAACAGTCTCAAAGGGCTAGCAGCTTTGTTTGTATTCAACCTGAGCCACTAGGTGGCAGTATACGGTTCTAATATCAGTGACAGACAGATGATCTCCAAGTGTTTCTGTGCCATGTCATTACCAAGCTCACCTCTTTCTCCCCCTTGCTCCCTCCTCACAGTGAGAGTGATAAGATTAAAGTTGCTCAGGGTGTTTCTGGAGCCGTGCAGGACAAAGGCTCCATCCACAAGTTTGTTCCCTACCTGCTGGCTGGTATTCAGCACTCTTGTCAGGACATTGGTGCCAAGAGCCTCACACAGCTCAGGTAAAGACACACGGAATCGGTACCACATTATTTCCATGCTACGTTCTTCACCTGAAAATGGGTTCTGTTCATCGAAACACCTGACTGAGAGAGCATTTGTGTAAATGCAGCACTGGGGCGGGCGGGCGGGGACGAGAAGTGTTGATCCTATCAAACTGTCGTGTTTGTGGAGCAGTGGAAGACTGTTGAAACATTTTGCGGGCGCTTCTTCAATGGTTTGAATCTAACATTTGAGGTTATTTAAAACGGAGTCCACGACAGTTTTAATTAAAACAAACTCACATCTAGTATCTGTGGATAATGTAGGGTGTTGTGGTGTCGTCATGTCTGGTTCCTCCTCCCTGCAGAGCCATGATGTACTCAGGAGATCTGAAATTTGAAAAGAGAACGTCGTCGGCTCAGATGGAGGGTGGAGTCCACAGCCTGCACAGGTACATGCACCTTTCCTTCAAAACACACCTATTCACCTTTAATTCTTTTGTTCTGTGATTATATCACTTCATCTTCTCTCTCTCTCTCCCACAGTTACGAGAAACGTCTGTTTTGAAGCTGTTCAACCCGAAGATGAGGAAATCTTGCAAACACATTATGCAAACTAACACACAACTACAACAGACCCGTCTCATAGTCACACTCCACACACTGGGCTTGAAAAAGTCTCCAATCCTTGAGGATGACACTTCAGGAGATTGATCGAGCGATTGGATTTATCTGTTGAAGCAACATGTTTAACTTCCTCATTCTTTCTCTAACAAACGATACAACAAAATGCATGTGTTCCCCAGTCTGTCTGCTCATTTGTTGTTTGTTTTTTTTAAGGTGCTCTCTGATTAAATGGAGTCAAATGCTTCATGTTTCAGTGTTCATCTGTATTGTTTATTTCCTACTGAGCAAAAAAAAAAAGGAGAGCATGTGTCAGAGCCACGTAGGATAAATAAAGATTAGCTTTGGTTATGTGTTATGTTGTAAGCGAGGGATTAGCATTATCCCACAGAAGTACAAAACTATAGAGCGATGTCATTTCTAAACCCTCCACACAGTTTCTGAAACAACTTAAATCAACATAAAGTGAGTTAGGTCAGTCTGTTATCAGGCATGTTAATTGATCTATTCCATAGTTGCAGCACATCACCTTGATGCCTCACTTCACTTGGCTCCTATCCCACAAGAGTGCATAGCTCTCATAGCTTAGCTCAACTATGAACTACTTTGGTTTGCTTGCAATATCTGTGGACACCTTGCTCCTCAGTCTGAAACGGGACAAGTGTATATACTGTATGTTTTATATCCAAGGTCAAGGCTCTGACCTAAAGCTCTACCAGCAGAGTCTCAAAGAACTTGTAGGGCAGGGGTGGCCAACCACTCGGAGACGAAGAGCCAAATTTTTTACGGTGTTACTGCAAAGAGCCACATCATGCACTCGGGCACACATGAACATCCCCCCATCCCTTCCTCTCACTCTCTCTGTTTCTCTCCCTCACAGATGCAAACAAAAAAATACAAACTGTCACTACACTGTTTGTAAAATCACAAATCACTGTTTGTAAAATCACAGTGTAATCACAATTACACTGTTAAAAACGTCCTGTTCATCTTCCTATTTTTGCGTTTTGCTGTGTATTTTTTCCCTGCCCGTTTCAGAGCGAACTTGACGCGAAGTTGTTTACTCAACACTGAGGTTTTCCCTGGCACATGTGCAAGTTTGATATTTAACTAAGGCGGACATGCACACACATATACATGAAAAAACCCACAAACACATCATTTAATATGAACGCAAGTGTCGCATGAAACTAGGCAAAGAGCCGCATGAGGCTTGGGAGCCACGGGTTGGCCAGGCCTGCTCTAGAGTTCATTCTAGTTAGAGTTCAAATTTGGTTTGCAGCCGTCCTTTCCCTGAAGTCCATCACCTGACCGATCTTTCTGGAAGTAAATTGTTTAGAATATTTTATTAAAAATAATTGTTATTCTAATTTATGCTCTCGGTATACTTGGTTTTTATAGGTTGTGAATTTTCTGTGCTTGGTCGGAGTAGCTGTAAAGCACTTTCCCCTGGAGGATTAATAAATTATTCCTGATTGAGATTCTGATTATAGAGAGTGCAGTATACAGTATAAACACCAGAAGGATAAACTGATTAATAATTGTTAAATCACAATGCCACATCAATAGGAAGTTTGAATTGATGTATATGTATATATGTGTATATACTGTATATATATATGTGTATATACTGTGTATATCTATGTATGTGTATATACAGTAGATGCACTGTATGAAAGCATGAGGGGGGAATGGGTGTGAATGGTAAAACTATAGCACCCTGCATGTCATATATATCTATCTCTCTCTTTGACTAAAAAAACACAGGTGTCTATAGACGACCAAAAGTGTACTGTAAATAGTAAACAACTGTATACACTGACATTTGTCAATAAAAAAAGAAGGAAATATAAGCAATCGATGAATGATTTACTCTTAGAAACCAAAGAAATGTCCCCATAGGGAAGTAAAAGCCATATGTGTTTCCTGTCCCACAGTCTCTCATGCATTGTTGCTAAACTTCAACTCATTGTTATTTAGTGTCCAGGTACATTCAAGGACAAAGCATGTGAATGATGTCTTGCTTTTTGTCCACCAGAGAACAGGTATCGCCATCTTTCCTCCCACGCTGCAGGTCTCCAGGGAGAATCACATTCTCCACCAAATCCACCGGACTTTCCAGGCTGAAACCCAAACGGGCTGATTGGACTCCTGCGGTCGCGCTCTGTTGAACACACCTGTCCAACTTCATCCATCATGCAAAAAAACATGATGGATGAAGTTTTTTTTGCGAGTACAATCACCCTTTTGTATATTCCTGAACCTACAGACATTTAAGTGTCACGACTTAGTGGACCTGTGCAAAATAAATGTGTTTTTGTTCTATAAATGAAGTGCCGACGACAAGTACTTTGGGTACTTGAGCTTCAACTTCAGCCTACACATTTTCAGTCTATTTCTGTGTGTTTAAATGTGTGTCAACACAAATGTATCTGACTTTAACCTGCTTTTACTAACCTGATGATAGGTTTTACAATATAAATCAAGCGAAGCACAGATTATTAACATTGGTGGATTATTTTCTCTCCACTGTGTGTAGTTTTTCCATATCAATCGTGTTTCACTCACGAGCACCACACAAGAGAGAGAGAGAGAGAGAGAAACAGTAGGTTCCCCCTGAATCATGTGATGATCACACTTGACTCGGACTAAAAGAAGAAGCTAAGAATTGGCAAAAACTACAATCTAAAAAAAAAAAAGATGTCTCTGTGTTTCATTGCTGCTGTAGGTTTAAGTGTAATCAGTTTTCTGTAAAGAGCCACACACCTCGTGTCATTTTCTACAAACTACCAAGTGTCCGATAAAAACTAAACAAACATTGTCGACGTGTAGGTTGAACATGCGTTCATGTCTGGTCCTGATGTTCACTGCGTCAGTCTGGTCCACAGGGAACTGAGAAGTCAAGCAAGAGAAACCACAGAAGGTTCACTCTTTCTCTGAAATTACAAAACTCAAATACATAGATAAAGAAATAAAACAATTATGGAACAAAACAAATCAACAAAATATACTTGTTTCAGTCTGTCTGACCCCCACCACTCCCATGCATAGGATGAAAGTGAAAAGAGATTCTGTGCAGTGCTCCCTCATCATCGTGATAAATATTACATTTTAATATAAAATATAACATTTGAAACAATGTGTGAGTCCGAATAATCCTCAAAATACAAGACACAACTAAATTTTTCAATAAAAGTCAACACCACAGATTCATTCTTCTCCTATAAGTTATTTATCTATTACGTTATTTGATTAGAATTTGTTCTTTTTCCCCCCACTTCATTTAACATTTAATCGTCTTAAATGCTCATTTTCTTTTATTCTCTTTGTAACAATTTATCAATTGTAATCTTTACCTCTGTGTTGATTTGCAACAATTCTGTCTCTCTGTTGTTTTTAAATGTGTTGTTTTGATTTAAATCCTAATGGAAGGCCGAGATAACATGGAACGTGTCGAGATGCACATCCTGGAAAAAACAACGGCAGATCAGTTTATAGGATTTTATATCTGTATAAATACACTGACATTTAGATACTGTAATACATATAAGAATGTTTAATCTTCTTTTTAATTTAATTAAAATGTTTCTACCTGGAACATTTGTAAAGGCAAATTAAAACCACTGAATGTTTGGACCAATCAAGTGAAAAAAAAATGGTTTCAGTATCACAATATTCCATCATAATATTGCAGTTAAGTCATTTATGATGATCTTTCGCTGTATTTCAAAGTAAAAGTCTTTGTTGTCTTTAAATTATGCATAAAATGCACTTTATATATAAAAATGTACTTACAGCAATGAGTTACAGCAATTTCAAATGAAAACATGGCAGGGGTGTGATTATCAGAATCAGAATCAGAATCAGAAGAGCTTTATTGCCAAGTACGATTTGCACATACAAGGAGTTTGTTCTGGTGTCATTGGTGCATAACAAGCATACAACATTTTAAAAGTTAAGTGAACAGTATACGTATATATACACAGTATATAAATGTTTTTTGTTGATTATCAGATTCTCCTGTGTTCATGTACAAATACATAACTTTTATTTTTATTAACATGAAGCAATTTTGGGTTATTTTATCGTGCCAATGAGAGAGATTGAATTTTGTCTTTTATCTCAGAATTCAGAGAAAAAAAGAGTCAGGATTCTGAATTTAATCTCAGAAATCAGAGAAAAAAAGAGTCAGGATTCTGACTTTAATCTCAGAATTTAGAGGAAAAAAGTCAGAATTATGACTTTAATCTCAGAATTTAGAGGAAAAAATCCGAATTCTGACTTTAATTTTAGAATTTAGAGGGAAAAAAAGCCAGAATTCTGACTTCAATTTAAAATTGAGTTGGAAATAACCTTACAGAAATGAAATGAAATGGGTCAATCCTCTTCCGGCAGGGAAGGAGAGAGGGAGTGGATGAAGGAAGGAAAGGAGGAGTTTTGTCTGATCAGGAGAAGTGAAAGTGAAATGAATCTGTGGAGTATTTAAAGAGGAAGTGTGGACTGTGAGCTGTTGGCAGGCAGACAGACGCAGAGGGACACACGGCTCTGACATGCTGGTGAGCTGAGAACCTTAAGACACTTTAAACCACTCACTTACACAAGTGATTGTGCAACTTTCACTTTGCTTTGCTTTCAGTCTTCTTGGCTTCTTTATGTGACTGAGTGTCAGTCAGTTTCTCTTCTAACTATCTTTCAGTAGAGTGAGTGAGGAAGGTTTCTTTGTTCCATCTTTTTTTCTGTCATTTTCAGAAAGACAAAACAGGTTTTCTCAATCAAAGTCAAGATGACAAATTGGAACCTGTTGGAACTTGTCCTCTTTGTCTTTTATGCTTCCTTATTTTTAAAAATGTCCTCAATGTACCTCAAACCTGTTTTCTGCGCTCCACAGGAAGGAATCCCACGATGTAAATCTCTTCCTTAATTTGTTTTTCTTCATCTGTCTCTCTCCTTCCTTTTATCATTTTATCAGCTCCTCCTCGCCGGGCTGACCTCTCGTGCTCCTTCTGGTTTTCTTTCCTCGTCTTGTCAACAGGTTTTTCGAGATCGTGCACAAACATAAAAGAACTATTTATAAGAACGATGGTGTCTGTGATAAGTCAGTAAATTCTTTGCTGCCACATGTAACGGGCAGACATGGAGGAATTGAAATCAAGTGGTTTCAGAGGCTAATGTTTTCCTGGCTGATATTATTATGATTATTATTATAATTATTATTATTATTATGGTTATTATTACATAAATGTTGACTTGTTTTCATGTTCTTCCACAGAAACAATCAAAGTGTTGTCTGCATCCCGAGGAAGCTGCAGGGCCAGGACTAAAGTATCACTGCTCCTCATTCAGCTTTACATCTACATGGTTGGATTTGCAGTATAGGGTTCATTCATTCATAATATTATTCTTTATTCTGCAACTTTCAGTCCCTAGTGCCTCATTTTAATGTTAGTTTTTTGTTGTTGCTTTTTTTGCTGTGTTTTCAGCTTTTCTGCAGTCGCTTGGTAAGACTTTTGGAGTGGAAGTTACTCCATGGTCCGTCTTGTTTTATGTTCCACCGCAGAACGACCCAGTTTCTGCAGCTGTGCAAAATGAAGTAAGTGAAATATACATGACAAATTAAAATGAAAGAGTATTTTTAGTCTCAGGTAACCGATCTGTCCAGCTCACTCAGCAGGTGGACTAACTCATCCCAGTAAAACACTTAACATTCAGTGGACACGTTGTGTGTGACTTGACAATTAACATTTCCCACTCGAGTCACATGCGTCTCACAACCACAGCTGAGAGCTTTTGGTTTCATTGCAGACAAATGTCAATTGTTACTGTTCATTCACATTTCAATGTGATTGTCATTGAACAACAAAAACAGTACAAAGGGAGTCAGAAAAAGCCAGTGTGTGTGTGTATATGTGTATATGTGTATTTGTTTATGTTGTGAGGACCTAAATCTGTTTATACAGTCACGTTATGGGGACACAAATCAAGTCCCCATAACGCTTATTACTACATTTTAAGGTGAAGACATGTTTTAAAGTTTAGGGTTCGGATTAGGTCAGAAGTAATTATGGTTAAGGTTAGACTAAGTGTCCAAGAAATGAATGGAAGTCAATGCAATGTCCTCTGAAGTCATGGAAACCTGTGTGTGTGTGTGTGTGTGTGTGTGTGTGTTACAACAGCCACATCCTTTTTAAAGTACACTTTCTGTTCTACACTGTGAACAGAGCTCTTCAGATTAACAATGATTTACAGTGGGTGACTGAAGACAAATGTAATAAAAATGCTGCTATATAACATGTTCTATAAAGGCAGAGTTCATCACAGTTATTAACATAGTTGTCATAGCTCGAGTGAACCAATATTTTATCCACTCTTTGATTTCCCACTCCTGTAAACTCCTTTTTTTTTTAAATCTTTTTTATCTTTTTCTTAGTTTGTGGCCTGTAACCAGAGCGGCGCAGACTTGACTTGTTTTGGTGGGTGGGATTGTAACGGAACCCATAATGCAGCTGTGATTCTGGACTCCAGCTGGTTATGAGGTCCGTTTCCATCCCACAACGCACAGAAACCTCCTGAGGCAATGGAGTCATCGACAAGACAACTGACTCTCTGCTTCTATAGAATCAGTCTGAAAGTAAATGAATGTTATACCAGCTGAAAACTTTATTGTTCCTTAAAAAACACAGTAACATATTTAAAAAGTAAAACACTGGTAATAGTAAAGAACAGTATAAAAGTATGTGCAATATGTTGACTTGAACCACGTGGACAAAGTGTATTTAGCTTGAAATGAACTCATTTTCATTCACAAAAGCTCCTGGTAGGTGGAAGGATTTCCGATTTTCTTTCTGCTAAAACAAACAAAAAGTGAAAGTAACAATATGTAGGCAGTTTAATGCATTGCTGACAGTTTGGAGAGAGTTTATTGTTGTGTGACAGATCTTTAGGTTTCAGACGACAGAGGGTGTTTTTCCTCAATGACACGTTTTCTCCCGGATTGCCGGCGACAGTAAACGCAACCGGGAATTCCGTGTCAGCCAAGAATGACACCAACCACAGCGATTTGAGATCATTATTCTTTTGTTTGTAAAAATGCACCTCTACATTTGTGATCACAGCACCTGACAGGTATTTCTGGATTTTTTTTTTTTAAATAAATCTCAATTTCAAACGTTATCAGTTCGTGTGAATGTTTTTGGCTTTTTTTTTTCTACATCGCAATCCCTTCATGTTGAAATCTGTGTTAAATCACTAGCTTTACACTCACCAGCCACTTTATTAGGTACACTTGTTCAGCTGCTTGTCTTATCCACCAACTCGAGGCATTTAGAGCATGTGGACAAACTGAGCATCACAATGGGAAAGAAAGATGATTTAAGGGACTTTGAATGTGACACGGTTGTTGGTGTATTTCAGAGATTGCCATGTGGGATTAATTTTTTTTTAGACACAACAAATTTGAGGGTTCCGCACTATAGCTTTAACAGGATAACACAATTTTCATCACACAGAACGGGCAGCAAAAGAGAAATTATCTCGTGATGCCTTGATGTCAGGCGTCGGAGGTGAATGACCAGCGTGGTTTGAAATGACACAAAGGCAACAGTAAATCTTCAACACTCATTACTGCCAATTAGGACTGGGCAATGATTCAATATCATGATACAACTAGTGTTTCCCAACCCTGGTCCTCAGGGCTCCAGCACACCTGATTCAAATGAACAGCTCGTTATCAGGCGTCTGCAGGGCTCGATGACGAGCCGTTCATTTGAATCAGGTGTGTTGGAGCGGGGCAGTGTTCAGTGTTCAGCAGCAGGGTTGGGAAACACTGGAAACAAACCTTGAAGCAGACTGGCTTCAGCAGCAGAAGAGAGATTCAAATACCTACGAAGTGGCCGGTGAGTGTCGATTTTTGCAGGTCTGATGGCCAAGAAATCATTTTCCTCAGTTAATTTAGTTAAAACTATGACAAATAGTAACAAAATTGCTGTACTCGTAAATGTATATTGTGTGTTAAACTGAACTGACTGAGGACGTGCACACGCTACATAAATCCTCATCTGCCCAAAATATCAGTTGATTTAACGTCTTGACCTGTTGCTCTACATGAATACAAACACCTGACCAATGTTATGTCTGCCAGTGTTGTCATCTAGACTAAAAGTACAAAAATAATCAAATGACTAAAATGAATATACAAAAAGGTTCAATTAAAAACTGTTGTGAAAGTGTAAGACGATTGGACCTTTAGTATAACTCACAGGAAGATCGAATGGTGTACTAGTAACAGTTGTTTGTGTATTGTATTACAATAAGTATTTAACAAACTGTTGCAGAAGTGGACTGATGTTACATCAGTGTCTCCGTTCCTTTCAAGTCATTGTTTGGTTATTGTTCATGTTCATTTGTGTCAGTTTGTTGTGATGTGGTTCGTCTCTGGGTTCATTAAAACTGTACAGATGAAAACATGAGCAGTGAATCACAACAGAGCACGGGGGGGGGGGGGGGCGTTAGTGTGAACGTGGTCTGGTTTTAGCCGTAGACCGCTTATAAAAATGGACGTAGTCTTCTGGTTGCAAAACAAACTCCCATTTTAAAGCCTCTTGATTTTGATTTGACCGATCAGATGTTCATGTCAGTTTTTGAAAGTGGACGTTCACTGATGTTACCTGCCGCCAAGCACCTATCGGACAATACTAGCAGTCAATTTCCTCTGATTGGAACATCCTCAACATCCTGTTCTATTGAAGAAGACCTCAAACTAGAGCTTGAGCACATGCACTCTTACATGGGAGTTCTATTTGCCACCAGTGAAGTTGCCCCTTGGAGGACAACAGCTACTTCCAGCCAACTTCAAGGATTCACTTTTCATTTTGATATAGAGCCTATGGTTTTAACCTGAATCTGTTTCAGCTGCAGGCGAGTAGAGTCGAGTTTAAAGGCCAGATGATATCAGTGAGTTGATTTGCAATGCAGTGGAAATAGTAAAAGGGGGTGGGGGGTGGGGGTGTCAGGCACTAGTCAGTTGGTGGAGGGCAGAGTCAAAAATGGTCCCTGCACCTGGAAAAACCCTGTCACACACCATCACTGCTCACGCAAAGAAGGGTCCATCAGCGGCCCGAAGGTGAGGGGAATCTAGAGAGAATCCTGTCGACAAGATCCAGCTGTCTCTCGTGGTTTTCTCGACTGATCCGTTCATGCATGACAGCGAGCTGACTCATTAGATTGTTCTGCATTTCCCTCTCATGGTCCATTAACCTCTGCAGCCGGGCGTCCTCCTGCGCCTGCATAGCTGCGTCCATCTCGCTGAGCTGGGCCACAGTGGCCGAAACTAAAGCGGAGACTTGGTCCATTACTGTTGTTTTCCTTTTTTTTGTTGGAACCTTGTACGCTGGAAAAACCAAAGACACAAAGCAGTCAGTCGGTGAGGAGACACTGACAAGTGAGATACAGATAACAAAACCTACATATTAGTTACTTGTGGTCTTGACAGATATTGATTGAAAATGCTGAATTCTGATGATTTAAGACCAAGTATATTTTGCCTTCAAAAACTGCCACAAAATATTATCCTGTTAAGCAAAAATGGATTCAAATTCAAAGAGGTTTGCCGTATAAAAAGCGTAACTTAACAAAAGCTTCCTCACTTTGTAGCAGCAGCAATTCAGTTCACACCTCAACAAAATCAGTTAACTGGGAAAGATTTGGTTATGATGCCTTTCAGTCTGTTTAAGTCCTGATTTCTTTAAAATTACTGTGAGCTGCACTTGTTTTACCTCTTTGATAAATGACAGACTAATTATTGCTGCCTTCTTTGCTTTTAATTCCACAAGGTTGAATATTAGGTCCTTTTACTTTTTAGTTTCTCAGTTGGCAGCCAAAACTGTGTCAGAGGAGATGTCTGGTGTATCACAGTGGCTCAGAAACAATCATTTGACTTTAAATTATAAAAAACAGTGTCAACGTGCTTTTCAAGTAAAAGAAAAGCCAATGAAAATTCTGGAGTAAGGATTGACAAGATAGATCAAGTAGACGAGTTTAAATTTTTAGGTGTCATTTTAGATTCTCAGTTTAAATTGAAAAGACATGTTAAACTGCAGAACTGTCAAGACCAACTTAAATTGCCTTTGCCTAATAAGACAATATACTGTATACCTCTCAAGGCAGCACAACAATTTATGCATGCCATGATATTCTCCCATTTGTCATATTGTATAACCGTTTGGGGCCAAGCCAACCAAACAACAATTAAACCAATAAAATCATTATACAAACAGGAACTTAAAATAATGGATCAGAAACCTGTTATTTGGCACCATTGCCAAATTCTTAAGAAACATAATCTACTGAGTTTTGACAACTTTGTAAGCTTTTCATTTTTAAAACTTATCGGTGGTTGAAATTGAAAAACACCTGTGAACATTAACCCTCAAATGCAGAGCATGTGCATACACACACACACACACACACACACATTTCTTGTTTTGTCACTATGTGTCCTGTTGTTTTCTAATGTGTGTATTGTTTTTAACAGTGCAACTGTTAGTAAAGGCCTCACCAGGGACAGGGGTTGCAAATGAATGCATGGCATCTATTTCATATTTTATATGAAACAATGTATTTGTCCCTGCTCAATAAAAACTTCTATCTAATGTGATGTGACTCTGAGTTAATGAAAAGTGCTATATAAATAAAATGTATTTGTTTTACTGTCTGTAAGATTTCTATTTGTTTCTGACATTATTTTTTGTTATGCTGCTAATTGACCCTGTCTTGGTGAGATAAGTATTGTATAAAATAGTTCCGACTTCTATCACAGTTTCATGTGTATATACAGCGCGTGTGTGTGTGTGTGTGTGTGTGTGTGTGTGTGTTCTATAATATGATCTAAATGCCAACAATGTTGCCAGTCCTAAATGTGATTTAAGTGTCTACAATGGTCCATTTTCCAGAACTTCTCCTGCCAGCTATTTCCTTTTTCCAGGCAAATGTCCAAGTGAGCTCATGTGAGAAGAGAACACAGCTGGGAAATCTCCGGAAAATTCACAGTGAGAGGATCCTGGATCCTGCGTGTTTATGCCAGGCGCCACCTCCCCTCCTCCCTCTCATCCTCCTCCTCTGCATGAATGTTCCGGAAATTCCTGCTGACGTAAACACGTCTGGCTCAGACAATCTCCCGCTGTGTTGTGCAGGATTATGATGTGAACGGCAAACTCCGGATTATGCCCGCAACCTTATTTTCCACGCATTTCCCTGCGCTAATATCTGAAAACAAATGACGTGCTTGTTTCTATTCATCTATATATAACATCGTATAACAACGCTGTTATTTACAAGATATTTAACATGTGGATGAATCTGTACTGTGGACATTTATTTTTAGATTTGAATAAGAAGGAGGTCAAACCCCCTGTCCGCTTGTGTTTCCTCTAGAACAGAAAACACATACGTACAGGTGTTGATGGTGTGCAGCGGTTCTGGTGGACTGTACTGGTCCTCGTCGTCCTCTGCCTCCACGGGACCCAGGTGCTTATCGACCTCGTCCCAGAGGCCGACCACCACCTCCTGGTGCTCGTCGCTAAGGGCGGACGTCGGCGGCGGAGGAGTCGGAGGCGGTGGCGGCGGCGACGGCGGCGGTGAGGATGCAGGTGGAGGAGAGGGGCTCCGCTGGCGCTTCACCGGGTTCACGGCGGGGGCGTTCCCAAACACCCGGTGGCACTGCTCGTAAAACGGCCAGTCGACTCGGTCGCTCCCGCAGCGGATCTTCTGCTGGTGATACTTGAGGTACTGCTTCCTCAGCGCCTTCAGTTTGCTGATCACCTGCATGTGTGACCTGAACACCCCCCGCTCCGATAGTTGTTTGGTGATCCTGCTGTAAACTACAGAGTCCTTCACCGTGCCCGTGATCTGGTTACGGATCGACTCCGACCCCCGGATGGTCAGAAGTTCTTTAATTTCGTTCTCCTGCCAGTTGTGCATCTTCTCTCTGTTGGAAAAAGCTGCAGCCGAAGCGTCTCAACTTACTACAAAGACCTCCCTTGTATGTTTGCACCCGTGACGTCACATTTCTGAGCCGGAAGTCGACTCGCTTGTCACTTCGTCTGTGTTATACATTTAGCAAAAAATAGTCAACTTCAATTTGTTTCTTTTGTTTAGCCTTTTGGTTGGTTATATCTATTTTTATTGACTCTTTCTTTAAACAATATGGCTTATTGATTTTTTTTTATTAATTAATTTACTTATGTTTATAGTATTTCCATACTGCCTAAAATGTTGTTTGTGTAATAGTATGTGACTTTCTGTCAAATGTTGTATTGTATGCAAGAAATTTTCAATAAAAAAAAAAAAATTTTTTTTTAAATATCCCTGTAGTTAAAACCCCCAAACATGAATCATTTGTGCAAGTAAAAAATAAATGCCTACCACAATTTATTTGTCTCATCCAAATATTTGGGAAATCAAAACTGTCCAGGAATTTAAATTCTTTAAATCTTAAATGATTAACTTATCATGAATTAAATATTAGAGATGTACTGTATTGACAATACACTAATCAAATGTCAAATATGTCAACACAAATATGTATGTATTATAGGCATTAAGCATTTACTTATTTATGAGGATACAAGTGTTGGTCAAAAGTATTTGACAAGTCCACTTATTTATAACCTACATTCCTGAAAACAAGCCTGTGTCCGCATACTTTTGGCCATGTGGGTCCGTTCGTATTGTAGTTGCACTACCGTGCAGGTGGTGGCGCTGTGATACTCGAGGGGCATCATCCTGGTCCAACACGAAAAATCAGCTCGACAGACACACGGATGCTATTCACTGGTTCCGCGCAGCGGATGCGGTCAGACCTCCTGCTGCTGCCAATATCGATCATTGATCATCAGTGCGGCTGGAAAATCGCGCAGAACTCGGTATATTGTATCACCGCCGATAAGAGGAACCATATTTGAACAGAGGGCATGAGCAGAGTGTGGATGTGCTGGTAGCCTGTTAGCAAGCTCACCTGTTCGCGTCGGTGTGGCAATGATGGAGAACATCGAGGAGCCTTCGCCTCTGCGGATCACCCCCACTGTCCGGGCGCTGAGCTCTGCACTGCGGGGGAAGCGTGAAAATGTCCACGATTCCAGTCGGACAAACGGAGACAGAATCTTCGCTGAACCAGAGAAGCTGTGGTTTAAGGAGAGCAGCGTTAAAAACCTGCGAAACAGAGACTTCTTGTCGCCGACCACGGTGCTGAACACGCTGTATGCGGACGGACAGGTTGGCTGTTTTGACTGATAACCTCATGTGTTTCACAGCATTTAAACAAGTTTTAAATTGTCTGTGTCGATAAACGTATCGAAGAGAGATCTAAAATAAAAGCGGAACTCATCACTGGACGCCCTCATTAAACAGTATATAATTTTATCATGTAAATACAGCTAGTAAGCACACTACACTAATTGTGTATATTTCAACAAGTAAACGTTTTGTTCCTCCGCTAAATAAAATAGTTCACAGTGTAGTATAGTTTATAGAACTGCTGAAGAATGATGTTTGCTTGAATGTGATTTTTTTTTACAATAATATAAAAGATCATAGTTATTCTCGTAAAGCTAGTCAATTAGGCAAAGACAGACATCAATAACTGAAAAAAGATGGATAATAAATTAAAATGAAAATGAAAATTAAGGTAAGGGCTTGTTTTCTAAGTCACAATCTCTGATAATGTGGTGTAAGAACGTTTTTCTTCTCATTTTCATTAGTTTGAACAAGCTTAATCACATTGCTTCACTGCTTCAACTACCTCATTAAACAGAAAAATGAGCAGACTGGACTTTAACATATCTTCAATTAAGACACCTAAAGTGTTACAGGGATGCAGCTAAACCTCTGCAATCCACTATCAGTCCCATCACTATTGACCATGGCCCCCACAGCAGCCTGCGGTGGTCATTATTAACCCATGAATGGCAGATATAATATGGGTCAGACACAAATGGCTGCAAGCTAGTCCATGCAGAGGTCAGGTGTCTCTTATTTGTGTCAGACCCTAATTAAAAGGAGAGTTTTGAGTGTGTGTATGCATACACTACACTGTAATATGAGCTTTTGTAATTAATTTAATAGAAAATGCCCATACATAGGTTTTTTTGTAGCAGACACTAAATAATAAATCGCTGTTTGAGTTTTTCAGACTTGGATGGCTTGAAAAACCGACTCAAACAATAATTTTTACTGCATGTACATATGTTTGAAATTATTCTGATCTGTGTAGTGATGACAGGTCACATCACAGGTCATTCTTCCCTGCTGCTGTTATAACCACCACTTCTCTCCATAGACTACACGCACTACATGTCATTTTCATCCACCAAACTGTGTAAAACACATCAGTTTAACACTTTATATGTGCAGTCCCTTACACTATTTAATGTGCCCATGATGTACATACTATGGTTATCAAGTACTCGACATTTGTGCTTATGTTGGAACCTGAACTCCATCAATAAGATGAGTCTCTTTTTTTACTCAGGTTCCTCCAGCAGTGATGTCCATGGTCAGTTCCCTTCGTGGTAGTGGGGTTCTCCCTATGGCTGCTGGTGAGGTGATGGATGATGGGCTGAGGGTGAGGGTGGACCGGGCTGCAGCCTTCAAAGCGGTTCTGTCCGGTGGAGCCACGGAGTATCTGAAGCCCTCAAGTCAGAGGCAGGGCTCTGTGGTGGTGAACTGCCCCGTGCTGCATCCTAAACCCAACATACCCACTCCTGATACACTGACCCTTGGTCAGTTGAGGACTATTCTGGTGGCTGACCACATGGGGGCACTGTTGAGAAGACAAGGGTGAGTATGTGGGTTAATTCCAACATGACTCCTCAATACATGACACTTTAAATCCCTGAAAGATATTCCTTTGACTTATGTTTTATTGTTATCACTCTGTATATAGATAGAATGAAGCCGTAGGACTGACATGTTCATGTGACCTGTTTCAGGTTTTCAGTGTCCTTTTGCCCCATGCTTCCCGAAGACAGCAACATCAGCATCTGCCTTCAAGATTTAGGAATCGATTGGCCAATAGCTCCAGCCAGCTGGACCAACGAGGAACAGGAGGAGAAGGTCCAGGAGGCACTGGAGAACTGCCCATATAGAGAGAGCGAAATGGAGAGAGGCAAGAAGAATGGAAGGAAATCTGAGATGGATGAGAATGAGGGAACACTCAGGGTCAACCTGAAAAGAGTGTTCCAAGAGGAGGGACTGCTGGGATATGACCCAAGCCTTGGTACCTGCACAGGTAAGGTCACAGTGTGGGTGCATTTGATTATTATTTTATTGATTGATTTGTTTTGGATAATCTAATTGTTAACACAGTTAATGCTTCTATTGTGCGATGTTTTTTCCTTGTGATTCTGCGATGGGATTGACCCTGTTTATTTTTAGCGTTAATGTGGGTCTTGGTGTTGATCTGAACACATGTGGAAACCGACCTACTTCGCTTCTTACTCCTGCATCTGTCATACGTCGCCAAAGTGTCCAGCTGACAGCTTGTGGTCACTGTTACATCTGTGATCATTGTCCTCGAATCATCTTGGCAAACTATTTGTATGTTTAGATCACGTCATAATCATGGTGGTTATTTGCACTTGTACTTAGTACCGCGCACTGAATCCTTCACTTAACACTCAACACATAAAGCCAGGTTTAAAAAGAGTAGTTGTTTCCACATTGTCAGAAGCTTCAGTCTTTGTGTGAGTCATTTATTAAAACATCACCTAACATAGTGTAATTTGACTCCATTTGAAAACCTTAACTCCCTTTTTGTCTTTACCTATGGTTGGCATTTTTTTGAGCTTGAATTAGGCTGCATGTTGTTAGTGACATAATTTCTTTGATATTTTGTATTATAAAGTATAGCTTTCTGCAATCATTGTATAATTAAATCTACAACACAATGAGTGCAGCCGTCTGAATATATTTCAATATTAACAACTTCAACTCCTTTTAATGGACACAGTTAACTATAAAATGTAACATAAAATAAAACGGTTGCTTGTCTACATATGATTTAAGGAAGACTTATGGAAAAACATGCCATTGACATCGCCTTACTCGTTCCCCAAATGCGGAACTGTTCCTTTAATATTTAATTTATGATCACAGCTTCAGGTCAGAGAGAAGACTTCATATTTCCTGCTAATCAATAGTTTGTTATATCTGTTTCAGTGTGCAGGGACAGTGTTTTACACTTGGTACAACTGGATTTAGCCATGGCCCACTGCACAGTGAGACGCACACACACACAGGCAATATCAATTTTTTTCTCTCAGGAACAGACGAAAAACAAATTTCTTGTATATTACTATTGTCTCTTTCATAGGTAGTCACGGCAACAGTGTTACATGTGACTTCCTGTCAGGATGAGTTTCGCCAGCAGCAGATAGCAATGCTGTGGAGAGCTCGTGGAGCAACACATGCACAGGTAACCACACGCACACAAATACACACAATATGCAGTCAATCATGTAGTGCAGCATGTTTTTATTTTTATCTGCTCTGCTCTGTGTGTCTGCAGAGACATCTGGTCTGTCGGCCTGTGAAGACTCTTGGTTCTGACATCACTGCTGCACAGTATCTGCAGTAAGACACAACATCTCTCTCTTCATGCCTTTTCACCATTTCTTTTCTTGCCTATGTGTTTTCAATTTTTTCTCTTCCATTGTCTTTACTTGTCTGCTTATTCCCCCCCATCTCTTCATCAGACTTATTTTATCACAGACACTCTGCACTAGTAAAATTGCAGTTGTTATCAAACAAAATTTAAATAAAATAAAATAAAAACATTTGTGGGCCTTGTTAATACTTTTCTTCATCTCTGTGTTAGCCCAACTGTACGTGTAAACGAGGTCTCTGTTGTTGCTCGTGCAGGTTGAGAAGAGGTCAGATGAAGGAGGCATCAGAGATGAAGTATGGAGGTCAAGTAGAAGGTGTGTGTGTGTGCACATTAACCAGTGTGGTCAGTGTTTGTGTGCTCCGCTCCTTTCTTATGAAGCCTTGTCCTCCTCTAGGTCAGACATGGGATGACATCATCAGGGTCATGACCTCAGCCACTGTCAGATTTGAGCTACTGTCTACAGTTCACAGTAGTCCTGTGAGTTATCACTGCAGATGGTGGCTTGTGTGTGTGTGTGTGTGTGTGTGTCCACTTTCATTGATTAATTAAGAATGACTGGGCAAATTTGTCTCTGTTCACAGATAAATTGATGACACTGATCTGTGTTGTAATTAGTTATGACTGACAGCTGTCTGCTCTAGGTGACTCTGGATGTGCAAAGAGAAGGGGGAGTGTCCACCAAAGGGCCGAGAGGAGGCGTGTTTGTGATGTACAACTGTGCCAGACTTCACACTCTGTTTGACGGCTACGAGAGAGGAGTGGAGAAGGGTAAGATTTGTGCTTTGCTTCATTTCTCTTTCATGTGGGATCAATAACAAATGCTGTTGCCTGGTACATTATCCTCAGAGTGGAAAAAAAAAGAACATGCATGTTAAAATGTAGATGATTAATCAGTATTGATTGTGTTTGTAAGATGTACTCTCTGTATGTGAAAGGTTCTCTCATCAGCATCTTTATTAAATACTCAGTATGTCTAATATTGTGGTAAGAGTGGCGCCTGGTGTGGTCTTCTGCTGCTGCAGACCATCGGCTTTAAGGTTCAAAGTGTCTTCTGAGATGGTCCTCTGCAAACCTGGTTGCACTTACATGGTTATAACAAGCGCTTATTTGAGATACTGTTTTCTTGGTATTATTTTGAACTAGTCTGGTCATTCTCCTCTGTTGTATTTTTTCGCCAGACCATTTGTTGTAAACATTAGAAATGTGAGGGTGTGTATGACAATCCCAGTAGATCTGCAGTTACTGAAATACTCAGACTAGCCTGTCTGACACCAACGAATGCCATGTTCAAACCATCTTAAATCAGATTTTACCCCATTACAATGCTCCTACAAATCGCTGAAGTTGCTGCCATGTGATCAGCAGATGGGATATTTGTGTTAACAAGCAGTTGAACAGGTATACCTAATAAAGTGGTGATCGAAAGTGAGGATAGTTCCCAGTAGATGAGCTTTCATCATATTTCAGCAACGAACAGGCTTTTCATGCTGATCAGTAAAGTTTGACTTTGGAAAACAAAGAGGTTGCACAGATCATTGCTGACTTGTCAGTGTTTGTTTAGCCACCTGGCTTCGAAGAGGCTGAATGTTTTACATTATGTTCTTTATTATTACTCTGTTTGTTCTTAACAAGGTTGTCATGCTCTGGTTTGCAAGGTGCTGTGATAAGTTGCTAAAATGGACTCAAGTTAATGAGAAACAGATTTCTAATCTAAGTGAATTAGACACATTGATCCACAGTCCGATCATGTAACAAAAGCTTATTATTTTTGTTTGATACTACTTTGAATGATGATTTATCCCTCAATATATTGACATGGGTTGTTTGACTGTTAATCTCCAGGTTTGTATCCAGAAATTCCAGAGGGCTCCCAGCTGGACTTCTCTGCTCTCACAGAGGAGGTACAACCGCATTTGATCAACAGATTATTGATTTGGAAAAGACTTGTTAGTTACAGTGATATTACTATGGTCCTCTTCATTTCTGATTGTCTTTGTTGTTATTTTCACATTATCTCTCGTTATCTCCTTTGAGCAGCGTATTACACTACAAATTGTTGTCACACAAACATGTCAGTGATGGCCCTCTCTTCTCGTGTCTGTGCTGCGACAGGGTGAGTGGCTGCTCCTTTTCAATTACCTCATCACGTTCTCTGAGCTGCTGGACCAATCGGGTCAAGTTATAGACGGAGAAGGAGGAGGGGCCAGAGTCAATATGAAGACTGAACAGGTAGGAGGAGCTGGGCTACAGATATGTGATTTGTGTTATGCAGCTGTTGGGACTTTGACGTGACTCATGAACGTGTTTGTGTTTGTTCCTCAGATCTGTAAATTCCTTGTGTCTCTCAGTAAAGACTTCAGCTCGTACTACAACAGAGTCCACGTACTTGGGGTAAGAAGACTTGTGTTTTTATATTGGATTGAAGAGAGTTGGAGTGATTTTTCTCTTGAGTAATTGTTGATGAAGATAAAAGAACATAATGACCCCAGTTCACTTTTGGGTTGGCAGCACTTAAAGTTCTATGTGTTTGTTTGGATCACTAATTCACTTCCTGTGTTTCCTCACATTCTCCTCACCATATTCTTCCCCTTCCTCTGTCCTTTCTGTCTTTCCTTCTTTCAAGGAGCCTTTGCCTCATCTCTTCAACCAGATGTTTTGTCGTCTGTATCTGTTGAGAGCTTTGAGGGAGCTCTACCACAGCGCTCTGGACACCCTGAACCTTCCCCCCATCAGGCAGCTGTAGCCTCAATATGATATATTTCACTGCTGTGGTCACTGTTAGTCCTTCCTTCCCACCCACCACACACACACACATACACACACACACGTGTACACACACACACATACACACACGTGTATACACACACACTTGTAGCTTCATCGTATAAATAGTTGGAAATGAAATGATGTCCACACTCTCAGCTTTCCCTCTCGTTAGTCAGTCATGAAATATGATAAATCATGTAATGTAACAATAGATCTAATTGGACAGATTTTGTGTAAGAATTTAAACAGCTTTTATTGTTAAAGAAATCCGTTTTATATTTTGGAATGATGGCACTCTCGTGGCTGTGCAGTAAACCGTGAAACTACTGCGAGCACTAATTTATTGTAGTTTAGCACAAAGAGTCGGAGCAGCGATTGGTATTTTGTGTTGGACTGTTTCGATTCTTTTAACAAGTTGTCAAACAAGTTGAGCCAAGACATTAAATATATTCTGAACAAATGATTATTTTTTTTACAATATTGTTGCACAGATTAAACAATCTAGAATAATTTTTAACACCATTTGGCAAGAAAAGTGTTAAAATTCACTGATAACATTAACAATAGCTCCGTTCAGTTCATGTAGTGACAGCCATCGTTAGTCTGATTATTTGCACCTGTGCTTTCCCCACTTTGATCTATCAAGATGGCTGCCGTGAAAAAGGCCCATTCTTTTAAAATTTTAATTAGCTGCTATATTCAGGTGAATGTTTCTCTCACCACTGCACCGCACGTACCAGGAAGCAGACAATAAACGGACAAATGCGGCAAAAGTACATCAAAGGTGGGACCTTTTTCTGTTGAAGATTCTGCTCTTCTTATGTGACCATGAACTACCAAAAGGAACCTCCTTTAAAGGAATACTTCACTGATTTGCATGTAGCTTTGTATTACTAGAATATTGAAAACATGTGCCTCCCAACCTCAGTTTCTCCTGAGTTGAGAAATATCTTCATTCTTTTCTTTGTTATGTGTCCACCAGTGACACTTGGTCCTGTTAGCAAAGATGGCGGACACTGTTTACATTCTGGGAATGGGGTCCCGTCCCCCTACGAGTGGGTCTAAAAAGTGTGGAATTAGCGTTGCAGTTTCAAGCTTCAGACTAAGTGTCACTGGTGGGCACGTAACAAAAAAAGAATGAAGATATTTCTCGACTCAGGGAACTGAGGTTTGAGAGCACAATTTTTCAAAAATACTACTCCTATTCCAGTAATACAAAGCTAAATGCAAGTTGGTGAAGTATTCCTTTAATGCAAGTGTATAAGTTGTCCAACTTTCTAAAATGTCCTGATCATAACTTCAGCCCCCCTCCCCACACACCCACTCCCACACACTCACACACTGCCTGAAAAAAAATCACTCTTTGTCTGATGCTTTGTTGTTCAAGATCAAGATTCATGTTTTAGCCATCTTGCATTTATTAATGCTATATAACTATTTATTGTTTACAGAAACCTATAGACCGAACAGAATATGCATAATGAGTCTTAATTGCTGTGATTATTCCGAGCACCCAGATTAACAGTAATCCTGCTTGACAAATCACAATTGTTCAGTATCCTGTACCAGATAAACAGGTGTGACACAAAAAAACAACAACAGTACATTAGCAGCATTTAGGACTTTGTGCCAAAATGCTAAGGAATGCATGGAATGGCATGGAAATAATATATATGAAGAATTTTATGGGATAAGGGGTTATTTATAAATGTAAGAAGTTGGGAAACTATGAAAAACCTTTTGTATTTCAGAAATGTGTTGCATTTCAGTGACCTTCCATTTGTTCAAATGTGCCATAGCCTGTTGTATTGTTTTTTTTTTTTTTTTTTCCTCATTGAAAGAACACTTGTGCTGACAGAATTATTTTTTTTTACTTTTTTTTTTTTTTTTTTTTACTACAGAAAAACAAAGGGGATATTTGCAATATGCTGATTAATTTACAGTAAATGTAAACTGCCATAGTAATCACAGCAGTATTAAAACAGGAGAGATGCAAGATGATGGACTCTGGTTGTTGTTTTTTCCCTTATCATATAGCCAAGTTAATTGTTCTGTAACTGAATAAAGGTCAGTCTACAAACAAGGCTCAACTTTACAGCAGTATTTGCATCAGCATCTCAGGACGTTCCCTCCCTACCTGACAAATCTCTACATGTATCCCCCTTTAATCTCGTTGTACACTGTATAATGACAATAAAGGTGATTCTGAGTGTATCCACCCATCTGAATTTGAATAGCGCTGCCAAACTTCCTCCCACACACACACACACACACGTTTCCACCTATATTTTCTGTGACTTTCCCATCTGCAGAACGAAAATAACCGAGGCAGACTCTCTCACTGTGTGTTTGCCTCGGTGGCAACACAGCTACACACTCACACTGTGATTGCTTGTGCTCCATTGCTGCACGCTGCCTTTAGGCTACGTAGATGGAACAATATCCCACACACACTGCGTTCATACACAGACTATGCTGTTAAGGGCGATCCATCACTGCAGATACACCCTGGCTAATGTGACATGCCATTATTCTTTGCCCCTTTTGCTCTTCTGCATCCTTTCCCTCCTGCTTGGATTCCTCATGGAGTGTTTCCTTGCATTCGTCCTGCTGATTATGTGTGTCTTACCTTTTCTGGAGCTCATTTATAAAAAAAAGGAAGGCACTTATCATTGACTGATTACACTTTATTGTTATTACTATTATTATTTAATTTAACCACATAAAACCCATTGAGATCCAAATTGTCTCATATTCATCTTTCGATGTCAAACACAAATGTTATCAGTCTATGGCAAAAATAAAGAAAGTGGCCTCATTCCTCATTCTTTCCAATCAAACATCATGTCCAGATGAACTAGCATGGGCCACACAGGTCACCTCTAGGTGCCTCCATCACTTGGGATACATCGGTTCTTTTTAAAAAAAATCTATGAAAGGGTCCCAGAGGTCAATGAAAAATGGGATGTTTGCCTTTAATAACATATGTAAGCTTTTCCAAGGGCATAGTTGTGGATAACTCTGAAATCCATTAACCTATCCTTGGCCTAAAACCCGACTTGTTAAGGTCATTCATTTTCTGGAGGAAGCAGGGATAAGTTTTAAACAAAGTTATAATAATAATAATAATAAAGTTATTCGACTGCATGTGGTAAATGCGTTAATAACAAAGCTCCTCATTTACACATGTACCAGAGTTGGAGCCTCAGTGTAAAGCTGTGAGGTATGAAAGTTAAATTTAGACTCTGCAAAGTATCTTCGTTTTGATTTATTTACTAACCTTAGCTGTCTGCAGTCTGAGCAGGAAGTTGGTTCTAATTTCTATTCACTGCTTTCTTTATGTTTGCATCTGTTTTGAAGTGTATGTCTTTAGTATGATTACAGAGAGGATCTTAGATCTTTAGAGACGAGGTAATGGTCCATCCTGATTAATGTTGCTTCAGGGAGAAACGTAGCTTCCACCTCCTCAGGCTGTCTCCTTCTTCTTCCTCCGGCATTTCTTTTTATACAGAACGGCAAGTGAGAGATGGTGAGAGCCCACGCAGTCCGAATACATCTTCCTGCCAACAAACGCACCCAGGAGGCAACTAAGATCCAGAGCCATAGTGTGAGTTCCAGAGAATAAAATAAGTCCAAATATTACCATTAACTCCTGACATTTACTGCCATTTATGACAAGTGACAGCCAATAACTGTCTGACCAGCAGATGAATGATTTGTTTCCTCTGTCTCACAATCTGCCCTGACCTTCAATAATGAGCAGCAGTCAGAGACATACATGCACATGTATACTTTAAAAATATACATCCTATTAATCCTTATTTCGCCAAATCCTTTCTTACAATTACAAAAAAAAATGTGACACTTACTAATAACTATCTTTCACTGCACTCATGAAAATGTCATTAGTCAGACTCTAATGACCCTTTCATTTCTTGAGACTTAAGTTAGACTTGTCTCTGGCAAATGGAAAAAAAAGGATTACATTGAACAAGTCTGTTTATGACCAGCACTGAAGCCTGAAAGATGTGAAGCTTTAATTGCAGTTTTACAACAAGGGAACGGAAAGTTTTCAAAATAGACACAAATTGTTAAAAGTTTGAAGAATATTTTGAGATACTCTCACTGTTTCACAACTTTCCATGGCGTGATAACTTGTAGCACTCAAGTCGCACAAATTACACTCGTCTTGTTTGGGAAATTGATTTTCACACCCTTTTTCACATACATGCATACACTTACTGAGAATAGTTTGTGTTTTATTTACACCCTTTTCATTTCGAGTCTATTTTTTACACACACACACACACACACACACACACACACAGGTTGGTGCAACTGTTCTTCCTCGAACTCCACAAATACAAGGACACACACATTTGCACATCTATTCTATCCTAAGGACTTTGCATTGACTTCCGTGTGTGTGTGTGTGAGTGATAACGAGGTCACTGTAAGTTTCTCACTGGAGAATCATCTGCTGCCGAAGCAGCAGTGGCATCACAGCTGTTTTCTGGAGCATTTCACTCATTGTTTTTGCATATTTACAGGAGTCAGTCACACAGATTTTCTTCAGCTGAATACACTAGTTACACGAGTAAAGCAGTAACCAAGCAGCCACATTACTCTGCAGCTGCTCTCAGTGCTGATATTTGTGTGTTTGTGAGCTGCTTACTCAAAAACTAAAGGATGGATTTTGATGACATTTTCTGTGGAAGTAGGTTATGACCAGAGGTGGAAAGTAATGAATTACATTTACTAGGGTTTTTTATGTACTTGTACTTTTTAAAGTAAATTTTACCTTTACTTAAGTATGTTTTTTGGAAGTAGTGTACTGTACCTCACTACGTTTTAAATCACATCCGTTACTGAATATTTTTTTTTTTTTAAAGAATAAATAAATAAAAATCTAGAAACTTTGTCAGTGAATGATGAGGTCCTTTGACCCATTTGACTGATACACTGTGTGTACAATATTTCATTTTGTCAGCACTTTAATTTGAAAAGGTTTGCCTTTAACAACACAAGAACGCCAACCTTGTTAATAAAGTAACTTAATAACTCTGATTACATTTTAAACAAGCTACTTTTTTTTTACTTTAACTTAAGTACATTTTTAGACAAGTACTTTTACTTGTGCTTATGTAAAATTTTATCAAAAATAGTGGTACTTTTACTTGAGTAGACTCATTTAGTACTCTTTCCACCTCTGGTTATGACCCAAGGAAGAAATGATTAGATTTATGTGGTGATCCAAACATGGATCCAGGATTTCTTTTAAAATACTTGGAGGTTTTTGCTCTCTGATTGCTTTCTCAAGTCTAATATCTTGGCCTCTCTCTTCTCTTCTTGCTGAGTGTTGCCATGAGTGTGCCACCTCTTGCTTTGTAATTTCACAGGAATCTCACAACTCATAACATATAACGCAGCTCTAATGGATGGGATGGAATGCACTACAGATCTATGATGTCATGCCGCTGTAGTGCACCAGGTTCACCACACGGTGGAGATGTTCAAACAGGTTTTAAATGAGCTGACAAGTCTTAAACCCAGCCATAAATACTGTTTAAAAAACTCAAAGGTTTAAAGAATAGTGGTGTGTTAATAAGCTGTAAAAGCATCTTGTTATTAGTCAGTGAAGCCATCCATATGGATGACTTCTTTTTAATAATTAGAATTTTTATAATTTGGGTAAAAGTCATACTCATTCTTTGGTGTGCATTCCTTTAAAGGTCATATTTAACATCTAGCTTTTAGGGCTTTTCCCCATTTTGTTTATGTCAATACATCTGTGTGAAGAGGGCAGATTATCCCTCTTTTTTAGACTTGTACAATTATACTTTATTATGGGAGTTTCCTATAACTCCATGTTCAGATTCTGATGCTGTATGGACAGGAAACCACAAAAATGATTGATTTGCCTTTCCAAATCTTTAAATGACTCTATGAAACAAGCAGCTGTTTGCATTCATTAGAGACTAAAAATGTCAACAGGATGTGTTTCAAAATCGAGTTAATCAGTCACTCATGTTTTCTTTTGTACATGATGTGAACTGCTTTGGCTGATCGTGTGTGTGACAAAAGTAACATACACAATAAGAACAACTGTGCAAATCATAATATATATAAAAATGAAGGCAATCTGGACGTGACATGAGCAACAAAAAAACAGAACATCTTGGCTATTTCTTTTGTAATCTAACTTTGTGTAAATATTAACTCAGTTTTCATCATTAATCAGTTTGGCACCGTCTGACTACTCTCACTAAACTAAAGCTGTAAACACTGCCAATTTCAAAGACGGCATGCTGGATGTGAACACTGCTTTACACTGAGCCCAGGACAAATTACACCAAATCCTTTTTCCAGTGCAGTCGGGGCAGATCCAGGTCCAGGAGGCTTTATCCTTTTCATCTCTCTCTCACCAATCAGAAACTCCCCCTTACAATGTCCTGCTTGCTTGTCAATCACTCCCCTTGGGCAATAGGTTGGATCGAGACAAAAGAGGCAGGAGAGAGAAAGGGAGGCAGGATAAAGCGGTACGGGGAGTGGACCTGAAAGTGAATGGGAAACACAGCGATGTGATGTTAGAGAGAGCAAAGCATGTCGAGTAAATCGCTGAGAGCTGGTCCACTGTCTTCAAGAGAGATGAATGAATGGGGTCAGGGACGCTCCAGAGAATAAAAAGAGAGGGAGGAAAAGAGGAGGCTGGATAGAGTGAGAGAAAGGGGATAACAGACAGTAAAGGATTGAGTGAATGCACGAGGTGGAAATGGGCTGAGGGCAAGAGCAGTGAAGAATTTTAGTAATAAAGGAAAATAGAGGGGAAACAAAAAAAGCGTGCATGGAGAAGAGCCAGAAGGGGGAACAAAAGGAAAGATGAAAAAGAAGAGTGAGATAAAGGAGAGAGGAAATTATTCAATGGGAGGAGGAGAGAGGAGCATTGTTTAATGAGGAAGACAGAGAGAAAGGAAAGATGGAGGGATTGAAGAGTGAGGTTACGCTAAGAATGAGAGGGAGAGTGACAGTGTGATGAAAGCACGACAGTAAATGAGTCTTTATCCCAGTTAAGGAACACTGGTGAGTGGAAGAGACAAAAATTATCAGAGGCACACTGACGACAAATGACTTCCCTTTCCATGTTTTCATGTATATGCTGACATTTTTTTTTTAGTTCAAAGAAGCACATATTTTTACGATGTGGATGTTCATCGTTAAACGTTAGACAACGAGAATCCATTGAACAGTACCTGCGTCTTTAATTGTTGCTGTGATCTCAACGACTGCCCTTTGTAATTGTCAAGCTGCCTTATATCATTGTCTATTTTAATTCACTTTATCTGGTTGAATTCAGGTTAAATAAATACATCTTTCATACACAGTAGATCAGTGTAGCTAACTGTGGTAAAGCGGTCACAGAAATCATTCCAGGTTCATCAGCAATGCATGTTACCCAGCACAGTTTGGCTTCAGAATGATCCTCAGACAGTTAACTAAACTGTGCAGCTGCTACACATCAGCTCACACATGTTCAGTATAACACACAGTAAGCACAGAGAGGCATGCACACACACTTGTCTCCTGCAGGATGTGCAGCCCCTGTGGGTCAACAAACATGCAACTCCATCTCATTAAACACTTAGTTTGCAGTCGATTTGTCTTGTTTATTCTGGAAGGTCCCTCGCTGGCTGAAATAACTAGAAGCATCTAAAGTGGTGATCGTTATAAACACTCCTTGGCCACTGTAAACGCAAATGCTCCCTCAGTCAGGTCTGATAGTATTTCTTGACAGAGTCTAATGAAGGGTCATATGAAGGAGACGGCATACAAACAATGTTACACCTGTTTCTGTTCCTGAAGACCAAAGAAATGTGACCATAAGTTTCAAAATATTTAAATCCCATGAAGTTGTAAAACTGCTTGCCGAGCATTGATGGATCATTCTTGTACAGCACACACAAGGTCAACGTGGCCTCAAAGAGACACATATTGACAACAGTCCTTGTGGACACTGAGTCAAAACATGAACATCAGCATGAGGTAATGTTAATGTCTGCTGTCTCGGTCCATATGATTAAAAAGCATTTAAAGTATTAACAATGTTGTCAGGCACAAAGGAGCTGATGCTGACGACAGAAAATTAGACCTGGGTCTGGACCAGAGATATTAGCAAAACAGACACATCAGAATGCAGATTAGTTATCCAATTTATGGGAGAGACAGAGACGGAGAGAGAGCGAGAGAGAGGGAGAGAGAGGGAGAGAATAAGGACAGAAAAGCTGTAGCACTGTAGGAGAGCAGGACAGCAGCCAACATGCTGCTGAGGGAGAGGCGGCAAAAGTAGAAGCAACAGGTGAGGCTGACGGCTCACACAGGGATGTGAGCTGAGCTGTTTACTCTGTTTCACTGATATTTGGCTGGCAGTATTATTTAATTATATATTATATCATTTAACATTTCTTTGGGTTTCCCTCCAAAGTCCAAAAGCATGCAGATTTGGGGATTAGGCAAACTGGACACTCTAAATTGCCCATATGTGTGAGTGTGAGAGTGGATGGTTGTTTGTCTCTATGTGTGGCCCTGTGATGGACTGGCAAACTGTCCAGGGTGTACCCCACCTGTTATTGACACAGCATCCCGGGGTCAAAACCAATGACAAGAGAGAATATTTTCATATCCATTCAGCATTTCAAAGTATTGATATGTCATGAAGTATCTCAATATTTTTGTTGATCAATATTTTCTTATCCCACTACTTGATACTAGAGCAGATTATATAGCACAGTTACTATGCCACGTCCTTGTCTTTTACACTGTTGGTTGATCACAGCAGTTGATTAATAACTGATGGATCAGTCACATTTCCTCATGGATTGTGCCATTTATGCCCAGTGATTATTATTATTATTATTAGAACTTTGTGTGCAAACGTGGAGCTGGCAGATAAGACACTGCTGTGTGGGATGTGTGTCTGTGTGTGACAGAAATTTCAGAGAGCATCATTTCGTATGCATTTTTGTGCGTTTGCGAACCACAGACACTCACTCAAGACGACAGCGAGCGAAACACAAGATAAAAGAAACACCGACAATGCAGTACAGTGGGCTGTGAAACATTAATACCCTCCACTCCCGGCAAGCTGTCGATTTATCTTCCCTCTACATGCGGTGAAAACACAGACGTCCACTTCATCTGGGCCTCTGACACGTTCATGGCAACAGATTAAACACACCACTCAAGTCTGTGCACAGTTAATATCTGGGCTGCTTGGAAGCTAAGACTCTCTATTTTGAGATATTTCCATCCTCCACAAGCCAAAGAGTTCCTTGCTGACTCAGCGGTAAAGCTCAGAGAGACAGAGCGGAGGATGCTGAGGAGACTGGAGCAGTCAGGCAGGTGGTGAACAGCGGCTGGTTTGACTGGCCCACCTGCTTTATATAAATAATAAATAGGACCTACATCATTTTCTACATACAGTAGATTTTAAGTTATCCTAGTTGAGGCTACGATGAGGTTTAAACTGAGCTAAATTCAGCTTTAGAGTAAAAAAAAAAGTGTTTCACAGTTGAAACCAAAAATAATGGGATAAAGGGGACGTTGCATCTCTCTGTTTACTCTCTGTGTAAAATGTGGCCCCTTATGGACCTCAGTCTTAGAACTATCATACATCTGCCACTAGGACACCAAAGTTCTCTGATGGCATTACTAATATCACGTCACTTTAGAATAAGATTTAAGGTGAGCATGAACGGTAATTCTCTCTAGTTTCAAACTCTGCGCATGCACCACTCTGAGTTTCCAGATACCCATGAATCCTAATTGTTTGTGTAATACATTTTTGAGTGAATGTGGGCTTTAAGACCTCCATGATGATGCACCGTTCATGAGTGGTTAGAATTTGTCACTGAAAAGATGGAAGTGGATCTTTTATGCATTGTGCAGTGTTGTTTTTTTTTTTTCTGTAATCTGCAAACACAGTGGAGAGGGAGCATGGCTGAATGACACTTGACCTCCTTAATTTTCTGTTACAGAGATTTGGGATTATCAGGGGAGATGGCCACTGATGGAACCTCTGGAATCAGTGATGAGGTAAGTTGTTCTTTTTTTTGACGACAGATTCGAGGGGAACTAAGACAATGCCTGGCAGCGTCACAGATTCTGGTGAGCAGCGTGCCAGTTCTGATACTTAAGTTCGGAAGCCTTGAGCTAGTGTGTTAGGTCCAAATCCCTGGCGCCTTGGTATCTAGGGAGCGACCCTTGAAAGGCGCCTAGTTTGTGTATTATCATAAGTTATGGCTGTTTATATTGAACACCAGGTCTGGTGTTAAGACTATGAGAGTAATTAAACTCATAGTTGGCTGAACATTAGAATTTTCTCTGACATTTTCTAATCACTATTTCCAAAAATGTCCAAGAACCAGCACATGACACTTCAACGGAAAGAGACGCTGCACTTGTATTAATTCCTCATGCAGATGAGAGTGAGACTGAAGGAAAGCTGCAGATATTACAGTGGCTGTGAGTGAGGAATAATCTCCCCTCAGCAGAGATTCAGCATTCTGCTGGATTCAACATGTGAAGTATTTTCTGAACTGTGCCTGTTCAATTAATTTCCATAACAGTAGCAAATGTGCCTGTCAAATTCAGCTGTGGCGTAGCAGCCATGCAGGGGATGGGTGGGGGTTTGACCAAGACAAGGGTGGGGGAGGGGCTGCTGTGTAGCAGAGGCAGGGATTGTGTCATTCAATAATTGAATAAATTGAGAATTGAATTAAATTAAATTGTATAAATCAGGATTCTGGGTATTTCTAATTGCTGTGAACTGCAGCTACTTGCCCAAGGCTATGGCTGATGTTTGAGATGGGGGCTGGGTGGAGGAGAGACTGATCGTTTCCCCATGGGAGAAATTATCCTGCAGTTTTTCTTCTTTTGTATTACATCAAAAAGCCAAAATAATAACAACTAGTCTCTGTTATTCATTGACAGCAACGTAAATGAGGGTCAACAGCTAAACTCATCCCAAAGGGTTTTGAAGTGTACCTCATGCTTTTGCATTAGAAAACAAGAATGTGAGGTAAAATCTTTCTACTGCAGCTATAGTGGAGTTTAGTACAAGAAAACCATTTCAGAAGCGCTTTTTACACTCAATGGAACAGAAAAAAGACTTAGAGCTAATGGGGACATGCTGTGATTTGAATAGAATACTCATTCTTGCTCATTTCTTGCTCATTTTTGCCCTCTCAATCTGAATTAAACAAGAAAATGTGCAATAATCTCATGCTCATCATGCACATGATTCCTGGCAGATGTAGCACATGGCAGGTGAAAGGAAAAAGGATAATGAAAAGTAATTTAGCACGTGATCTCTAAATAAGTCCTGGGACAACCTCTCTGACTGATGGTACATTTCTGAAGTGCCGAGCTAAGCTTGAGGTTAATCTAGCAGAGGCCGGGGGGAAACTAGCAAAATAAATTGGTAAGTGATTCTAATTAAAGAGAGAATCGCTGAGGGAGGTTTTACCAGAGATGTTGGGAGAGAAGAACAAAGCCCTTCATAATAAATCCTGAATGGAGACGTCTGAAACTGAGGCGGCAAAGTGGAGCTCAGCCATTGTTATTTTGGTCATTTGTACCTGTGCAAGTAAAACAATGTGAACATAAAGTCGTGAAACCACTCTGCGCCTTCCTGTTTCCTCCCACCATCAAAACATGAATGAATGTTGGACACATTTCAGTGCGCGCGCTCAGTCGCAGCGGCTCCGTAATTCTGTTCTGCAATTCGGTTGACAATAAAGATCCTTTCCTTTTCCTTTACAGAGGCCGCCATCTTTCACCTCCATTATTGGAGTGTTAATGGAAGGTGTTAATGGAAGGACTTTACCCCACATCTTCAATGTGGGGTAAAGTACCAAACATTTAAGAGAAGAGTGAGGTTTTGGTTGAGGTTTTTGTTCACTATAAGATAAGCAGCCTGATCTTAAGACCAGTAAAACTGCTGTGACGAAAACTCAAACCAACAAAAAGACAGAGGATTCTGTAACATCTCAGTCCATCCTGGTTTTTATGATGGAACAATGTCTGCAACCTGATCTGTATAAGATATTGTATCTGTATGAGTAAGACAACACTTTCACATCAGGAATCTAAGAGAATATGTGTGTTCAGCAGCTTCTGTGTGCATCATTTCAAAACGTGAATTGGCACCCAATAATGATAACTTTTGACCTTGACTAAAGATAATAACAAAAAGATAATAAATGTCAGACAGATGTCTATGAACCTGTCGTTTATGAACTTTATCTTCAAGAGGAAATGTTCCCTCTGTTTCAACCGGGAACACATCAGTGAGTTTCGCCTGAGATCGACTGTGTGTTTTTTTTTTGACAGTTTGACAGTACTGAATGCTGAGATCATAATCCGACAGCTTTCTGACACACTGGTGGATTTATAGCTGCCAGAAAGAAAGAAAGAAAAAAAACAGGTTTTTACATATATTTACTTCAGTTTTCTACACTTCTGAAAAGAAGAACTGTCTTTGTTCCTTTTTTTTCTAACGTCATCCTGTTTTGTAGACACATCAGTACTTTTACTCATAAGCTGACTTTTTTTGACAGTACATCCATCGTACCAGCCTGTCTTTAACATAGACACTGGGATCATAGTGCAGTGTCATCATTTACTGAGTGAGGATTTTTGTGATTATTATAATATGACAGTCATCTATTTTGTGTGTGTTTGTGTCTTTGGGGCATCAGTTAACTGGATCCCTCCCTCCCTCAGTGGAGATGGTCAGATTTAATCTGATAAACTCTTGATGCAACAGCTGTCAGCTGGGCCCGGTCTGTCTATGACCCAATCCCCCCTACGTTCTCTCTCTCTCTCTCTCTCTCTCTCTCTCTCTCTCTCCTGCCCTCCCTGTCTTCCTCTGCATCTCTGCATCATGCTTTTCAGTCTCATGTTTTTTTTCGGTATCCTCCTGCAGCGTATTGGTGTGCGTGTGACTTTACTTGACGACATAATATATATAGCTTTTCTGCATGAAAATATCTAATGTTGTATAATTTTTAGCCCAAATGTTTCCAGCACTCTTTAAATGTATAGAAATCCATGTTTAATCAATGAATGAATACCTTCATTTCAGTCATATACAAAGTAAACACAGTGAGATCATTTAACACCATTATGCCATTAACCAAAAAAGGAATAGGCTGAAGCATGTGGCTTATTTTTTGCCTTATATTCTGTACAACACTATAGGAATGTATGTTTAATGTACTGCACACACCATTAGGTCAAAGAAGGGCTCATGTACCAAACATGATCCATCTCAGTCACTAATCCAGCCACTGAGGATCTGGCATGTAGATTTTGTTGTGGCATATGAGCAGATGTTTTGACAGAGATTGAATTAGTACCAGTGGGCCGCCGAGTATTCAGTGTTCTGATGGAGGAAACACTTTGGCAGCTGATGAACACATTGTGTTGTGGTCGAGAATGAACCTTTGACCTTTTCATTATCACAAAGAGTCAGTTAGTTTAGCTCGTAAATGAGCTTTGATTCTCTCCGCCGTGATGTGGCTGCTGTGAGACGGCTGAGGATTTGTTCTGCAACACTTTTCTCTGAACACACACGACGACATTTTTGACACAGCGTCAGTTGAGTTGTCAGGTAGTTAGTTGTTTCTGTCTCTGACAATGATGGATTAATCCTGGACGACTATTTGACTTTTATCTTGGAAATTTTCTGACAGTGAAACTCTGGTCAGAAAATAACCTATGGGCGAACGACAGCCCAGAAATAACAAGCTGCAAACGTACAGCGTTTCTCAGTGTTTTATGACTTAGGTCAGCTGAGTTTACTGCACATCCAGATGTTTACAAGCTCCACAGTGCAGCCAAAGACCTTCGATTTTGTTGTATTTCTTTAAACTGTGAACATCAGAACAACAGTTCAGGTCTGATTTTTGGAGGTAAGAGAAAGACATTCAGTGAAATAATGACAAAACTGAACCAGGCGGTTTTTGAGGGAACATTTTAATAACAAGGAAGACGTCACAGTTCATAACACATGGGACAAACCGAACATCACACATGGTTTTAATATCACTCTGTGTAACTGGTTTAGAGGCAGAGCTTTTCACTCGAGCGCCTTGATTAGACACCCTTGTACAAGTCAGGGAGAATATTTCTCCACAAAGATTTAAAAGCCAAATGCCTTTGTCTCCCTTCAAAGGTTTTAGTCATTTTCACTTAACTTTTCACTTTTTGTTTTAACTTGTGTTCGCCTGGATATGAGGAAAATCTAACGCGTGTCTTAACTCATCCACAAGTTGTCTTTTCAAGTCCTTTTTAATTCTTCTTCTTCTACTTCCTGCCTGAAAATGAACATCCGAGCCCAGTGCCAGTCCTCACACAAACACACAAAAACAGCTTTAAACATGCAAACTGTCACACACATACAAATGCTAATACCCTCATTTTCTCCATCTCCTTTGCTATCATGTACACACGCACGCACACTCATATCAAAGTGCATATCTGGCATTAGTGATTAGGGAGGAGCAGCGGGGAGTCGTGGGTGTGGGTGAGAGTGAAATGAGCCCCCATTGAGCTGAAAGCACGCCACGCTCACTCTGTGTGTGTGTGTGTGTGTGTGAGAGAGAATAGAGGGTGTTACTGGCATGAAATAACTACAGTAGAGTTCTTACCAAAGCTACACACACACTGTCTCTGACACACACACACACTTCAGTTCAGACGTTTAAATTACCAAAATATGAATACACATTGAACAGTTATGGACTCGGGCCTGCATGTTAGAGAGCGTTATATGGGCAGAATTAACATTATATCAGGATGTGGGGAATAAAAATGTAATCCCAGTTTTGGGTAGTGTGAAATTCCAGGATGTGGTCCATAATGCATCTGTAAAAGACACGCCACATTTTATATGGTTTTTTTTTTATGCTCTTTAGATGGCTTTATAATATACTGTATACTGCTCAAGAGCTGATAAAAGGTAGGAATTGTAGAAATACAGCAACATGCTGAGGAGATTTAAATTTAAATGCAAATGTAAAAGAAATACAGCTGCTACAACACAGCGCGTCATGTTAGAGTGACACGATCCGTGAGACCTCTTGCAAATGTCAAGTGTCTGATGAGGATGGGATGTCGGGTCTCACTTTGATTGCTCAGGAAACGCAGGACACTGATCTTCACACAGCAGAGATGAGACTCTGGCAAAATGACTGAGTCATGGTCAGATTCCACTTGAGCAGAGCTTCAAATTAATCCTCTTTGTTTATACACCTAAAAAAATGAAACAAATCCTCAGCTGACAAAAAGAATTTCAATGATTTATTCAGTCTGGAAGAAAAATTATTAAATTTAACCATCAAACTAAATAATTTGGGCTGGGCAATATATTTCAATGTCATTTTTTGAACAAAACAAAGAGCCAAACTTGACTCCAGTGAAGTCAGGAGAACCTTTTCTAACTGATTTCTAGGGGAAATGATCCACCAGAACTATTTTGAGCAGAAAAACATTTGCCAAAATATTGTGTTGACCCCGTAAAAGTGCTGGAGTGGCCTTGGATGGTTGTCAGTGTAACACGGACAAACATTTGGATTCCTGAGTAATGTAATTACTAAGTACTGCAATAGAATCACATGGAGTGACGCTGAGTGTGCACATGGCAGCAAGTGCATAAAAGATGGTTCAATCTGAGAGAGTCTGAATTTGATTTGCATCCGTGCTCCATTTCAGTTAACTTTGTCACTCTGTAAACTCCAAAGAAAGCTTGTTGCCTCACGAGGCTTCACCTTCACATCTGCCTTCATTGTCCTAAGTCTGTCTCTAAATGCAAACGTCCAGGGTCAGTTTGACAGGAATGTAGTCACAGTTTCATCCAAACATGGAAACCTAGAGATGAAATGAATGCAACGTCAATGATTCCATTTGACTAAATTGACTCGCCTACTGATTCAACAGGGTCAGCTTTCTGAATGCCTGCCAAAGCCCAGATGGATGCCTCTAAAACCAGAGTAGAATCTCAACAGTTGGCCAGTGATGGTTAATAACAGAAGGACAGGCTGGTCAATGAGCAGCAGACTGATCAGAGGGAGACATATCAAAATGAGTAGAACAAACTAAGAGACAAATGACTGCACCGACTCATGACAAAAAGAGAGAGTATCGAGGTGATTAGTGCCGTTTACTGTCACATTCATCACGTGTGATAAAAGGTGGTTAAAGAGGAACAAATGAGTGCACTTTCTATCCATATTTTCAGGGCGCACTCTTTTCTGCATTCAGGCCTCAATCATCCGTCTGAAAGGTCTGTGACGATAAGATGACAATCTTTGGGTTCTCACCGAGCTCCTGCTGCCTGCACTTATGCTAAGTGTCTGGGTTCTGCTATAAGGCTAAAATGTAAATGTGGAAATGTAAATGGGATGGAACGCCTGGCCGTCTGGAGATACCTGATGAGATGTTGTCTCTGTTCCGCTGAGGTTTTTGCTCTAATGCATGTCTCAAGGCCCTGCCATGTTTCTTTGATTCAGTAATTATGCTAAAAAAAAGATGAGGTTGTTTCCCTCTACGTTCCCAGAGGGTTACTTTTCAACTGTGCAAAGTAAACTGGTTTTCTCTTCAATTGGACTGTCAACTAAGTGATTGAGACATGAATAAATTGTCCACAATAGGTATAATAGCTGCCTATTGTAAGAGGTTTGATTAAGAGTAGGATTAGGGTTGGAATATGTTTATAATGTGGAGGACTGGAGGGTTATTTGTATCTTGCTGAATGGCAGTTTGCAGAGTACACAAAAAACCACTCGGCTCTCTGACCTCTACATGTCTGTGAGTGCGATTAGATCTTTGAGATAAAGAGCTCTATCTCACACACAAGTATCGTTGCTCGATTCCAACCAACACAGTTGATATATTCAAGCCCAGCGCTCACGTTGTGTAGTTAACAAATGTGCTTGCACCCATCAGTGCACCCGTGGGTGTAGTTGGGTGCATTGTTGCCATGTTGCTATCTTGAGTCAGTGGAAAACCTTGCTAAAAGTCAGTGACGCAGTATTTTCATGCTTATTTAAATGGGCGCAAGGGACTAAAGTAGAAGGTGGGGTAGCTCAGTGGTTAAGACCTGTACCCTGTGTGCAGAGGCATCATGGTCACAAGTTCAACTCCACCACTGGCAGGTTGTACAAGGTTCCCTTGTAAGTCGCTTTGAATAAAAGCATCTGCTTAATGACATGTAATGTAAAGTAGAAGTGAAACTTTGTTGTGAAAACAATCCTCCAGTTTTTAAATTGAAGCGATGCCCAGTTCGACCAGACTTTATTCTAAGGCAGTGTGTACAGATGTCTCATCCACAGCAGGAGTACAGGGAAACACTGCTGTGTATCGCCACTGCAGATCTAAGACAAGCTGCCACAAAGCCTGATTTCTTTAAATTCAATAATTTTTTTTGCTCTGGGAGGTTGGGAGTGGGGACCCCTATTATTTTGGTGGCTATTTTGGTTGTGTGAGTGAGATTGTTGCGGTTTTTGAACATATTGAAGAAGCAGAAGTGGAACTTAATATTATACATAGAGCGGTATAGAACAGTTGTGAGTGGTTTACTTAAGGCTGCATGATGTGTAAAATGTCTGCTTTATGGATATCGAGTAACAACACTTTGCAAAAAAAAAATATTTTGAGTTAAAAGCAGTATAGTTGACGGCTGGCAACCTGCTGCAGTTAACAAGCATTTTATGATTTTGGGATGTTGATCGGTGGCTGAGATATGTGGGCCATGTGAGCAGTGTATGGGTTCCTCTTAATTCAGTCTGTCCCTGCCAGAGAGCCAACACAGTTAACCAGCTGTCTGCAGATATTAAGCTACTGTCTTATCAGCACAGACAGTGTGGATGATTCATTGAGCAGAATTCTCCTTTCTGCCCTGTCTGTGCTCAAAATGAAAATTCAATTGGATGTCTGTGTTGTGTAAGTTTCTGCTGCTAACAGTCCAGACCAATATTTATCATACTGAGGTACTTATAAGTGATACATAAGTACTGTATATGCCTACAGATACACCAGATACCAGATACAACAGAAATAAATAGCAAAGCACATTATTATTTCTTGATTAAGAGGTCATATTATAGTTATACTTGTTTTAGAGGTTGAATGTTACGCTCGTCTGATTTCTGTCAGAGAAGAGGCACAGTGAGTCAGCTCAAGTTTGGGTATAAAAAGGGGAATTCAGTTTATTTGCCAAATAAATTACAGTAACATTTTTAGATTCAAAAAAGTTTTTAAAGGATTTCTTGTTTTTATGACAGGTGGTGTAACATATATATACATTATTAAGCACTGTATTTTAATTTTTCATCCCTAAAACAGTGTGTAATGAACACCACAGCCTCATGTAGCTGCTCTCATGGCTCTACACTGTAATCTTTAGAATATTTATCTTCCACTTTTTTGTAACCCCATTTTCAGTAATCCTGTAAATCCTATTACATAAAATGAGTCAATTCCTAATTCTGTCGTATTTAAAAAGTTGGATTACTCAATGACCCAACGTAGTCTGTTCATTAGCCACTACTTTAACACTAACACGGAAGAAAAAAGATCAGATCGTTAAAGTGCAGTTACTTTTTTCTCTGTGCATTTAAGTAATCCTATTGCAGTTTACCATAAACCTAACTTTCAAATACTTTGTTGTAATAAGACACGGCTCTCCCTCCTGGATTCGATATTGATCTAATTTGGTGTGATTTCCATCCAGACTCTGAGCAGAGAGCGACTCGCCCTGGTGCCAAACAGACAGACTGGATGATTGAGGAACCCGAGCCAGAGCTGTATAAAGCTATGCTGATCTGAATATGAATGCAGTTTGACTGGAGTCCAAGAGAGAAACAGAAAGTGAATGGGATCCAGTTATGAGCGGCGCTTAGAGTCAGATTACATGTTAGTTTGGAGGTTGATTACCAGTTTGGTTGTGTGATTTGCAGAGTGCCTCTCTTTGTTATTACACAGTGTGCAGCAGTAGGAGGGCAAGGATAAATACCAAATATGGCAGAAAGACATGATGCACTGATTCTAAAGGGATGTGTGTGTGTGTGATGAAGCCCAGTTCCTCCCTGACAGGCATTCTTTAATTAGTTTGTTTCTTTTCCCAAACCAAACACAAGTTTGAAACAGACAAAGTAAGATGTGTTGAATTCGTGTTACCTTGTTACCACAGCTATTGCCCCCCCCCGATGTGCATGATATCAAGTATGACTCAGCCAGTCAACATGATTGCACCCGAAGAAAACACATATTTCAAAAAAAATGTGTGCAAACATGTCTTTGTACAAGTGTGAGACAAGAAAAGAAAGGAAAGAAAATCTTTTGTACATCTCTCCTCATTTCATTCACGGAGGCTGATATTGGTGGACAATGGGTTCTGGAAGTACAAGGAAGAGAAATGTTTGTTTGTGGTGAAGGTAAAAGAAGGAATATTCAATAAAAATATAAAACATCCCACGGACAACGATGCAGAAGTAAAAATATGCTGAATGGCTGGTTGCAAAAAGAAGTTTGTTAGAATGAGAAAATGAGCCAAGGAGTTAATAGTCTCAATGGTTAGTTTCAATAGAACAAGACATTTGTAAACTAAAGTCCAATTTAGAGGAAAACAGATGATAAAGCACAGTATATGTGATTGTATGATTGAGTGCACACCAGTGTGATTGTTAGCTGGCATGACCAGAAGGAGCCTGGTTGCAGGTGATGTCTGTGAATTACTGATTGCAAAAATGACGGTGGCCAAATCGCAATCCTGGAGACAATAACATGGGAATTCAGATTCTTATGAGTGATGTCTCGACTGGTTGAATTTCCAATAGTAAAAAGGGGTGTTTTTTTTTAGAAAATGTTCTTAGACAAAAAAATCACTGTAATATTTGATTCGTCCACACGTTTTCTTCTCCATCCATAAAAAAACACATTAATTGTTGCTGCTATCTTCCTATCTTTTGTTGTTTCCTATTTTTAGACCTAATCTGCTGTGTGTTTACATGATATGCCGTTGCATCGAGGTCACTTTGCCTCTGAAGACGTTCTTTTGCATTTCCCGAGCTCTGCAGAATATCAAACTGCGTCACTGTCGTGAGCATAATTGCGGTAAAGATTGGTTGGTGTGCCGTGTTGCTGCTCAGTCTAACAACATGTAGCCGTGTGGAACTAATTTACAACCAATCTGGGTTCCTGACTGTCCTGCTGGCTGCCTTATTCTCACTGTGTTGTAGATTGGAACTGCTTTGATGGAAACATGTCATGTGCTTTCCAAACACTCTCCCCTCGTTCATGTGGAAATATACTGAATCATTTTATGTGAAATATAACTTTTTAACACATTTTTTTTAACGCATACAACAATGACCACAACACAGTACTAGTATGAGTTGATCCGTCAGTGTTTTGTGAATCCAGGGTCATCTCTCTAAAAAGAATCCAATGCATTAAAAACAGTGCATTGATCTGAAATACTGTGTATATTTCAGAAGAAAACAATGTGGATTCAAAGCTGGCAGTGCATCACTTTCTGTGAGTCGGGGGCAAAAGGCATTTATTTTATCAAACTGCTGAACGATCACCACTTCAGATGCTTTTAGTCATTTCAGCCAGTAGAATTTAACGTTTTCATGTGTGAAGAACTAAAGAAAATGACATCAAAACTCACCTAGTTGATTCACAACCATCACTGGATGTGATGAGTATATTATCCTTTGATCCATTCATCCATTATCTGCTTATCTTCTCAGGATTGCAGGACAAACTTGAACCACTCCCCGTCGACGTTGGGTGAGAGGAAGGGTTCATCCTGGCCAGGTGATCAATTATCCATACAAGGAAATCTTGTACATAAAAATAAGGGGACAATATTAAGAGGATGGTAAACATTCATAAGGAGAACCAGGATCTGGAGCTGGATTTCTGTTTGAAGCCACACCTATGTACATATTCACATCTGACAGTGAAAAACACTGCAGTAGCAAAAACCTCTTCAAACGCATTCGAAGCATAACAACTAGGTTTCAAATAGACTTTGAAAATGGACGTGCGATTTGATCAGCGCCAAGGCAGTTTTTGAAACTGGAAGTTCACAGATATCACCTGCAACCAGGCACCTATTAGTCGATAGCAGCTGTCAGTCACACAATTTCTTTTACCATTCTCCTCTAAATGGGAATGTCATTTACATATTTGACATCGTGCTCTTTTGAAGAAGACCTGAAACTAGCAATTGAGACCATTAACTCTTCAGGAAAACGTTTACTGTCGTTATAAATCGAGCTGAGAATGATGGTAATTTTCAAGAGCTTTCCATTCAAATGGAGTTCTTTTTGCAGCCAGCAGATTTGCCCCCTGGCAGCTAAGTGTTTAATTTGTACCTACTTCCTTAGCTTCACTTTTTAATCTGGAAGGCTGCTTCCGTTGTGTATATATATTCATAGTCTATGTTTTCAAACCATGAAAACATGTCACTGCATTGTACCCAGCATTAAACCACACTGGCCACAGCTGGGATTCTTCTCAAGCCCCAAAGGTTGACATCTGGTACACAAACAAACACTATTTTCTTTTGTTTATTTCAGTACCAAGGCTACACTGGTGCAGAAGCCTTGCAGCAGTGCTGTGTGGCACAGAGCTGCAGGACAGTGAGCAGGCTCATGGACTCTGCCCTCGTCTCTGACCCCTGTGTAAAGTCACATCCATCAACATATCTAATTTCATCATTTAGAAAATGACCCTCTTTTGTCATTTGCAACAGTGATGAATTCTATATCTGATTACAGCTGATTATCCCTCTCTATGGTCTGTGTTTATAGGACACAGTCACAGGAATGCTGTGGCTGCAGGCAGCGTTTGTGTGGCAGTTGCAACGTTTTTTACTCAGGAAATGTAAAGCAGGCAAACAATGACTAACAAGCCCAGATATTTATATCATGGCTGCATAAATTCGGCTTCATAAATGTCATCACTCACACTCTTCCCTCTTTCTTTGCTCATATGCCAACTCCCTCCTGTTTCCTCTCCTGTCAGCATCCCCCTTTCCTCAATCCTCACATAATCTCTCTTTAATTCCTCACCCTTCTCTTCTTCCCCCCGTTTCCTCTTCCCCCTTTCACATACCTATATCACCACCTCTGTTCACGCTCTGTTGTCTTTTTCGTCTCATTCTCCCTGATTCGTTTTTCATTCTGTGATTTAGGTCAGTGACTGACTAAAAGACTACACACAGCTGGCCTATAAACCACTCTCCCCTCCTCACCACTTCCCTCCCCTTACACACAGACACACACACAGACATGAATCACAATCTGGTCCTGGCACTAACTGACAGTGTCCTGTGACACATTTGGTGATTTGGTCCATCATGTGCATCTGTCGGACTGGACCACCCTGACTCTCCCTCTGTATTAATAATTGATATCACAACTGAGTGAATTGAACTGAAATCTTAATTATTAATTTGAACTGATTAAATATTAAGTATCTATCTATCTATCTATCTATCTATCTATCTATCTATCTATCTATCTATCTATCTATCTATCTATCTATCTATCTATCTATCTATCTATCTATCTATCTATCTATCTATCTATCTATCTATCCATCCATCTATCTATCTATCTATCCATCCATCCATCCATCCATCCATCCATCTATCCATCCATCCATCCATCCATCCATCCATCCATCTATCCGTGAAACACTAAACCTTTTTTTCTTATAGTGTTTACAGCAGCATGTTTACAATATTTATGGGTGATGTTTTATTGCCCAGCCCTGTTTTCATTAATGTTTAACAGATCTCAGCTTGAGGGGTTTGATCTCCGGTAAATTTATTCCACATTTTATTTCCCTATTGTCTTTTCACAGGCAATTTTGTAGGGGGAACTTGTTTGTTTGTTTGATTGTTTGTTTACTGTTGTTAACAGAATAGCAGTGGGTCAACAAAAGGTAACAATGCATTGCAGGTTCTCCAGAATCTAATAACATGGCCACCAGATACACCAAACAAAGAGAGCCTAACGACATAATCTGTACCAAAATAATCAATGACATCATATATATGATGTTGGCCATGTTGGATGAGAGAGGTAATAAAAAAGTGTGTGGGACAAATCAAACAAACATGTATGCAACACAGTGAGAGACAAGATAAGGACAATACAGAGACGGGAAGGTCATGGAAGGGGAGAAACCTTAGGATATTTGTAATCAGAAGCTGATCAATACAAGCTGCTTTGGTCATATTGTTGATTTGGCCAAATGCACGTACACATGACAATGCACTTGATTCAATATTCATTCTAAAGTCTTAATACTGAGCCGAGAACAACGGAAGGAACAAGCCCTGAAAAATAAAATGTAAAGCTGAAAAAACATTTGTTCACAAGCTCGTCAAATGTGAACACAGGTTTACAAATTGACATGATCAGGACCAATAAAGATAGAAGTATAGAAGTATATTATTATATAATTATGTAAGTGATATATTATTGTAGTGTATAATATCAGTGGTTTTGTATAATGAGTAGTCATTCTAGTGCATCTAACAATAGCCAGCAGTTATTGCAATAAAGCTAATTCACTAATATGAATGAGTCATTACTTATATTAGTGTTCGGTTTTGTGATTTACATCACAACAATCAAGACATTTACTTCATTTTGTTTTTGAGATGAAAGAAAAACAAGGCCATTAAAAAAAAGAAGTTGATTGGAGAGAAGTCAACATTTATTTATTAATCTTTGAAATGTATCTTTGTTTTTATGAAGCATCAGAAGAATGTCTCACAATTACAACTATTCAAGGAGACGGTCTGAACTCTCCACATGTAATTAGTTTAGTTGTGTTTCAGAAGTGTGTTGTTGTTGTTAAAGTCAAATTGCAGAGTTAGATCACACATTAAAAGGCTCATGCAGGGAATTTGCTTGTCTCGTTAATTTTTTCCCCCATATGTTTTAAAACTGTAAACTTATACAAATGGAATGGGAATGGACTCAAAATAATGTGTTATTTTCATGGGAATGTATTAAATAGGGGAGGGAGAACGCGGACAGGTGCACACAGGTGAAGCGAGACGGAGGCGGAGGCTTGGAGAGTTCGGCTCCCAGACTTTCCAGTGGATTATTCCCGACTGGATTACTCTATTGGATTTTAATGTGTGGACCTCTGTTGTGCAGCACGGACCCAACATTGAAGCAGACTCAGGTGAGACTGCTCTCATTAACACACGTGCCTCTTTGTTTATTCATATTCGCCTTAGGGACACTTTTCGTAGATAATCCTTCTCTTTGTTGAAGGACGAGGATTTTCTGTTATTGGGGCGTTGATTATTATTTTATTATTCGAGTGGGGAGGTTTTACCTTTGGTGTTGGTTTACGTTTATTTATGTTAATATATTAAAATAGCAAGGTGTTTATTTTTGTGTATTATTTTTTCTCAAGAGTGGCCTTCATTCTCTTTACACTATAATGATCATTACAGCATGACAGAATACATGTATAAACAAGAGCCAATGATGGTGAATCATTTTAATGTAGAAAACCAATTGTAACTGTAAACTATTTCCATTATTTCAGCCAAAGAAAGTTTTTAATGTGCAAAGAAAAATATTGCATTCTAACATGAGGCCTGTCAGCTACCACTGTGTGTGACCAGGGCCGGCCCAAGCCTTTGTGGGGGCCAAATCAAATCCAGTTTAGGGCCCCCCTCCCACCACCTAGGAGTAGCCTGTGCTTGACTATTATTGATACAAATATAAAAGTATAAATTGCATGAATTATATTATAACTGTGTTATTTATTCCACACCAGTCTCACTCTTGTTTTTTTAACATTAGAGGGCAATTAAATCCTCAAAATGTTAAAAAAGCCTAAGCCTAGCAAGAGCCTAGTTTTAATGTGCACTTTTATATTCAAAGATACTGATCGTGAATCGAAAAATAACAAAATACAACAGCAGCCATTGCATTTGCTGCAAACATGTAAACCAGTTTAATAGCCTTGGTTTTTAAAATGTGGATACATATGTGTACATTTGCACTCAATGTACAATCTTCAACAACAAAATAAAACCAAGGGGGGTGGAGTGGAGCAGTGGTTAAGACCGGTATCCTGTGTGCGAAAGACATCATGGTCGCAATGGTCGCAAGTTATGTAAAAATTATATGTAAAAATAACTTACCATAAGCACATGAATTTATCTAATAACATGTAAAAATGTTTTTCTTCCCACACACTTTTGGCAACTGCTTTGCTTTGCCTCGGCCGGCTCTGTGTGTCCCATGGGCATCGTATTTAGGGATATGCATGAAGAAAGTGGCTAAAATCTGAACAAGAAATTGCCACTGACCACTGTCCGGAAGAATGTTCATGATTTATAAACCGAGGAAGCCAGAAAGATCTATTTTATTCAATAACTCACACTTTTTTTGCAGAGTTGTTACAAGTTAAATGTAAGTTCATTTTTGTTTGTCTATATTGTTTGATGGGCCAATATTCCCTAATATAATAGTCCCCAGTCAGTAAAGGCATTACTTGTGTTTGATGTTGACATGACCTTTGTTTGAAAAAGTGACAAGCTAATGGGTTGAGAGCCTCTCCCTGACATAAGGCAGTAAAATGAGCCTAAATAGATTTAAATTGACTGTGAAGAAGACAGAGAGTTAAACAATGATATGATAAATCAACTGTTATGAATCACACAAGCAGCTTCATACGAGTGTTTTACCTCTCTACCTCATAATTCATTTATCTCCTCATCAAGTGAGGCGTGTCTCCATGGAGAGGCTAGGCTCATTACTTATGCGAGTGCACCACACTGCTTCTAATTCACACAAGCATGACACGTGCCGGGCAGCTGCCTCCATATGCCATTGTGTGTGTGTGTGCGTGTGTGTGTGTGTGTGTGTGTGTTTGTTCAGCAAGTGGCTCTTCTGTCACTGTCTGCCTCTCTCGCTCTCGTTCTCACACACACCCAGCAGACACCTTCACACCCTGTCCCACCTCTGTCACCCTTGCGCCGCGTTGAATATGCATCAATGCTGCATCACTTCCAAACCGGACAGATGAGCAGCAGGCCCAGTGGCCACCTGCTGGTCTGCCGCTCAGGATCTCCCCAGGTTTTTTTGGGGGGGGGGGGGGGGTATGTTCGGTCGGGGTATAGAAAACAGCCTGTGGCTTTCACCTCTTTATCCACAAACCCCTTGTGGGCTGGATCAACTGAGAGGCAAAAAGACAATGGCAGCAGGCACTTAGAGGGTGTGATGTGTGTGTGTGTGAGGAGGGGAGCAATGAGGACCCCATGGCAACCTTATCTGTTTTTTTGTTTTTTTTATTTGTCTGGCTCTTTTTGAGTGCGTCTGTGTTTCAACCCCTGTACTCACCTTTGTTGTCTCTTACACACACAAGACTTGTTTTTATATATTATTGAGGACACATCATTGATACAATGCATTCCCTCGCCCCTCACACTAACCTTAACCATCACAGCTAAGTGCCTAACCTTACCCTAACCCTAACCCAAACCCAAACCCAAACCCAAACCCAAACCTAAACCTATCCATAACCTGAAAAAGCCCCTTAAATGTGTGGGGCCCAGATAGAATGTATCCACAAGGTCAAATGGTGCTTTTCCACTATTCAGTTGTAGCACAGCTTGGCAAGACACGGCACAGCTTGACTTTTTTTTTTGCTTTTCCATTAGCGGTAGTAGAGGTTCCAAGCAAGCTGAGCCGATACTAAAATGATTGTTCAGAGAGTGTCGTCACTGGAAGAGTCATGAGAGCAACGGCCGACACAAGAATCAAACCGAACAATGTCCAAGTGTAGATCAGTTACAAACCCCTTCAGCCGTATTATAATTCTGCGACTGTGTCAGACGGAGTCTGTGCTCCGGTCATGCAGGAAGTACTGAACTAATCTTTTTAATTAACTGATTCTAATGATTCAGAGAAAAGAACTGCTTTGCTCGTCACTAGTTTGTGTGTTTGTGTCACGTCACAGCATTTTCATGCAGTCGTGGTATGGCGACCACGTTGAGGAGGTTCTATAGTAATGGAAAATGACTCAAACCCCACTGTGCTACAACTGCGTATACATTGCCAAAATGTCCCCACAAAGATATTTTTTTATGTTTTTTTTTTTAAATCTCACAAAGATATGAATACAAATACAAATGTCCAATAATTTGGACAGCCTAAACAAAGCATTCTCCATAACCCTGACCATAACCAGTTGATGCCTTACCTTAACCAAACCACAACACTGAACTTCACTAGTTCCTCAGAAATTAGATTCTGCCTTATTTGGACCAGGTTTTGTCCCCATGAGGACTACTGGTCCTGATAAGGTCAGTGTTTATGCCGAAAAGGTCCTACAGAGGTAAGAAATACAAGAACACACAAACACACACACACACCCATGAATACACGCTGTCGCTGACTGTTCCCATGGAAACCTACACCGACAGAAAGCACGCAGGCCCCTGCCTGGAGGCTTGAGGCAGCAAGGAGACTTCCTGCGAGGAGTCAGCTGGTTATTGAACCCTCACTACAGAGAGGCTGGTCAACTGGCGAACACACACACACACTTTTCCAGCCCAGCATGTCACACTGCTGCCTTCCAAAATTTAAAATTATTACATCAGTGAACACATGTCTGGTAAATGTTATCATTCCACCAGCAACAGATGTATTACATCACTAGTTTTGAAGCTATAATTGTTATTCTAGCTCAGTACGTCAAGCTCTTACAACTAAAACATTAATAAAAAAAAAAGAAAAAGAAAAAGCAAAGCCATCAGTGCGGTGATGTTTGCAATTTTCGAGATGTAGAAGCACAGTGTTGATCGTTTTCATGAAACCCAACATGCATACAAACATGATAAATGTGCTTCCCAGGAAATGCCTGGAAACATCACAGCTGAGCAATGAAATGAATAATTCTGCAAAGGCTTGTGAAAATCCAATTGACAGCGTATCAAATGTTATGCCTGACATATACAGGGGAATGATGCAGCGCAACCCTGAGCAGGGCACTTTTAAATGAACACACGAAATCCTCTTCTCCACCTCCTCTGATGTAACGTGTCTGCAGGCGTACAAGAGCTCCACACAAGCAGGTCTATTTGACCTGCTGTCATATGATCTGTTCAACAAATATGTATTATTTTCATCAACTTAAACACCAAGAAACAGCATTCAAAAACGGGATTTGCTTAATTTAGCGCGTAATGGTTTCCATGCAGGAAAGCTTTATCTCAGATGCATTCAACAGGCCGTGGAACTTAACCAAACATCTGATTATTTCAAGTCTGTCGAAACAGCAAATATCATAAATGCACCTATTAATGGGCCGCAAAACAGCAGGATCCACTTTACCTCCAATAAACTGGGAATACACTTTTCCTATTTCAAGCATGCTCCATGGTGAGTGGAGTCGTTTCATTATTTTTCCAGTATTTGTTTTTGTTCTGCTCTGATTTGTGGGAAAGATCACAAAAACAGCATATTTTACTTTAAATGTTTAAAGATTAAAACCAGAATGAGTCCAAGTGTTCATCGGAAAAATATGTCCCAACTAATTTCACACCATAAAAATTGATTTTCCACCTCCTGGAAAGACAAACCAGCCAGAGCTCGTACTCTGAATTGTCAAGAGGAAGTTTACAACACAAAAGAAAAATAATTGCATTCTTTACGGTATGTGAAAGCCCACTGTGGTTCCCTGACAGTATGATTTGCAATCTGCACTTTCACAATTAAATGTCATTAATTCTTACACACTGCAGCTTGAAATCCTCACTCATCCTCTGTTGGTTTCGTCAAGTCCAGTACATTTTCAGCTTGAACTGTGACACAGTTAACTTTCTGAAGGCAAAAAGAAGCAGTGACTCAGCATTTTGTTCCCCTTAGTCATTACTCAGATGCTAATGATTTTCTTTCTCTTTGTTTGGAGCAGTAGTGCAGGAACGGTGAGTGACTAAGATTCAAACACACACAGCGTAAAGTATTCTCTTGCATTTCAACTTTATAATTGGACACAAAAAACTGAAAAGTTCACGTTGCAGTTCTCTGCATTTCATGTGTTACAGTGCCGGCTCCTCCTGTTCTCGCCACACTTAACCTTGTTTCTCCTCCTCTCACACTCCTCTCCTCCCTGCCCTGGTGTCACAGCCCCACTGGAAGCCGTAGTAACTGTCAGTCAGTTCTGTTTAGTGCTTGTAGTCTGTCCAGCCTCTCTGATCCATTTTAAATAGCTCTAAGTGGCACAGCACACACAGCTCCCTCCTCACTGTCGCTCAACACCCGTCTCTTAGACTTCAGCTAAATTAATCTGACCACTTGCTCAGAATTTAAATGAAGGTGAACTTGAAACAGTTACATCCTGAGTGTAAAATCCTATTAGCCTTGCATTAATACATTTTTTTAAATATACTTATTTACTATGAGTGTATGTATTTAATTAGGCTTACAGAATACATTTGAATACTTAACTGGAGCAACGCAGCAACAAGCAAAGATCAGTCCCAGTTGACTTTATGTCAGATTATTTGACATTATTTATTATTTGATCTGACAGGCAGCGCTATTTATAATTCAAGAGTTTTCAAGGGCACATTTGGGATTCTCCGAGGTCTGTGATGTAATCCGCCACTCGTCTTTCAAAGTGCCAATCAAAAAATCGTACGTCAGCCTTGAGACGCTCGCAGATGTCACTGAAAATTCATATCCATAGCTGTTGGTGCAAATGTGTGTGTTATGTCATTGTTGATCGCACATGTATTGTGTGTCTGTTGTTCGTTGTGCTCTCAAGGTGGGTTTGCCTTTTAAATCACTCTTCATTTTTTCTCTCCCCCCCACCAATAATCGCTAATCCTAACTGATCCCTCATCCTAATCCCGTTACACAACCAAATTTCGTTTTATTCCTCAAATGTGACACTTCCCTGAGTAATGGAAACACTGTATTGTATTTGGGGATGATTGTCCAAATTCAAAAGGATGGAAGAGACTTATCACATATTCACATATTATTACAGCCTCCATTTGGTGTAATTAACCTTCCATCCTCCAGAATGTCAATCAGAAATACTTCATGTCAGAAAATTTCCCCTGGTACACTCACTGCTGTCTATTAATACTTCAAACACTTTCAGGATCATAGAAGGATTAAACTACTTTTTATATATTGTGTAACGTAGGGTTGAGTTTTTAATGGGAAATATACTGTGTAATCGCACCTCCTGCATGTGTGTGTGTCTGTGCAGTAATATAGTGTGGAGGTAGTTTTTTTTTTGACATTTCTTAAATTTAAGGGCAAAATGTTCCACCTGAGCGTCAATTCTATGGTGGCAATGAAAGTACTTCAGCTTTTACATTACTACAGAGGAAAGTATGTTAATAATGACATTGTAAGCACAGATATTCATGCTATAATTGCCTTAGTGTGTTCATTTTTCCAATGAGCAGCACTTTTAAAAAACATACTCTTTCAATTTCAGTTTCACGAAAGCAGAGCAGCAAGAAGAAAGACGCTGACTCCTGTGGAGGCCAAAGCTCTCATGGCCCAATGAAGTGCTTCTTTCATCAAAGGTAAGAACGGCATCACAACGTCAACACCGTCATTACTGAATAACACCTGTCACACACTCGTCTGCCTCGTCACCACGTGTCTACATCCTTGTGCTTCCCCACCACGCACCCATTCCAAATCCTATTAACGCCACCAGCCTGTGCCACAACAACCTACATTCCATAGTAATCACAGTGACTGAGGCACGACTCGTGAGGTTGTCAGAGTCATGATAGAAAAACGAGCGTGAGGCTTTAGGGAGCGAGAGAGGGATGAGAGTGAAGGGGACGGAAAGAGGGAGGGAGGGAGGGCGCTCTTTTCAAATCTTATTTGGAAAAGAAGGATATGCATGTTGAAGGACCATATTTCTGTGGCTGCGCTCTTAGTGTCTACCAGCTTTGGGAATAGAAAAGAGAGGCAGGGATTTAAACTGACTGAACAAACATACTTAAGCACACAGATTGTGGAGAACTATTGGTCACAACATTTAGTTTTTGTTTATTTAGAGTAAATGCGAGGCAGTTTTATTTCCACGCTAACTCAACTTTACAGCAAGGCATGGACAGCACAGTACAATCTCTGACATGTTTGTATTGATCTTTGTAGTTTGGACAGCATAAACACTGTTATAGAGGATAGAGCAGCCAGACTGCTGGCTTCTATGCATATTACTCTCATACTCACAAACCTCCACTGCTTCTCCTTTTTATTCAGAATTTATGTCAAAATACGACTCCTCCAAACATATGCTCCACCTCCAGACCACTTAGATCCTCAGTCTCCCTCTCTTAAAATCTAAAGGTCATCAAAGATCATTACACACTAAACATATTTGTTTAACATCCCCTAATTTATCTATGGGATTTTTGTACATTGTGGTTTATTATTATACTTTGTAATGTTTGAACACTTAACATTACAGAACAGTTGTGTAATTTCCTGTTTGTTGATACACATTTTAATAGTGTGCTCATAAGATGATATTACAATAATATAAATGTAATATCCAGGTTATAGAGGAGAATAATTATAGGCCACCGGGAGTGTAAATGTTTTGATAATTACCATATTATAGAGACAAAACTCTTCCTCTGTTTATGCTCCACATTGATTTTCATTTTTTATTACTAAGCTATTACTTTCTGATTACTAAAGAAATACTTTGGCATTATCAGAATATCACTTTCATGTTACAGAACTATCACACTGTTACTATATTTTATACTGTACTGTAATGCAGTACTTCTCAAATAGTGGGGGGTGTGAGAAGCAGGGCGGGACAACTCATACAGTGGTTTATACAGATAAATAAATAAATATTTCAGGTTCTCAATAGTATTTCAATTCGGGGGGAGCAATTTCTGTGCTGGTTTGGGGGGGGGGGGGTTCTCAATTAAATAATTGAGAACCACTGCTGTAATGCAACATGTTGCCAAAAATGATGTATAATGGTTTACATATTAAACAAAGAACAGCATAGAGTCATAGAGCTCTCAGCAATAATTTCCCAATAGACTGACAATACAGCAGTGTTATGTTTGTTTTATAGCTTCATTTAGACACACCAAAAATGCTATGGCACATCATTTAAATTAGAGGGCTAAATTAGAGGGCTTTTTTTAACCTGACATGTTATAATACTTGAATGACGCAGTTATCCCTCACATCCATATCCTAGTTCAAGGTTGATCCAGATTTTGAGGTTTAGTTTGACTGAACCCAAACCAGCCCCTCATATAAAGTCAGTAAAGGAGTGATGTCATCAGTTTGGAGGGCATGGACCCCTGATAAATCAGTCACGCAAAAACGCACACACAGTGGAAGCAGTGGGCGAAGCAAAAACCCCATGAGGAGTATGTATGCGCGCACGCAGTCTTGGTCTCCAGCTCTTCAAATGCTGATCCCCGACTGACGCGCCTTGAGCATCTCCACCCATCATCCACAGGCAGAAATCTTATTCAATTCCAGGCCTGTCATTAGAAAAACTACACCACCCGGCCCGCATTATAAATTAGTTTTGAATAGAAATGATTGTAGTCGGAAATTTGTAACCTACTTTGCATAATGTGGTTTTTTTTCCTCATCAACTATCAGGAAATGGATCTGCCTCTTTAGCCATGAGTAAATTAGTGTTAAATTGAGATTGTTGTCGGATTGCGCGTCTGCCCTCGGAATAAATCACAATCCTATAGTAGATTATAGTATAGGTGACTATATGGGTACTACAGCAAATATAGGAATTCCCATGGGACTATTATCATGCCATACACACATTAGTCACAATACTGCGTCTGACATTAAAGGGGACATATTATACCCTATTTCCCCCATTAAAATAGTTCCCGGGTGTCCTAATGAACATGTCAGTGACATGCTTTGGTCAAAATACCATAAGGATGAAGAATCATAGTAGTTCAATAACCCTGCTAAACCCGCCCCTTTCAGAACGCTCGGTTTTGTGCATTGTCCCTTTACATGCAAATGAGACACAGGCAAACACACCCACTTCTTCCAGGGGGTGTGCCGAAGCCGGCACGCTCACGCTACCATGACAACACTTGAACGTGGACCGTGGGAGAAACATGGCTGCTGGAGGAAACTTTGCGGTTCAACCATATATGTTTGAACCAGAGTCCGACCCTGAACAAGAGGAGGTTACGGAAGAAGTTGTAGTATGCAGACTACGACAAGACGTGTCAGAATGGTCAGTTATGCGCTCTATTTGACTTTTTTTTTAAAATGTGTGTGCTTGTACGTCGGTTATATACAGTCGCTGACTAAATACGGCGACCGTTGGCCGCAGTTTCTGTAACTCACTGCTTATAATACTCTAGATTTGTTTCAGTGACTGGCATGCTACTCCCGAGTTCACCACAGCAGTGGGAATTGAATAGCGGCGTTTTTATTCTCAGCTAAACCGTACTAACGTTACGTCATTGTTATGTCCACCGACATCTAACTTACTACCCCCCCCCAGCCGTAATGTGTGCACTTTTCGGGCATTGTTATGCACCGTAGCCCCATCCCCCGTTCCACAGGTGACTGTCTGGCACCTCCGTGAACCCCATAGTAATGTCCGTTTACCCGTTGGTACTGCGTTTCAGCCTAATGCAGTACTTCGAATTATTAAACATATGTCGTGGCATATAGCCTTTATAACTTTTTTATTTAGACTGTACATAGACTTGCATGCCTCTTATGTTTCTATCTTGTAACATATTCTGGAGCTGCTGAACTGTGAATTTCTCTTTGAGATGAATAAAGTATCTATCTATCTATCACCTGACATGTAGTCGCAAATATCATATTAGAAATAATATACATGTATAACTAATGTTTCCCCTTTTTTCCCCTGTGGTTTAGGTGTACTTGTGGCAATTGTACAGCAATGCCTACATCCCCAGAGAACCTCTGCTGCAGGGAGATACCAAAGGTAGTACATGGACGCTTGTTGAACGAAAAAACATAACTATACATTTACATTAGCACATGCATTTTTACTTTCCCCTTCATTTTTGCCTATCGAGTGTGCACGTAGTCTCTGTCATTTCCTCACATTACTAACTATTTCACATTTACAGGTTCTACGAAGACTGAACCAGCTGCAGAACCCACCTTCCTGCATGGCAGACCACCCTGGCTTCGAACCTGTGTGCTTGAATGTATTCTCTCTGCAGAAAGCTTTGAACATCTACAGAGCAGACTATGGGCCTTTACGTCTCAGGGGACGCGAACAGTAAGTTATTTTTGTTTTTCATTTTCTTTGGTCCTTGTAGTAAAACTACAGCTAGATGAACCCATTTCTCCACTTTGTTCTCTTATTAATTTTTTTCAAAGGGCAGTCTGACTATTGTAAAAATGTTACATATGAAAGACTTGAATATAAACATTTCTGCACAAAGTCACATTTGTACACAGCAAAATTTATTAAATATTGTTATATACACACATTATGTTCAGCCGTTACAGATACTTGGCATACAGGAGCTTTGTGAGCTGGTGTTGGGGTTTTCTGGGACGGAGACTTCGGGTGCCACTGCCCAGCTGTGTCGTCCGACGGATACGGATCGAGTACCCTGATGCTGAAGGCATCTATGTGGGGTTCAGACCGGCCCTTGACTGAACCTCGTCACATAGCGCTCGATCACCTCCTTCTGGTCCGGCTTTTCGAACTGTGCAGAGAGATCTTCAGGGATGGACATTCTCAGAACCGCCTCTGTGTATGGACCAGGCTCCGGAAAAACTTTCTCAAAGACCAGGTCCATGGTTTCGTCCACGTACTCTGCAATAACAGAAAGTGCAATATTGTGTGTAATTGGTTGTGTGCATTTACTATTAGTAAGACTTTTGTTATAGTGTTATTTATATAATATCTTATTTATCTAAGATTTTGTAAAGGCCATTTAATTTTTTCTTGTGACTTTCAATAAAGAGAACAAAACTTACTGAACGTTGCCTGCTCTTTCACTGGCTTTGCTGTGCATTCCCCTTTCTTCCACTTTGGAAATTGGAGCCTGAACAGTGGCTCTCCATCACAGTTTGTTGCCTGTGGACGGGCTGTGTTTTCGTTGAAGTGCATGACTGCCAGGTATAGTCTTGGGAGACAAAAGAATTAAATGCTAAATGAGATTATGAACTGACTGTACATATAACATGTAACAAGTTGAAGAATGCAGGACTCTGTTATCCTTCTGTTCACCTTCTTGTATTTAACAGGTCAACAAGTTTATTTTCTATTATGATTTACACTCATGTAGCTGCATATCTGGCTTATTTCGGTGTGCCTGTATGTCGTTACGCAACTGTAATAACAGAGAAGACCCTCTTTACCTGCACAGCATGCCAAGAAAAGGAAAGACAACATTCTTTGGTGCAAAGCGTAGAATGAGGCTATGAAAAGCCTCCAGTGACGATGTTTGGTAATGAGGGCTCAGCTTCCCCACATCCTTCATGACCCTCTTGTTGGTCAGTGCCTTCTCCAGTCTGCAGAAGGCTGGTGTTCCTGTGAAAAACAAGGCATTGTAAATAATAATAATAATAGTCATGTTAAGTAGAGGAATGATGCCTACACATGACAATGTTTACACACCTGCTGTCAACCACTTGCTCCTGTCTGTGGAGGGGCGGATTGGATGCAGACACTGGGGGAAAGCGGGGTCGTCGTGGGTGTGGACGTCCAGGACATGGTTCAAAATGGACGTCCACTTCGCAGTTCTCTCATGCACCGATGTGGAAGATGCAGCCGTCCAGTACATATGGTTCTTTATACTGCGAAGCCATTTTGTCAGTTTCTCACAGCCCTTGTTCTGTGAGATCTTCAACAGCTTCCTGGACAGCCCTAATAACACAAACAGTGTTAGTCTTTGATGTGTAAGTACCGCATATCGCATTCAGTCAGAATTGCATTACAAATAGGCGGGAGCACATAAGTAATCATGCAAGTGTGGACAAGCAAATGATTTACAGTGATCATAAATGCTGTTTTTGTGCCTCTCAGTTGGAAGGAAGGAAACGCCATGAAATCATACCTTTTTCCATGTGCCACACATCGTAGTAATGTGTGATATTGGACTCCCTCAGGAACTTCTGGATTTGGGGGTGACGGTCAGTCACAATACTCTCCATAGTAACACCCCGTTCCTCCAACAGAGCCAGGCTCCTCTTCAGGCCCTCTTTCTCCATATGGTAGCTTCCCCCGACCTCATTACTCTTTTACATGTAAGAAAACAAATCAAGTCAGATTATTTCAGGTGATTACAGGTACACTGTAAGAGATGAATTATCGGCTGTCACTTACTTGTAACCAGCTGTAAATCAATAACAGTGTTGGTCCTCAGGGTCCATCATGGTATAGCTACCATACTTGGCACTGTGTCCTTGAAAAGCAAAGTAATATAGACATTTCATTTGATTTGACATTGTGTGTTTTCTTATTGTTTTCAAGGACACTTGTG